>NC_089250.1:151033794-151344502 GCF_963930625.1 Muntiacus reevesi
ACACTACTGATCAACTTTCACTTCTCAAGTTGCATCTTTCTTCAGGGTGTGCTGTCATCTGTCACCTTTATTGGAGGTGGTGAGTCTAGGGCCAGAGCCAGATGTGAGCCAGAGTTTCACCTATGTTCAGTGGCTGTCATCACTCTGTCAGGGACAGTGTCAGGCCCCAAGTTATTGTAGCAGAAAGCCCTTGGTTGGATTCGAGTGTGTTCAATTTCTTTCAAGTGTGTGTTCTTTCCCTCCTGAGCACTACACCCTCAACCAAGAGCAGTGCCAGCATGGGCACTCGGCAAGGACCAGGGTGTGGGCTGTGACAGCGATGCTCTCTGGCTGCTGTTGGTATTCTAGACTATCTCTGATGTGCCACCTGTATAAACACTAGCACTCATGCCCCACCCTGCTCAGTTGCCTTTTTGGGTTTGAACTGCATCAGTGTCTCATAGCCAGAGTCTTTCCTTGATCATAGCAACTTTCAGTCTAGGGTGAAGCGAGCTGAGGCAAGCAGGGCTGGAGTATTTGCTCAGCTCAGGCTGTGGTGTGTGTGGGCGCTAAGGGCAGTGTGGCATACCAGCCAGCCACCTCTGGGGTTTCAATGTGCCCTCCATGCACTGCCCAGGGAGCAAGTAAATGTTCATGCATTCCTCATGAAAAGAATCCAGGCTTTTCTTAGGTCTCCTGCTAGTCCCATAGCCCTCCAACGAGCCAAATGGACTTATCTTTCCTTTGTTGGACCCCTGAGCTGGGGCACCCAATATGTGGCTCGAACCACTTACTCCTCAGGGAAGATGTCCATTCATACAGTTTCCATTTTCCTCCATGCTCTCTCCCAGTGGAATGGGTCCTGAACTGATGGCTTCTGTCTCCTTCTTGCACATGGACCTTTCTTACAGCCTTGGTTGTGCAGGAAGTCTTTCTCTCAATCTCCAGCTAGTTTTCAGTGACAATTTTTCTACATGTAAATGTGTATTTGATATGTCCCTGGGAATTAGGGGTGATTTCTGTGTCCTTCTGCTCTGCCATCTTGACCTGAATTAATCATGGGTCCCACTTTAATAATAGATTTCTGGTTTTGAAATTAACTATAGATGTTTACTGACCTCATCTCTTGAGGCCTCATTTGCCTCAGTGAGATGCTTGTGCTCTTCGGTCCTCTTCTCCATTATGAGAAGTTGTTGAGCGATGCAGGCTTGCATCTTTGGGATGGTCCAGGGTGCCATGGAAACCATCACAGTGAGGACCCAGGTGTCCACATTCAACTGGTTTCTTGGAGAAAGTGAAGTAAAAACTCCTGTGCTGCCAGTTTGAGCAAATTGCAGTAATTTCCAAGAGGGAGTTGGCTATAGCTTTTCCTAAGGTGGTTATGGCCAAGTTAATGCAAACCCAGTATTTTTTTACTCGTGCACATTTTAAGACATTAAGTTAAAAATGACAGGAATATTTCAACTATCACATGCTGGATGCAGTTCATAAAATATATGGGAAATTAGTATAGATATCTCTGCTTGGAAGAGCAGGGTTCCTGAGATCCATAGAGCCATGAAGGCATTATCTTGCTAATGAGCAGTCAGTGGTCATTTTGAGTGAATGTAGGAAGTTTCTGTCCTTTGGCAATTCATCATTAGCCCCACAGATAAAGCCCCTATACAGAATTCTCTGTTTTGAAAACTACTTTTGGTTGCCAAAACCGCAGGATCAAAAAAAACATTCAAAATGAGTTGTTAGCCAGCTATTGTACATTCATAATATGAATTGAGAATTTATGTGCACAGAGTGGAGTTAAGTGGTTAAGGATGCTGCATGGGCCATCTCCTTAAACCCCACCCACTTCATGTGAAATCTTCTTATAAATAAAGGAAGCTGAAGCAGAGAGAAGGTAAGTCTGCACAGTGAGTAAGTGGAGCAGTAGATTGTAAATCTGGGAGGATGTGATTCCAAAGTTCACACTCTCAATCTTCGTGCTTTCCTGGCACCTGCCAGGTATGGTGTTCATAATCAAGCACCAGAGGAAACATATCCATTCTTCTCACTTCTTCATTTCTGCAAAAAGCATGGCTCTCTTACCAGGCACCCCTAGTGGGTGTACGACTAACCACTTTCACAGTTATTGATCCTACTCTCCTGGTGGGGAACATGCTGAAATTGGTTCTTATAGACCAGCTGCTGCTGTGAGGGGGCTTTGAATCGACCTGGGTTTTATCTCCTTGTAGTTACCTCTCAGAATAAACTACTCACTTTAACTCTGATATCAGGGGATAAAAAAAACATCTTATGTTACAGTATGTCTAGGTAATTTGGACCACAGAATAAAGGGCAGACCTTTATCTTGGCTCTTGGGGGCATCGGTTATCTGGCCATCTCTAAGCTTTTCAGTCGAATCCTTAACTCTCCTCTTTGTCTACCAGATATTGCAAGTTTATTTGGATTACCACATGGCCAGGAGACTAGAAATGATGTTCTAAAGAATTAGGTTCTTTAGTTCCCAACTACACCTGTTAAGAGAGTAAGAGGAATAACATTTGTCAAATATAAGTGTTGGTTTGCTGATGAGTCCAATGTTTTCCCAACTTATTAACCTATTTACAACAATGAGAAGAGGTTTGTCATCATCTAATACAAAACCTAACTTCTTTTATGAACTAAGAATTCTATGCTACTTTTAACCCAATAAAGACCTACTGCATATCACACAGAACTCTGCTCAATGTTATGTGGCAGCGACGGATGAGAGGGGAGTTTCAGGGAGAATGGATACAGGTATATGTATGGCTGAGTTACTTCACTGTTCACTTGAAACTTTCACAACATTGTTAATCAGCTATACCCCCCAAAAAATAAAGTTATTTTTTAAAAAGGAATTCTATGCCCTTTTTATGGCACTGGAACATTAGGTGACCAAGACCCAGGAGGCTATTCTTACATCCTGAGGAGAGCTTTATCTTGCTTCTATTGTGAGAGACCTAGAATTAGCTATTGACCGAAGTAACCACTTTTTACTTTTATGCTTTGAAACATTAGACACATAAACCTGTAATCACAGTAAAATTTTAAAGTCATAAAATATGTACCATGCCATGTCTAAGACAGATGACATATAGTGTATTACTCAACAGTTTAGTAAATTGTAGATACAGACACTTAAATTGAAGTTTTCAAGTGAAAACAAACCTTTCCTTAATAATAGTCCTTTTATCTGGACAGTTTTTATTTTTATTTTGAAAGGTGTTTTCTGCACACCTTTTAGAAGATAGACATAAATCTAGGCTATAATACTTTCTGACAGGCATTTGTACATATTCTATCTTTTGACTGTATCATTTCTCTAGATTCCTGCTGTTCCTTAAAGAGTGTGGCTGCCTCATAAAAGGCTGTTTCTAAGAACCTATTTGCTAAATGAATAAACTATTTTTAAAGTGAATTTCTCAAAGTTCTGAGCAACTCCCCTACTGTTTTGGTGTCTCAATGAAAGGACTGGCTACATCAATACATTCTTAGTCTCTGAGAAATAAGTACATAGCTGTAGGCATTGCTAAAATATGAACATGTCAGTAACTTTTCCTTTGTAGATTATTGAAACTGTTTACTTGCTTTTCTGTTTTATTCATTTTCTCTTTAAATCATATTGTGTCTGCTACTTTTCCTTGTTCTACAATTATGTCTTTTCTCTTTTTCTTTTTTGCACTATCCACAGTTATCAAAGTATTTATATGTGTTTAATAGTACAGAAGTTTTAGAAGAAAGGAAAAATATACTTGCAAAGAAGAAAGTGAAAGAGTTGAGAATTTTGGATCCCAAAACAGCACAGAATCTTTCTATCTTCCTAGGATCATGTGGTATGTCATATGAAGAAATAAATAACCTCCACTTATTCTGGAGGTTAATGAAGGCATGTTGAGTGAGCCCTTAATTCAGAATCTTGTAAAACATCTTCCTGAGAAGAAGGTACTCAATGAACTAGCAGAGCTAAAGAATGAATATGATGACCTCTGTGAATCTGAACAGTTTGTAGTTGTGATGAGCTCAGTGAAAATGTTGCGGCCTGTCTCAATAGCATTCTTTACAGGCTCACATTTGTAGAACATGTAAATAACATCAAACCAAGCATCATAGCAGTAACACTGGCCTGTGAAGAATGGAAGAAAAGAGAAAGCCTTAACAGACTTTTAGAGTTAGTTCTTTTGGTTTGAAACTACATGAACTCAGGCTTAAGAAGTGCCCAGTCTTTGGGTTTTAAGATCAACTTTTTCTGTAAGGTAAGAGAATATCTTATAATGTCAGTTTACAATAATTATCTCATCTATGAGAGGGAAGTCACTTTAAACACCAATAGTATGTAAGCCAAAAAGTATGCTTTAAAAGGATGACTTTTATGGCATGTGAGACCTGGGTTCAATACCTGAGTTGGGAAGATCCCCTGGATAAGGGAACAGCCACTCACTCCACTATTCTGGCCTGGAGAATTCCATGGACAGAGGAGCCTGGCTGGCTGGGTCACAAAGAGTCAGACATGACTGAGTGAAGTTATCATCAATAGATATTTGTTTACTGAAAATAATTTATAAAACTTTATAATTGTATTTTAGGTTTTGTGTTGGGAACTAGATAAAAAATAATGAGGCTTAAAAATGTTCTCTGCGAGCTCATGGAGTTCTCAAAATTGTGAAAGTGACAATTCTTAGTCAAATTTTCAAGCATAACCAATGGGCAGCTATTGAGCACCATTTTATAAAGCAGAGTTCAGCAGACTTTCTCTGTCAATTGCTATATAGCACATACTTTAGATTTGCAGGCATACACAGTCTTCATCACAACTGATACTTAACTCTGCTGTTGTAGTACGAAAGTAGTCATAAACAACATATGAATCAATTAACATGGTTGTGTTATAATAAAAACTATTTACAATAACAGGTAGCAGGGCATACTGGTCCATGGTTATCTCTGGCTAATTCTTCCATACAAACGAATAAGGACAGCATGGTTTGTGGTAAGAGAAGTGAAAAAAGTAGCACATAGTGTTAAGTTCTCATTTACTGATCCAATCACTTGCTCTGTGCTAAGCATTGTAAAATTGACACTTCTTTTCTTAAAGTTCACTGCATACCAGCTCCAAACAGATATTATGCAACCTGATCTTTTGTATTGTCCCTCAGACCCTGAAAGATACTACCTGTACTCTGCAAATAATAGGACCAAAGTTGGAGAAAATAATTTTTGTAATCTAAAACAGTAGAATTTGTAGAAACAAAATAGAATGATGGTTACCAAGAGCTAGGGATTTGGGTGGACTGGGGAAATGTTGAAAGGTACAAACTTGCAACTAGAAGACGTACAAATTCTGGAATGCTAATGCACAGCATAGTGCTTAGAGTCAACCATACTATATTATATACCTCATTGCTAAGAGACTCCATCTTAAATGTTTTGATCACATACACACACACACACACACATAGAAATGATAATTATGTGGCATGATAAAGGTGTTAGCTTAAGTGGTGCTGTTAATCATATTGCAAAATATAAATGAATCAAATAAACATATTGCACATCTTAAATTTACATAATGTTATATGGAATTTATATCTCAGCAAAAGTACCATGGATCATCAGAAAATAATTTTCATAAGTGAACACACATTTAAGAGTTTGTTCTGTATCTATGTGATTAGTTTACATGTTGAGGCAGAATATGAACCTTAGAAGACCCCCTGGTGATCAATTCTATTGCCACCTGGTTTTACCAATTTCACAACCTGTACCATTCCCAATTATCATCTTGACTCTAGGTGACTATGATAGGACTATTCACACTCCTTCAAATACCTGGATAAGCAACTTTTATACATCAGCAGCATCATTTTTGCAAAGTAATAAATAGTTTTATTTATTCCTCTCTAGGGTTTTTAAATTATACTGGTCCATCACTAAAGCACTGGACTCATGTTTGTACTATAGAAATATATGATATAGGAGGCAGCTTTACATGTAATAATCTTGTATACTTGCACATTAATCATCATTGCATGATTATTATAAGATAAATGTTGACTATCCTTTGATTTATAGATACTCTAAATGTTCAAAGTATACTAATAAGACTGAACTTATTATTCATTTTATATATGCCAAAGTGAACAGAAGTAGTAGTCTAATTGTTTTCCAGATATACTGTATTATTGAATATGTTGTATATAAATACAGTTCATTAGCTTTCTGTAATCATCTCTTAGAACTGAAACTGACAAAATTTTTGATATCTTTATAATAATACCCATCTCATTGAGCTTTTCCTGATTACTATCTCTAAATTGACTATTTTTGAATTATATAAATCCTTCAAATATTTTATTCATTTTAAAGATTATCACATTTTGGCTTTTATGACAACCTCCTATGCTAGTACACTCTAGGTACCATATGGGCAGGAATTGTTATTTATATACTAATTCTCTGAAGTAGTTAGCATGTTAGTTTTCTTTTCTCAATTCATTATGTTTAACTGTGACTGAGCTTTGGAAGATCCCTGACAACCTTAAACTTGGAGCCAGGTCCTCCCACATTGCCTTGTTAATGTGAGAAAATATCATAATTGAGACTATTTCTGTAGCATAGTCTGATCTTGATCTCTGCTGTCAAGTTAATACCATGAATCTAAACTTCTCAATTGAGATAGAATTTATAGTTAAGAGTATTTTAATTAACATTTATGAAATGTATGAAAATAGCTAAAGATGCTAGGTCAATTTTAATTGTAGTATAAATGTTTCTTTTTCATTTTTTATTAAACAGTTTCTTCTGTTATATAACATAATAATGTTAAGGACCAGATTTTATATTTATATATATATATGCCATATTATATAATATGCCATATATATGTGGCATTGTATATGTGGGTGGCATTATATATGTATATATATGGCATTGTTAGAAATGACATGCATGAATCATATATATAATAATGGTTATAGGATCATATATAAACCATACATATGACATTGGACATTGTTGGAAATGAATGAAATATGTCATACTAAAGGAAAAATAATTTGCATAAACTGTAATCTAATGTGTCATTGGCATGTGGGCTAACAATTCTCAGATTGAAATATAATGTAGACTGGATTTGAACAACAATGTGTGGGTGACAGATAATGGAAACCAAGCTTCTCCTTATAAAATATAAATTAGAGATAAATAAGGGAGGAGGCTGGAATAATACATATAATTATGGATGAAAGTTGGAGACATCAATATGAACCATGTTTAGCTTAATATAAATATAAATGATTACATAAAAATATGTATATATATATACATGTGTTAGCATGCACAAATACAAATCTTGTTTTGTCTGATGAAATGGCTTAAAGAAACAAAGAGCATACCTAACATCCAGATCTTGATTTCTAAACTGCTCTTCAATAAAAAGGAACAGGATTCTTTGAACACAGAGCTGATTCTAGCACTGGAACAAGACGTAGACTAGACAAGTCTCTGTTATCTTATAGTGCCAAAGAATATTTTGAAAAATGAAAAAGGACCATTGATGGGAACATGTTATAGGGGCATAGAAGTCAACTGAAAGATGGAAAAAGATAAGAAACAAAATAAAGTAGTATTGATTTATAACCTAAAATATAGGTCCAAGAGTCCACAGTGATAAAAATAATTAAATAAGTAAGTAGCGGAGAAGAGGTGGATCTCTTATTCAGATAAATTCCACATAACTATGGCAGATACTCTGCCCTAAAGGATAAGAGTATGATTTCCTATTTCTCAAGTCACATTGTGACTGACTTTCTCCAAAGAGTACACAGTGTGAAAAGGGGATGAAGAGAATAATTGTCACACTGCTTATTTAACTTATATGCAGAGTACATCATGAGAAATGCTGGGCTGGAAGAAACACAAACTGAAATCAAGATTGCCGGGAGAAATATCAATAACCTCAGATATGCAGATGACACCACGCTTAAGACGGAAAGCAAAGAAGAACTAAAGAGCCTCTTGATGAACGTGAAAAAGGAGAGTGAAAAAGTTGGCTTCAAGCTCAACATTCAGAAAACTAAGATCATGGCATCTGGTCCCATCACCTCGTGGGATATATGGGGAAACAGTGAAAACAGTGGCAGACTTTATTTTTCTGGGCTCCAAAATCACTGCAGATGATGACTGTAGCCATGAAATTAAAAGACACTTACTCCTTGGAAGGAAAGTTATGACCAACCTAGACAACATATTAAAAAGCAGAGACATTACTTTGCCAAAAAGGGTCCATCTAGTCAAGGCTATGATTTTTCCCGTGGTCATGTATGGATGTGAGAGTTGGACTATAAAGAAAGCTGAGCACTGAAGAATTGATGCTTTTGAACTGTGGTGTTGAAGACTCTTGGGAGTTCCTTGGACTTCAAGGAGATCCAACCAGTCCATCCTAAAGGAGATCAGTCCTGGGTGTTCATTGGAAGGACTGATGTTGAAGCTGAAACTCCAATACTTTGGCCATCTGATGTGAAGATCTGACTCACATGAAAAGACCCTGATGCTGGGAAAGATTGAGGGCGGGAGGAGAAGGAGATGAAAGAGGATAAGAAGGTTGGATGGCATCACTGACTCAATGGGCAATGGTAAACTCCAGGAGTTGGTGATGGACAGGGAGGCCTGGCATGCTGTGGTTCATAGGGTCACAAAAAGTCAGACACGACTGAGCAACTGAAGTGAACTGAACTATACCCTGGCTCTTTAGACTGCTTGGAATTGAAGCTAACTGTTAAAAGCTCAGTGTACAATAAACCAATGTGTCAGTCAATCATGACCCAAAACATATTTTAAAACAACACATGTATAACTTTGTTTTTGTTTCTCAGCATTCTTTATAAATGTGCACAGTAGGTGATCTTATCTGTCCCTAACTGAAAACTCTTCCAGGTTTGATATTTTTATCCTGACGTCTTAGTTTTTGAAAAATTATACAGAACCATTCAGTTCAGTTCAATTCATTCTCTCAGTCGTGTCCGATTCTTTGCGACCCCATGAATCGCAGCACATCAGGCCTCCCAGCACCATTAAATAATGTCACTTCATTAATTTTATTTCAATAGTTTTGCCAGAATGTTGAAATAAACTCCTATGTATTGAAGAATTCATTTGAATCAGTTCTAATGAGATGGATGAAACTGGAGCCCATTATACAGAGTGAAGTAAGCCAGAAAGATAAAGACCAATACAGTATACTAACATATATATATGGAATTTAGAAAGATGGTAATGATAACCCTATATGTAAAACAGAAAAAGAGACACAGATGTACAGAACAGACTTTTGGACTCTGTGAAGTATTATTCAATTTTAAGACATTATTTTTATTAGAAATTTTTTATACATTATTATGCTAGTCTTTCAGTGGTTATTATAGGAGTGACTATACATATCCTTGATGTATTATTGTCTACTTAATACTTTAAATAATTTATAAATGATACAATAGATTTATCTATGATAAGCTTCACTCCCTCTGTAACTATGATCTCTGCACTACTGTTAACATATTTTTCTTCTATGTGTTATAAAGTTTATGGTGCATTGTTGTTATATTTGTGTTAATCTTATAATTTTTATATAGAACCACATAATCAACATTTCTTCCAGTACTAGGCTTTATTCTGGAAATTCTTTCAGCCTATACCAAGTTCCTTTGCTCTAAATTATACAATATTTCTTGTATGATGGCATCTAACAACATAAGATTTGCCAGGAAATATTATTTTTCTGTCTTATTTTTGAAGGACATTTGTATGGAATATTTAAGTCTGGTTGCTAGGTTTGTATTTTTTTTTTATTATTTGCTATTTGCTTTTTAGAGTCTTGTTCAGTTGTCTTCTGATATCTATAGGGTGTGGTAAAGAGGCAGTCATAATCTTATTGCTAGTTAAATTAAATTGTCTTTATTTTATATCCATTATTATGACTTTCTATTTCTTTGGATTATGGGAGGTACTTTCCTTTGTGTTTATATAACATGAGTTTTACTGAGTTTATTTAATCTTGAATTAATGTCTTAGTTTTATAAACATTTCAGCTATGATTTTATTAAAAAATATTTATCCTTTATCTTTTGACTACTTTTCCTTTCAGAAGTACAAGTCAGCATATATTTTGATCTTTAACTGTTTTTTCCACATGTTAAATGGATTGTTTTGTTTGCACCATTTTTTTTTTTTCTGTTTACATTTTATAGTGATCTGTCCTGAAATGCACTAATCTTTCTACTCCATCCTTATACCCATCCAATAAATTAATTCTACACACGTTAAATTTCAGGATGTTCATTGTATTCTTTTTAAAAAGTTTTATATCTCTGAAGTTCTCTACCTTTAAACTAATCTATCCATGTTCCCTCTATTTTCTTATTATGAAAGTGAAGTGAAATTAAGTGAAAGTACAAGTCACTCAGTCATGTCCAATTCTTTGTGACCCCATTGACTATATAGTCCATGCAATTCTCCAGGCCAGAATTCTGGAGTGGGTAGCCTTTCCTTTATCCAGGGAGTCTTCCCAACCCAGGAATTGAACCCAGTTCTCCCGCATTGCAGGCGGATTCTTTACCAGCTGAGCCACAAGGGAAACCCAAGAATACTGGAGTGGGTAGCCTATCCCTTCTCCAATGGATCTTCCCAACCCAGGAATTGAACCAGGGTCTCCTGCATTGCAGGCAAATTCTTAACCAACTGAGCTACATTCTTATCAAGGGTATTATGTACTACATAAAGTATATGTGAAAATTTTTATAATGTTCACTAAATCTAGTATCTCTATAATCAGTGAGATTATTTTTTCATTAAATAATATAACTTTTCTGCCTCCTTACTCTTCAAGTATTTTTAATTTTATAAAAATGTATATAAAAAGTAAATAATGATTTGATTTTACTCAGGAGAGATTCTTTTCCTTTAATTTTATTTGAAAATCTAGTGAGAAGCTGATAATTTCAGTCTATTCAGTGTTTGGGTAGGTTCAGGACGGGATTGCAGATTTCAATGCATATATCTCTGGTTTCTATTGTCTCATATATAAAACTTCTTGTATTTTTGTTACAGTAGCCACACACATCTTTGTTTTCTAAGCACTACAGGTTTGTAGAAATTTCGCTCTGTATAGTAGTAGCCAGCTTTCCAGACTACTATGCCACTTTGTAATTGAGTAATAATCCTGTGGAGAAATCCTCCAGTGCTTCAATAATAATATTTTATTTTTTATTTATTTGTAACATGTCACAAACTACTACTTTCCTTTTATTTTTTTCACTAGTAAAGATTTTTCTCCCATTGGCACACTTAATCCTCAGTCCATGCTCAAAATCTGAAAATGCTCTTGGAAAAGAAAGCAGCCAGAATTCTAAGCTCACCTGTGAATGACTCTTCCTCACTGAAGTTTTAGTTCATCTAGTTTTATTTGTGTTAACAGCTCTCTGATAACTTTTATATGAACTTTCATTTTATCTACTTTTATTTTGCTTGCTATAGGGAGATTGATGATCTGCCGTTACCTGTCTTCTACCTGGAAGTGGAAGAAGATAATGCTATTATGTCATGTTTTACTTCTTCGCTGATTATAGAAGTTATTTAAAAACTTAGTAGTTATTTATGAAATGATCATACCAAGTAATATAACTGAACAATATATTGAGAAAGAAATTATATTGATTTGGCTGGAAGGCTGAATCTATGATGTTGGGTAAATGTCTTTTTTCTATGAAATATAGATAATGCCTTCTCCCTTCTTATCTTTCAGAGAAACTCTGAGATTTTTTAAGTGAGAAAAAAAAAATCCAGATTTTGTTTAGATCTAGGATGAGATAGAAGTTGCATAATGCAGGGAAATATTTTTTGTATTTCATACAAAGTTGTTCATAAAGTGGACAACTTTTACAACATTCTTATAAGTTTATTAGAGAGTCTTAGCCCACTATTTAGAGATCAAAGGACTTAATCCTATTTTTAAGCCACTTTAAGTTGGTGTATGTGTGTACCACCAAGATACTGTGGGTTTAGTTCCAGAATACTTCAATAAAGTGAATATTGCAATAGAACGAGTAACACAGTTTTTTTTTAGGTACACAGTTTACTATGCTCCGTTAAGTGTGAAATAGCTTTATGTCTAAGAAAACAATGTACATAATTTAATTTAAAATACTTTATTGCTAAAAAGAATAGTAGCCGTCAGCTGACAATGCAGTGTTGCCACAAACCTTCAATTTGTATAAAAATAATAGCAGTACTCAATATCTATGAGCCACAGTAAAGCCAGTGCAATAAAATGAGGTATGACTATATAACTGGAGATTAGTTTCAGGTCTATGCCAAAATATGTTGATTCTTGATGATATTTTAAAGGAAAGTCCCAGGATAAGAGATAAGAGATAAGAAGAATCAACAAATTTGCTCCACCTAGCTTTTTTGTTTTACTTTATAATAAAAATTACCTAGTATAGAAGGTTCCTTTCCCAAATGGTATTTGAGAGAGCATTTTGAGACCTGATAAGTCATTGTTCTAGGCTATATTTCAAAGCAGTATCTCTTTAAAACAGAAGAATTTAAATAAAAAACAGATTTAGTCTTTCCCTTCAGCCACTCTAACATAGTTTTCTTATTTCCAGAATTGGTTGCTCAAATAAATTATGTTATCCAAAGTACTAATATGAGTGCCCATATCATAGCCTATGTTGAATACACACACACACACGTGTGTGTATATATATATATATATCATGTTCATATATGCACATGTACATATGTGCATGCATGTATATACACATGTACATGTGTGCATACACACATATGTATGCATGTGTATATGTATGTGTGTATATATATATATATATACACACACACTGTTGCAAATTGATTGAGAAGAGTTGTATAAAACATTTAATCTTGTAAAAGACAGTCTAATTTCAAAACCCAGTTTCCCCACTAACTAGATGTAATCCCATTGATCCCTTAATGGGATCCTTCTTAATGAAGGATACTAGCGCTTGTGCTCAGCTGTGTCTGAGCTATGACTCTTCTCCATCTTAGGACTGTAGCCTGCCAGCAGACTCCTCTATCCATGGGATTTCCCAGGCTAGAAGACTAGAGTGGGTTGCCATTTCCTTCTACAGGGGATCTTCCCAACCCAGAGATGGAACCTGAGTTTCCTGCATTGCAGGGGGATTCTTTACCACTGAGCCACCAGGAAAGCCCAAGGATACTAGTAATCTTCGCCTTAGAAAATCTTTCAAGCGTATTTGTTGTGTATGCATGTGTATGGACACATATTCACCATTATTTTTTGGTGTTACTGTGCCAGGGTATCAACTCATGCCAGAACCCCAGAGCTAGAGTTCTGAGAATCAGGTCAAGGTTTCTGATCCTGGAGGCTAAGATGGCAGAGTAGACTCCTCCTCACCTCCTATCTGCAGCAGAGGACAGACCTCTCTCACCAGAAAGAACGCACCAGCTTATGGAAGGGACCTGTGGCTGCAGTCGGAGCAGGAGGCTGCAGAGCCTGTGCTGCCAAGGGGGAGGGCGTCCCTACAGCCCTGGGTGCACGGCTCAGCTCAGGATGCGGTGCTCTGGGCCATGGCAGCACCTGCCTCACTGCTGACTTCAGTGCAGCCCCATCCTGTGTGAATTACTCGGGCTGAGCCTGCATGTGGCAGCAGCCCAGCCCAGCCTAGCAGCTTCTACCTTCTTGGCACTGCCTCTACCCAACATGTTTGATGTTTCATTTTTTAAGTATGAAATAGCATTATGTCTAAGAGAACAATGTGTATGCTTAGAAAAATACTTTATTGCTAAAAAATGGTAACCATTTTTTACCTGACAGTGAAGGATTTAAAATTAGGTACCTGAGCACCTGACCCCAGTGCTGGCCAGCAGAGAGCCCAACACCACCAGCTTCTCTCATGGATTCCATGATAGGAAAAGTTGGCACTGGTGGGGGATCTGAAAGGGTATTGGTCCCTACATCCTCAGCTTCTGTGTTGGTGGCTCCTGCTGACTCAAACCTGTACCCACAGATTCTGACTGCATGGGGCTCCCCTCCCTTGGGCTTCTGGGGCAGAAATCCTGCCAAGCCCTTGCCACGTTTGTAGGTGCTGCCCTCTGCAGCCAGCGGGAGACTAAATAGGAAGAGAACAAAGAGGGGGTGGAGACAAGAGCACCAACCCCTTGGGAAGCTCTTGGAGGGAGAGCACGAGGATTGTAGCTCCAGAACATTGACTTGGGCAAAGCCACCAATTTCCAGATGTAGAATTTGAGGTGATGTCGTACACAATCAACCATGATCCACTGGTTTACCTTAGCACCGCAGAAGGAGTTGTGAAGCTCTGGCAAGTCTAGGATAAATAGATAATCAAAGCAGGTTGAGTGATCTGTTGGAGAATGGACATTGATGGGGCTTCTGGACCATGGAAGTGCTGCAAATATCTTCCCATCTTCTGAGAAATATAACTTCACAGTTTTGTGCTACAAAACTGCCATGGTTTCTTCCAGACAAATCCCTAAGTCTTGATTTTTTGGCCAGAATTTGTGGAGGTAAAGATCAGATTCAAAGGAGAAGGGGTCGGTTTATAATGTCTGGGGTTTGGTGGTGAAGGGGTTACATTTTCACATAATCTGTGCCCGTAGTGCATTCTTTTTAGAGAGACTGTCAATGTGCTTTTTGTGATAGAACACTTCCATATTTTCTAAAAGATACCCTGTGTCTGTGTGTGTAGCTAGAACTTTCCATCTTACGTGGTATATAGATCAGATACTTCAGTAACAGCACCCCCCCCATTCTCTCATTACCTATCCTTCTCTAGGGAAGAGTATAAATAAAGACTTAACCTCACCTTTATGAAGAAAGGAAAGAAATTGCTAGGTTACAGGAGTCTGCCACTGGAGTTTGAGAGCGAGCTTTTGGTTAATGAAGCAGATTGTTAATGGTGAAAGCCAGTGATATTGACTACTTCCAGAAAGGTTTTTGGTTTTCCAGAAACTTTTACGTCTGCAACCTGAGAACCCTGTTCTAGTTTATGCTAAACTTGGAAAACAACTTTCCCAAAGAGTAAGGAAGCAACTTTTATGGAAAAACTCAAGACCATTAACAAAGTATAAAAAATCTCCAGCCTGTCTCAGTAGGCAAGAGACCATTAAAAGTAAAGGTGATTAAAACTTTAAAAAAAGGAAACTCAGTCAAGAAATTGAGAAATTTATTGTGATATGCAATGATTTTCTTGCCTAGTAGCTTTTATAATGTTTGCAAATATAGTTTATTTGCCAAAATCTTTTCCAGAGAGGTACACATTAGTAGAAGTGCTTGCTACTATATTTTTAATAATAAAAGTCATGAACATTAAAAAATAATCTATGGATTCTCTTGGTATGCAGATATAGATTGTAGGAGGGTGGACAGGGCAGTGTTTATTATTGATGTTTATATCATCAAAACATCCACACTATTTCCCATGATATTCAGTCTTCTTTTCAACAGTGACCATCAATACATGAAGCAAAAAATTGTCCGTTCTTATTTCCTACCTTATCTATTGTAATTTTCATGTCATGACCATGATAATTAATTCTTCAATTTGAACTTGAATCTTACCGAATTAATTGAATAACCATCCCTTTTCTTTAAATAATAATGCAACGCTTTTGACATTAAAGGACACTTTTAAAAATGGGCATGTAGTTATTGTCAAAGAAGCAACAGACTTAGAAGTTGTTTAAACTGTAAATTATCACTCATGCATTATTACATCTTTCATCTAGTTGATTTCTTAAAATATATTGGAAAGATGAGAAGATTATATTTTGGCCTAATCAATAATACCACTTTTGAATTGCTCTAAACAATTTCTACCATTTTTATCCATCCTCAGTTGCTTGTAAATAGAGTAGAGTTTAGTGACATTACAATTTATAGAGTGAAAGACAAAGAATTCTAGGATAATTCAGTGATACAAAGGTGGACTACTAGATGTTTTTGAATATCCTAACATATTAAGTACTGTATAGAGTCATCTTTTCCTTAATACTCCTTCACTCAAGACTTCCCTGACCACCCCCACAACATGCACAGCTTACGTTTTCAGTATTTACACACGAATTCAGGAGGGAGAAAATTGTTATTACCCAAGTCGTCAAAAAACTAATGCATTCAGTTTCCTTGAGTCTTCCTGATTTGGTCCACTTTGATAAGAAGCTGTATGCAATATTTGCATTATTATATTTATATGTAATACTTATATATTTATATATTGAGTTTGTAAATAAACCTTCTTTGAAGGCAACTTGCCAAAATAAAAATCAAAGTGAATAAGTAAGTTGTAGTTCAATTTATTTGTCGTATGTGTGACCTTGGCAACTTGCTTACGATTTGAGTCAGTCCAAATTTTTCCATCTTTAAAGTGGATAATATCTTTTTGGATTAGTTTACTTCGAATCATACACCCTCAAATGAAGAAGAGTCCAATGATACTACCAAGTTCTGTTCATACATACAGTATGTTACTTCTTTCCCCCCCACAAATCCCAAGTCTGAGGACCCACTTGGGAGCTCTTATGATTTAATTTAGTTTTCCTCTCTTATTAAATAAATTCTTCCCAAATCTTTAGGGCAAAGTTATTACACACCCACTTCACCTATGCAGCCTTGAAAATTGAAAGTCTTTTCCAAGAAGGTCTGCTAATCTCAACAACATTAGAGATATACATGTATGATACTAGTAAGCTGCCTTACTAGAATTTTTCTCAGGAATTCTAAATGGTGGTCCTTACTCCTTCCCTTTTCTATCTTGTTCCTCTATAGATACATCTACGACCAATGTGTCAATTAAAGTCATGGGTATACCGGGACTCCATTGCTCTGTAGCCTTAGTTGGCCTATTTGGAACCATTGACAGAGTTGGGAGAACATGTGCAGAATCCTTTGGTCTGAAAGACAATGTGTATTCAGTATTTTTCATGTACAAGACTGTTTACTTCTGCCCACTCAGGGATGATGTGCTATGCCTGACTCAACCTTATAGAGTGATACTTAATGTGCTAATGCAGGTGTATGTGTGTGTATGTGTATGTGTGTATGTCTTTAGTATATCCTTACTTCTAGGAGTTTCAAAGTACCACACCATCAATAGTTCATAAATCATTTCAAAATTCTTATTAGATACAGGGTAATCACTGGTGTCTCTTAACATATCTTTCTCAGATTTTTATCCTGGGTTTAATTTAAAAGTTTTTCACTGGCAATGCATTTATAAGAAATGATCATCAAAGAAAATCATCTTCAATAGTTTTCATGACTTATTTTAATATTATTATATTCTTAGCACTGTCAGTATGAAAAGACATGACTATGATTATTTTCCATGTATGTCCATCTTTGAGTAGACATGTACCAATCTTTCCTATTAAACTAAGGGCCTAATCTGGAGCATTTTAAAATTTGGTCTAATCTTTTAGTACTATACTTATGACCTCATTTAATTTTTGATTCATCTGTGGCATAGGTGTTATAATTCCCATTACCTGAGAAAAAGAATGGAAGTTTAGAAAGGGATCAGTGATTTGGCCAGGTATATACAGGATATAAGGCCCTTCCAGATGCTTCGATAGTAAAGAATCCTCCTGCCACTGCAGGAAATGTGGATTTGATCCCTGGCTCAGGAAGATCCCCAGAGTAGGAAACAGCAACCCACTCCAGTATTCTTGCCTGAGAAGTTCCATGGACAGAGGAGCCTGCTGGGCTATAGTCCAGGAGGCCACAAAAAGTTGGACACAACTGTGTGGCTAAGTGCACACACACATATAGGATGTAAACAGCAGAACAAAGACAGGAAATCCAATTGATTTGTTACTAAAATCTAGAGAGTGTCTTATGTTTTAGGTTTTAATATTTGATGGAAGAAATGTATTTTGAAAAATAATGTATTTTAAGCAATTCAATTTTGGGTATATTTCATTGAACAGTGGGAGCAAGATAGATCATTGATTTGGATACTTCATCTGCTTGTAGAAAAATATGTTAATGTGTGCCTGCCACATTATATTCCTTATCTGAAATGGTGACTTAATGGTTCTTTCATCCACCCATCTCTTAATTTATAGTTGTAGAATATGTACCTGGTAACGTATGATCATTCCGAGTTTTCACAGACTGTTTTATATATCTGTGGTGCTTCTGGATTTAGATTCCTTCTCTGAGTTGTCAATGGAGTCTGATTCTGTTGCGAGTTTGGAGATGAAGAGTTGAAAGTTTGTGTCAATGCTTTTTTAAAAATATATTTTATCAATTATTTATTGTTGTGATTGTCAATAGACAACTAAGAGTGAATTATTAGTCTATGCCAGATTTTATGTTAAGCACTTCAAATCCGTGGTCTCATTGACTCTTTTCATAATTATTTATTTTTAACTGGAGGACAATTGCTTTAAAATGTTGTACTGTTTTCTGCCGTATAACAACATGAAACAGCTATACATATATTCATGTCACCTCACTCTTGAACTTCCCTACCACTTTCCACCCCATCCTTCACCTCAAGTTTGTCACAGAACATCAGAGTTGAGCTCCCTGTGTCATACAGGAAAGTTTCACCAGCCAGAGAAACAAACAAGCAAGTTAAAAAGTGGGCAGAAGACCTAAACAGACATTTACCCAAAGAAGACATACAGATGGCTAATAGACAGATGAAAAACGCTCAACATTGTTCATTATTAGAGAAATGCAAATGAAAAATACAGTGAGATATCCCCTCACAATGGTCAGAATAGCCATCATCAAAAAAAATCTACAAACAATAAATGCTGGAGAAGGTGTGGAGAAAATGAACTCTCAATACTTTTTAGTAAGATTCTTCACTTGATTTTTTTTTTTTCCATAAAAAGGTAGGGAACAAGGTCATTTGATTTTTCACTTCCAGAGGTGCCAACAGGAGGAGTTAATCGACATTTAAGAATTACTTAGTTGTTTAGAGGAGAGAGAGATTTGAAAATAATCATACCAATCTTACTTCATTTTTCTGGACCTTATGTAGACTTCAACCCCAACTGAAAGCAAATCTTGAGCATTTTCTTTATGTATATGCACATATACATACACACATATACTCTTTATAATCTATAAAAGTATAAATGACTTATTTTAAAGTACTGCTGATTCATTTACAGCAGAATTTGATTATTTAGGCTGATTTCTTCACAATAATTCAGTATATTTCTGTTTTTAAAGAAGGAGGACCATGATTGTTTTTGTCATCTTTCTGGTAAAGTAGAATAAATTGAGGTGTGTGATAGAGTGCTTTATGCCAAGTTCATTGGTAGCCACTTTTATTATTGAATATATTTGTTTCCTGCAAAGTGCTCTCCTTAATATACTAGGTTTATGCATGGAAGTAAAAATGGTTATACAAATTAAATCAATTGCTATCTCTCAACATTTTCATCTTCATAGAGGCTTATATACAAAAAGAACAGTTGTTATTAATTTCATTACAGTCATTTGAGGCATATAAACTGATAGTTTGAAGCAGTTTAGGGAGAAACATTGAATCTCTGAGTTAAGCTTCACAGGTAGCTTGATAGGGTGACCTCCTAGCTTGTTGGGTCAGGGAATTTGAGGTCACACCTAATCAGAATTAGTGATCCTTTTCCACATGTTATTGATGAAATATAAATGATACTGGTTCATTGTTCTACATTTTCTCCTCATAATTACCTCCCTTTGATTAGCAGCTAAAAGGAAAGGGGCATTCTTATTATCAAACCTTATTAACATTGTCCTCTCTATAGTGGATAGGTTAGAAAAAAATGTCCATTTAAGCTTGGCTATGTTATCAACAAGTAGAACCTGATGAGTCAGTATAAAAAAGTTCAGGATCAGGAGTCAGACAGCCTGGGTTGATGTCCTACCTCCTAGTGAAAATGTGATGATGAACAAAATTCATTAGTATTTCTAAGCTTTAGTTCTCTGGGCTGTAAAATGATGCAAAAGATAGTATCTGCATCTGTGGTGGTCGTGAGGATTGAACAAGTCACCCAAATAAAGTATTTATCGTAATGCCTAGGATATACTAAAGACATCAGTAAAAGTTATCTCCTTCGGTTAATAACTTGTTTTAAAATTCTGTTAGTAATACTCCGTGTGCAAGAGCTACTTAGTGACACCCAAAGTTTATTATTCCTGGGGAGTAGTAAATACTTTCATTCATAAAATATGGGGGAACTCACTGCAGTGGGTGCTTAAAGCATTGTGTTCCCTGTGTCATCAGTAGAGGAAGCCTCCTTGTCAATGGAGCTCTGATGATGAAATGTTCTCCATGAGAGGCAGTACACAGTGCACTTATCCTTCTATTGGAAGGCAGTCTTGCTGGCTTGATTAGATGGGTGGCTGGGCAGGAAATCTGAGTTGCTGGGTTCAACTTATGGCAATTTCTTTCATTAATTGGTTAAAATATCTCTTGGTGGGAAGGGAAAGATCCAATTCACTGTGCAATCATCCACAGTAAAGTACATGGAACATTTTTACTTCCTGACAGAATCCATTAAATCAAATCATTTTAAAATTCCTTAAATGAGAACCAAGTTTGCCCAAGTTCCTTCACCTGTAAAATGGAGGGAACCTGGCTTCCACTTTAGAGGTCTCTGGTGTCCTAAGGCCAGAGAAGCTGGTAGTGGGAACCTTGATGCATTTATAACAATCCAGATACCCAATGGATATTTCACATTTGGTTTTGGTAGACTGTCAATTCCATTTATCACGCTTTTGGATGGGTTGTTCATCTAACCCAGTGTTACTCTCAGACTTAGTATGGTTGGTTTTAGGCAAAGTTGGAAGGATCCAAATGTTGTTGGGAAGGAAACTAACATTTCCCAAATCATCTATTTACTTATTGATCTCAGCATCTTACTTGGCGCATGTCTGACCTTCTGCCACAACAAACTTTGGATGATAGAAACACAAGTAGGGGACCAAGACTTGGGAAAAGGAGTGGGGAGGAAGAAAACGAGGCATGCCTTTTCCTCTGGATTTTATTTGTCATACTGATAGAGATTGTGGACTAGAGGTTGTGTGTGTGTGTGCATGTATGTGTGTGACAATGCCTGTAACTTTAGCTGGACTTCACTTTCTCACATGACTTTATTCTTTCCCAATACATAGATCCTCTACAAACTGTTCATCAATAGACTACAGAGCAGTCCTTTCCAATAGAACTTTCTAGAGTTCTGCTCTCTTATGCACAGTAGCTTCTAGCCACATGTGGCCTTTTGAAATATGCCTAGTGCAGCAGTGAAACAGTTTTTATTTTTTTAATTTAAATTATTAAAAGATTAATAGCTGTATGTAGTCAGTGTCTAGAATATTGAATAGTGAAGTTATATACTCACTATTGATTGACTTAATCTGACAGCCCTATACAAAATCCAGGTGGTCTTTCATATCCTTTGAATGATTCTAAAACCTAATGCATTGATCTTAAGTGAAAGAGACTAGCTTTGCTGTGCAAGAGGCCATCCTCAAATTGGATATTTCCTCTATGGCTGATTATATACTCCTTACTCTTCTATGGTTGCTGGAAGTGCTTCCAGCTTTTTGCATCATCATATTTTATATTTGAAACCCTGGAACAGAATGTTTGGTCAGTCAGATTCCCAGAAATGCTTATCAGCCCAGAGCAGCCATTTAACCTGAAGGGGTCCTTGAGGCTGCCTTCTTACTGGGAAGTGAGAATAAGAATTTAGAGGCAAAGCCTTTAGAAATTATGAAGTGCAGTATTTTCTAAGTGTGTTATATGTAATGCTATGATGTGTGAGATGATTTTAGTTAGGTGGTACAATAGTATATTTTGATATGATATTTAAATTTCAGTAGTTAAACTTATTTTAATGTATATTTTTTAGTTAATATTTACATGGTATCTCTTTTTTCCTGGTTCTTTTGTCTTTTGTAATACTACCCATACCAATTTAGTGACATTATAGGGAAAGAGAATCACTTTGTGTATGTGTTTCCCCCCACCCCCTGCCCTTGGCCATGTTGCGTGGCTTGCAGGATCTTAATTCCCCAACCAGGTACTGAACCCGGGTCATGGTAGTGATAGTGCTGAAGCCTAACCACTGTATCACCAGGGAATTCCTGAAAGATAATCACTTTTAAAAATACATTTAAAATTTTGAAAACTGTATTCTAACATGAACGTATCTGTGACTCACTTGCTTTTCAGCACTTAAATTATTCTACCATCTGTCAAAATGGGAAAATAATTCACGTTATTTCCTATCTGGAAAAAAATCGAATACATCTGATGGACTCAGGGCTGAAGGAATGAGCTGGAGGTTTGACTGGAACCTGGGACTGCCGGAAATGTGGTTTTGTAATTCACAGATTTGTTTCTTTGTTCCCAATCCCCATGACAAACAAGCTCAGTTTTTCAAAGTAGGTTCTACATTCTTTTTTTTTTTTTTTTTTTTGAGTCCTTGATTTGATTGAGACATATATTGATGGAGATATAAAGAAATATGTTATCACTCTTTCCTTTGAGCTCTCTGTCTGGTTGGAGAGATAAGTTGACTGGTTCTTTGAATAGTAGGAGAGTAAGAATAGTTGAATTAATTAGTTTAATTACATTTCTAGGGCCAGTCTTTGAGACTCTGTCCCTAGATGAGGTGGAGCTCATTGACTCAATAGAACAATGTGAAGCTGGCTTGCTATAAGTCCCAGCCATCTTGTTGAAATTCCATAGATGCATTTCTGTCCCACAAGTGACTCTTGGACATAATTGGGTATTCCTGGTGAGGAATTGACTCACATTAAGGAAAGCAGGCTTTTCGAAATCATTTTAGAGGTTTACAGTGCAGTTTATCCACTCTCAGTCTATTCTTTGCAACTGCGATTTTCCTGTGCCCTTGTGAAATGAGGGATTCATTTATTCAAATTTGATTAAATAATTGAAAGAACAAAAATGGATAACTACTGCTTAATTTCTTTATTTTCTCTTGCATTTTTTTCCCACAGTGACCTGTCATAGATTCAGGGAGAAGAATCGAGGGTTAGAAATGGGTCTTGATATGAAAGCCAGTGAGAGACATAGAGCAAGAACAGGTGTATAACTGGGGAAGGAAAAGAGTATGTGACACACTTTGTAAATACTTTGACAGGTGGACCAGAGCCATGACTTTTAGTGTGAAGTCAGCACTGTGGCTGAGAGAAAACCTACCTGATTAAGAGTTGGGTTTAACCAATTATGTGGAAACTACAGCTTCATCACTGCATGAATGGACTTTTAATAGTAACAGCTTCAGCTCAAGATATTCAGGTCATTTAGGTAATTATATAAACTTTTGTTCAACATATGGATTATATAAAGATGTCAAATATCCTTCCTGTTGCCGGGATCATGAATGCAAATGTCGTAAGTGCTGTCACAGCATGCAGTGTCTTCAGGTCTCTCTGCCTCTTAAGTCCCTCCCTTCTATGAAAACAGGAATTGTATAGCTCTATCCACTTTGTCCAAAACCCAGTTCTGTTTTTCTTTGAATCTTGCAGCTATAAGTGCCTGCCATTTGGTTTTAGGTACAGCCTCTTCCAACAATTGAATTACCCATCAAAGCCAAAGAGTGTGGGTCAGAGGCTGAGATCAGTTCTACCACACTGGGCCACCCAGTGCAGTTAACAGTTAGTTTTATTTCTTTCTTCAGAAGAAACTTATGTTGACTTAAAAACAAAATTTTATCTTTTTTTGTTAGAACTGGCATATTTTACTGTGTATTTTGGGGACTCTCCCACCCCAGGCTATAGAAGGCAAGGTGGAGACAAAAATCTCTGAGCTCTCTCAGCATTCTTAAGCAGAGCATTACTATTACAAGGCAAGTTTGTAGGAATCAGTAAAATTATATGAAGGGCAGTAAAACAGCTTATTAGTGTAGAGTCAGGCTTATCCATTTTATGAGGTCTGTGTAATTAATTATTAAAGGGTAAGACATTTGCAGAAATTGTAAAAGCATTTCATTTTAAGGTCAAGGTGATTAAGATTCAAGTTTAAACATCTCCAGCCTCTGTCTTGGTACAGAACTCTCTATCCCACGATGAGGGATGAGGTAAAGGATTCTTCTGTATAGTATCTAGCCTAGATTGAAAAAAAAAAATCTTTCTTTTTCTTTTAAACACAGTTTCCTACTTACAGGCTCCACTTTCTGAGGTATCTTCATTCATACACTCTTAACTGACATACACCACTCAGATTCTGATATGTTCTAAACTGAACAAGAAAAACCTGAAACCGCAGACAGGAGATTAGACCCCAGGTTTTATCTGCTACTCACCAGCTCCAAGACCTGAAATCAGTCACTAATCTGCTGTGACTTCTCTCTTCCCATCTGTGAAAAATTGCTATACTCCTGTCCACTTCCTTGGTAGGTTGCAAAGGTGTCATATATATATGAGAGCAGCTGGCACCCAGGAATTTCTACCCACACAGTGTTCATGGGTTGAATCTTTATGTGTGTGTGTGTGTGTTCTAAGTTGTTTAAGTCTTGTCTGACTCTTTGCAATCCGATGGCCCATAGCCTGCCAGGCTTCTGTGTCCATGGGATTCTTCAGGCAAGAATAGTGGAGTGGGTTGCGGTCCCCTCCTCCATGGGTTCTTCCTGGCCTGGAGATCAAACCCATGTCTCTCAGGTCTCCTGAATTGGCAGGCAGGGTCTTTAGCACTTGTGCCACCTAGGAAGCCCGAATCTCTATGTAATTTCTTCAAAATATTACTTTCAGGCAGTGTCCCCAAGTAAGAAAGGTCTCATATTTGCAAACGAGGCAGACCTATGATTATCAGCTCATCTTTCAGCTGTGTATGTGAGCTGGTACTCTAGAGAAACTTGGGCTGAATTGTCTAGGATACCATTTTTATGTTAAGGAGGGAGCACTAGACCAGATTTAGGAGGATGGGGTTTTATTCTGACTCTACTCCAGATTAGCAGTATGATTTTGAACAAATGAGATAACGTTTACGGCAATGATTCCTTATTCGGCAAATAACTGCATAACCATGTGAGTCAGACCTCTGGAGTAGAATTCTAGCTCGGTTGCATGCTGTGAAACCTTAGAAAGGGACATGATCCTTGTGCCTCAGTCTCCTCTGCAAAGTGAGCAAAACAGTCATACTTACTGCACATTAATTTATCCAGCACAAAACCTTCCATTGCTTTAATGTGCCTTGGGGTTACATAAGGAGACAGCTTTACCAACTCCCTACCTAGAAGATTTGGGGAAGCCTGTCTGATGGTGCTTTTTAAAATTTCCCTGATTATCTCTGTGGTAGAGCAAAATACTGAAACACTTTATGAATATAATATGTGGTGAGATGCTGAGGATGGACTGCTAGGAAGAAAAAAAGATAAGAGAAAATGGGAAAGGAGAAGGAAGAGGAGCAGAATGAGAAAGGGGGAAAGGTGGGAAGGAGGAGGAGATGATGATGAAGGAATAGATCCATGCTCTGATAAGTAGCTGTGTCCTTGTGCATTTCTTTTTTTTTTTTTTTTTTTTGGAGGGGGACAGAAATGTGGCACGTGTGCCTTCAGAGTCCACACAACCATGAGTGCAGAAGACTTCTCCTCACCTGGCTTCAAAGTTAGGTGGCTCTTCCTATACCAGGATTGTTTTCTAAGTCATGGAATGCTCTCTTTTATGGTTTTGAGTGGAAGCAGGTTCTTTCCCTCCTTGTGTCAGCCCCTAGCCGGCCTCAGACCAGCCCGACCAAGGGGAGGAACTGCACGGGGTGATTGAACTGAGATGTCTGTCTAGGGACTTAGCAATGGGATGTGGTCTCAGTAGTGCATTCTTAGAAATTATGATGTTGAATGAAACATGAGTTCATGATCATGGAGAGAGAAAAAAAATTGGCCATGGAGTCCAAGCCGATCTTCTGTGACTTTCTTCAATACTAGCTAAGTGCCACCCCTCTTCATCTTTGCTGGGTTTTCTTTTGTGGACTTTTTGGCATTGGACATGTAAACTTTGGCTTAAAGACTGTTAGATGGAGCATTGGGCTGAAAGTTAATAATGTGTTGACTGGTCCAGGTTTTGCCACTAATGGCAAAGATGGGAAGAGTAATAACTATCTTATTGCTTGTGATCTTGGATATTAAATCACAACTGTGTTACACTGGAGTCAAATTTGAGAGAGTAGATGTAAAATGATAGGTCATCTAATGCAGCCCTGTGTGATCCCTCCACTTGTTAACATCTGGACAATTGAGACTATAGCTTGTCTAGGGCACACACTGACTCAGGATACAGCTAATCCTACATTTGGGGAACTCTTGACTGTTATAAAGGTGGCACATGGGGTTGATTTTAAAAGGTAAAAGATGCTTCTGGAAACTTAAGCCTAAATAGCTGTCAGGAACCAATAACAAAGATCACCCAGAGCTCAGGCATGCCTGTGTCAGACCCGTGCGTTCCGCTCAGCCCAGGTAGACATTCATCTTGTTGTCCCAGTGCAGCAGTCCCCTACAGATGCTGTTCATATTTTCCTGGTAACACAAGAGCAGAATCTATGAATAACTGGATGTCAGTCATGTACCTCATGTGCTTCTATACTTGGTGAAACACCGTCTATTGGTTCCCATTTATACCTATCCTCTGTTTTAGACTGAACGGAGTTCACATCTGGTAAACCTGCTGCTTCTTGATATATTTTCTTAGTATAGTCTTAATATAAGCCTTCTTAATGTGCTTTTGAAACATATTCTTTAATATATTTTCAAACCCAGAAAATGCTGATGTTTGAACCTTTAACTTTGATTTTACTATAGAACACCATGATAGTGGTGGGTTCTCACATGGGGAAAGGTTAGAAGCAAGCTATGTGGATACAGGTTAGTGATGGAGGGGAGACGTGGTTCTCCACACCATTTTTATTCCATTAAAAATTTTAAAGATCCAGCAAATCAGTTAAAAGTAACAGATCTCGTTGTTTCTTAGGCCATCATCTAGAGAGAATCTTTCTCCCCAGCCATTATGGAGCTCTTAAATTTTACAGCAGGGAGTGGTGAGTGATGTGGTGCAGAAGAGAAGATGCCTGTAGGTGGCTTCACTGAGGCATATGCATCAAAAATAGCCACATGTGACTTTGCACAGAAAGCCAGATGGGCACTGAGGCCTCCTGACACTGTGTATGGAAGAGTCTTAATCATCCGGTTTCCATGAAGCACTTAGGAACTGAGACGTAGAGCTTACATAGGGTGCCAGTTCTGCCCCAGACAAGGAGAGCGGGGTCCTCTCTGAAGGCCACAGTGGCCACACAGAGGAAGATCAAACCAGGGGACCAGGGGCCAAGCCTTGATCTCTTATTCTGGTCAGTGTGCAAGTATTCAAGATGCCAGATGAGGGGGTCCAGGGACCTGAAGCAGTGCTTGAAGGATCACAAAGGTGCTTGATCAAGGTTAGATCAAAGCCATGGGCCACAACTGGGAGAGACAAACACACACAGAGTAGAAAAGTTGAGTCCCGAGTCAGGCAAAAGCAGCCATGTGGACTCTAATTCCAAATGACAGAGCAAGGCAGGTGGTGAAAGTTCTGGGAGAAAGTCAAGTGTCTGGCAGGAAGTAAAGGGGCAAAACCGAGTAAATAGATACTCCTGGAAAAATGAAAGAAAAACAAGGTCTTTGGTTATATGAGGGAGTGAGCCACTTCATCCCAAGTGGTATGTGTACATCTCTTAAAGTGGGGTTCTATCCTCAACTGGGGCCTGATTGGAACTTTTGAGTGGTAATAAAGATGCCTGTGAGAGATGAGAGGTAAGAGGACACTTCAGTTGTTCTCTCCTGCAGCCACAATGGATGGATTTTCCCAGCTGGAAACCCTTTTGACTTAACCTGGCTCACTGATGGTGGCAGAGCAAGTTCAGGATATTGGCTCCTTGATGCTTTTGTTATTTCAGTGCCCAGATGTTCTTTCAGTGCGTCAGCTGCAGTGATTCTGGTAAAGATGTGCTGGTGAATACTCAGCCCCTCTGCAGTGTCAATGACCAACAATTAGGGTCTCCCTAGGGATGTACTCCGGAGAAGGCAATGGCAACCCACTCCAGTACTCTTGCCTGGAAAATCCCATGGGCGGAGCAACCTGGTAGGCTGTAGTCGATGGGGTCGTGAAGAGTCGGACACGACTGAGCGACTTCACTTTCACTTTTCATTTTCAAGCATTGGAGAAGGAATGGCAACCCACTCCAGTGTTCTTGCCTGGAGAATCCCAGGGACGGGGGAGCCTGGTGGGCTGACGTCTATGCGGTCGCACAGAGTCGGACGCGACTGAAGCGACTTAGCAGCAGTAGCAGCAGGGATGTATTCAGAAAGAAACTGCAGAAACAGTGCCTCCAGGAGGTTATCAGTGCCTCATTAGAGAGAACAAGGCTATTTCCAAATACCACCCATTTTTTGATGTGATATTCTGGGGAAATTGAGTCACAAGCAAGCATCTTGGCATTGCATACCCTTCCTCTGCTTCTCTCTGGCGCCTGTGTTTGTGCTGTTATTGTTCTGATTTTCAGACTCTCAAAAGAACCCCCAAACCACTTTAATACTTTTTCTTTTTTACAAATTTGATCTTCTTATTTTAATTGTTGGAGAATAATCCAAAAATACCATTGCTGCACTAAAGGCATGCACTGCATGAAGCTGAAAACTGGCAGGGAATTCCCCCCACTAGAAGCCAGGTTTTTCTAACCAATAATGGCAAAGCTATCATTGTATCACATGATCAAATTCCAGCTGCTAGAATAGTATTCAAGACATCTTTATTGTTATGAGAATGCATTTATTATTGGTGAATAAAAATATCAAAGCTGTGTGCCTTCCCAGTCATCTCTGTCTCCCACAGAGCTGCTTCTCTTTGTGTTAGGCGAGCTGTTTCCAGGCCTGGGGGCTGGAAGTGCTGGAGCAGCTGCTATTGATGAGGCTTCCTGAGGAAGCCTCAGTAGCAGGGGATTGTCTGGGCAGAGGCCTCCAGAATACCAGCACTTCACCTGGATTTATTGTAGCATCTTTTCTCTTTGCACTATAAACATAATTTTTGGTGAATACTTTTTGTTGCATTTTTACACTGACAGTTGCATGAATTTAATTGTCAAAATGCATATAACTTCCCATTAGAAATAAAAATTTTAAAGAAAAATGTGCATAATATAAACAAATAATATGTAAAAATTTTAATGTGAAAATCTTTAATATATAACTTATAGGTTTTCCTGATTTTTTTTCTGTCCATGGATTAACGTATGGAATGTGAACATGTATGTTTAGATTTACATATATGTACAAATATACAAATTGGGTCATAATATACACATACAGGGCTTCTCTTGTGGCTCAACTGGTAAAGAATCTGCCTGCAATGCGGGAGACCTGGGTTCAATCCCTGGGTTGGGAAGATCCCCTAAAAAAGAGAAAGACTTCCCACTCCAGTATTCTGGCCTGGAGAATTCCATGAACTATATAGTCCATGGGGTCATGAAGAGTCAGACACAACTGAGTGACTTTCATTTGATATATACCTACAATGTAATCTTTTACTTGGCATTATTTTTTAGTCATCTTTCCATGTTGATAATTATGAGTCTACCTCCTTCTATTTAATGACTATATTTATTTTCATTAAACCATCAACTCTATCCATAATTTGAATTGCTTTTAAACCAAGTGAACCAAAGCTTACCTTTGTTCATTCACTAAAGCAAGATCGACCATGTCTGTTGCTTATTCCAACTGGAGGACTAGAAAGTGAAATAAACTAATCTAGTAGAAGTTCAAAAATCAAGAAACATGGAATAACCAATAATTTTAAACAGCATGTTAACTGCACTTTGAAATGGTATGCTCAATCTGTTTTTCTTCAACCTCTACCTTTTAGGTATTTTTAAATTTAAAGCCAGATTGTTCGTCTGAAAAAAACCCTGTAAAGAAGGTACAAAAAGTCTGGAAACACAAGGGCAATGTACTGCAGATCAAGTATGCTTATTATTAGAGCTGTGATGAGTAATGGAAGCAATATTGGTTAAACTAAAAATGTAAGCTTATTAATATTATATAAATACTTACATATAATCTAGCCAAAGTTTTTGTTTCCCTTTTTCCAAGAATCCTTGATTCCAACTTGCAGACTAGATGAAAAAAAGGTTCAGAGCTAGCTAGTTATCAGTTATATTTGTAGCCAGGACAAGGAAGAATGAAAATGATACTTTAAACTTGCAGAATATATTTGATTCACTAGAGATCAGTTGTTGGATGCTTTTGGTTCATAATTGCTTGTATTTCTAATTTGTTCTGTTAAGAGTGGGTTTAAAAAAAAAACATTTCTCCTTGGATAATTAGACATAGGAATCATGTCATTCATTCCTGTCTCCTTCTCCATTAAGCCTAGGGACTTCCTCTTTTGAACTCAATGGTTGTCTCCTCTGGGATACCTTGAAGATTTTTCTCTCTTAGAAAATGGAAGCTATGAATTTCAGTTGATTTGTAGTTTAAACAGACCATAACTCAAGTGTGATGGCAACTCCAATGTTTGTTCAACAGACCATTAAGCCTGTCACTTCCCAAAGCAGGTTTCAGAGCAGAGTTTGATTTAATTGGTCAAGCACAAGAAGCAAAAATTTCCAAGTGCTTTATGCCTGAGGCTTCATGCTTGGGTTTGCCTTGGCTTTTGGCATTTAAGTTCAAGAGATATAAACTAGGCAACATGGCCCTATGAAGACTGAGAACCAGAATATAAGCATAACTTCATAAGAACACAAAGGGAAGACTGGGTAATAAAAATCTGAGTCAAAATAAATGGCCTTTTTTACTTTTATATAAATGATACAAATATTTGGATGGAAAAAGTAGGTACTAGACTAAAGTTCGGAGAAGGCAATGGCACCTCACTCCAGTACTCTTGCCTGGAGAATCCCAGGGGTGGGGGAGCCTGGTGGACTGTCATCTATGGGGTCGCACAGAGTCGAACACGACTGCAGTGACTTAGCAGCAGCAGCAGCAGCAGCAGCAGACTAAAGTTAGAGAGTTACATCATAAGGGTAAGATTTATTTGATTTCTTTTTAATCTTTTTTGTGAAGTTTGTCTCCTTAACACAAAGGGGTTCAGATATGAAGATACATTCCTTCAGCATACAAGTTAACTAATTTTGGAGTAGTCTTTTCTGGTTAGGTGGAAAACAAAACGAAACAGAACAAGATTTCTCATCCATGAAATGTAGCAGTGAGTGGTTATTCCTTCCCAAAGCCTTCTTAATTACTGCTTACCCAGCTAAAGCAACAGAGTCATTTATGAGAAATTGGGTATTTTTAAATGTTGGTAGCAACTCAACATTTAAAAACTGAGTAATGTAAAAGTATAATCTGTGACCTTAATTTGACCCATAGGCTCCAGGTTATATAAAACCTCTTAGATTATAAGCTTCTTGAGGTACATAACCATCCCCTCTTCCCCAAGGCCTGTTATATATGATGTTGAGTGAATATTTTCCAAATGAGTAGGTTATTATCAAGAAGCAACCATAGTAACAACTGAAGTTGTCATTGGTAAGTAGCCACTACATAGTCATTCCCATAACAGTACCTTTGAAAGGATACACTGATCATAATCTGTCTCAAAGCAGAGGAATTCTTTTTAAGCCAGGATGTCCTCTGTTCTGACTGCAGTGTTGGTCTCTAAACAATAGCACGTTCTGAAGTTGAAAGGGAACCTGTGTATCATTTAGCCAATCTCCTTATGTTACAGATGAGAAAACTGAGGTCAGGACTGCAGATACAGCTAGATATCATGTTGATTCCTGGTCCCCTGGCTCTAAATGCAACAGTCTGTGATATCCATTTGGCCCTAAAATACTCCAAATCTGCTGTGTAAGCAGATGCCCTCTCTGCCTCTCATCCTCCTCCTGAAAGGCTGCCTAATCCTGCTTTTCCAGATTCTTCCTGTAAAATCTACATCCACTCTCAATTTGTATGCTTGAAATCTCTTCTGAAAATTGAAACTCACTCTCCTAAATCTCTTTAGCATTTACTTTCCTTTCAAATCATAACTGATAATTCCATTTTTTTATAATGTGTTTCTTTTTTTTTTTTTTTTAAGTTTTCCCAATGGTAATAGTAACTCCTTGGGTAACATGTTGAAGATACTTAATAAATAAGTAATTATTAATAAAAGTAATGAACAAAATTCCTAACATATTTACAGAATAGAAGGGAAAGTGTGCAGAACTGCCAACAATTACTAGCTGTGTGATGCTGGGCTAATAGCTTAAACATCTCTGGACTTCAGACATTTAATATGAAAAATTACATAAGGATAGTACCCATCGTAGTGAGCTATAGTAAGGATTAAGTGAAATGAAATGCTGAGTGGCAGGCCTGACCTTGTTGAGTAGAGTGAGTTAGGCTGGTTGAAAGGGCCTTGCTTATCCCATACATCACAAGGGCGAAAGTCTCCATATTTGGGCTTCCTTTCACAGTTTGTAGGTACAGTCGGATAAGATAAAAATAGCCTCCCTAGGATCCTGGTGCTGAACTAGGTTAGTGTTGAATTTAGCAGCCCACCAAAACAAACTTGGGTGAGCCAGGAAGAATTTTAATGCTGCAATTATAGTCACTTATATTTTATGCTTCTTTAGGGTTTGCAAGCTTCCCAGAGTAAAGTTTACATTTTGCTCAGATTCTTAGTCTTCTAAGGTCCTAAAAAGAGTTGTGGAAGTGGGTTTAATCCTGGGCATTGTTTCCTCGGTGTGATTGCTGAATAGTTACAAACAGATTTGGAAGAAGAATGACATCCTTACCTTAACCTTTGATTGGAGTACAAATAGTTTTAAAATGTTTAAAAAATAAAATCTCACTTTTAAAGGGTCCTTCTCTTTCCCACGTTCATCATTTTCTACTGTTGTTTATCTCCTCTTAACTCTTTGGTCCTCTGCTAACCACTTTCCACCATATTTCCATACTCTACTAAGACTATGTTTTAGAAAGTCACCAATTTTCTCTTAGTGTTGTTTTTCAGTTGCTCTTTGCAACCCCATGGACTGCAGCACGCCAGGCTTCCCTGTCCATCACCATCTCCTGGAGCTTGCTCAAACTCATGTCCATTGAGTCAGTGAGGCCATCCAACCATCTTGTCCTCTGTCATCCCCTTCTCCTCCTGCCTTCAGTTTTCCCCAGCATCAGGGTCTTTTCCAATGTAGTCAGCTCTTCATATCAGGTGGCCAAAATATTGGAGCTTCAGCTTCAGTCCTTCTGATGAATATTCAGGATTGATTTCCTTTAAGATTGACTGGTATGATCTCCTTGCAGTCCAAGGGACTCCTTGCAAATTTCTCTTAGTAGGGTGGCTGTGCATCCCCATTTACATCTGTTTTCTTGGCATAATTATTAAGAGCACTGCTTTTGATCTCCAGATTATCCTGGGATGGATGATTATTTGTAGACTTGCCTATATCTTTGTTGCCAAAAACAGAGGCCCTTAGGATTCATTCTCACTGATCCTTCTGTTATATGTGCCACAGTGGGGACTGTTGTTGTCGAAGACATTATATCTTTTTACATTTTTAGAAAATATTTTTTGACAGCAGAGCCGTTAAGATATAAATCCTTATGGCTAATAGGTTTATTCACCTATTACCTGTGTGAGCCTGGAAAATTTCCGTAACACCTGTGTGTGTGTATTTTCTGTAAAGTAGGGAACACTAGTACCTCCCATACAGAATCGATATAAATAGGTTCAAAAGTGAAGTTTCTAACGTAATTGGCACGGCGCCTAACACAGTAAGAGGAAATCATTCCTCTTTGTCTCTTGCTTCGGGAAATCTCTTGGCTCTGATGACTTCCCACAGTCTCCTCTTATCTCTGTGACATGTCCGTTTCTCCCTTTGTGTCACCTGCCACTTTCTCTCTGTTTATCTCTCTGTCCTCTTTGTCCTTGGCTGTGGCAGTTATTTTTTCTTTGTGTGTGGGTGGGGGGGGAGGGTAATGTGTGTGCATATGCGTGCATGTGCATACACAGGGCCGTGGTTAAAGAACAAGGCCAGAGCAGTCTATATTGGTACAAATGAACATCAGTACCTCGGCAGTTGATGAGCGCTGAGGAGATGCAGAGTAGTGAGTGGCCAGCCATGTGCTGAAAAGGAAGAAGACTGTTGGGCAGAGGAGAGAGGGTTGCGAGGCAAAGAGATGCAGAGACCGGCAGAGGGGGAAGATCTGAACTTCAGGTGAGAAACCTGAGGCAAGTGGAAGCCAGGCCTATTTTTTTTTAATCTGCTTGTGAGATGAGGCCCCATGTTAGAGGTATTCAGGGTATGAATGAATCAAAATAGGAATATCTTTAGTGTGTACCTTTAGAATCTGGAAGAAAATAATCTTTCCTGGGTATGAGGGGGAACAGGGACTTTGGAATCAGATGGTTCTGGGCTCAGATTTTCCTCTGTTTGGGATTATAGGACAAGATCTGGCCTTTCTAGCCCTCAGGGTTTCATCTGTGCTTGAAAATAGAGACTTGGAATAGTTTGACTTGAGTTTGTATTCTGGCTTTTCTCATTGACAGTGTTGTGGCCTGTTAAATGGGATAATAATAGTGCCTCCCTGAACAAGATGATTGTGAGATTGAATGAGATGGTGTGAGTAAATGCTTGGTTTATCTTACAGAGTTGGCAGATCTTAGATTCTATAAATATCTTTGTTACTGATGCTATTATTCCAGAGTATTCTGAAACTCAGTTTTCTTGTCGATAAAATGGGAATGAGAATCACTTTTTAGAGATGTTGGGTGGATTTATTGAACAACTATTTGTAAATGCCAGGTACATTAAGAGTCAGTAAATAAATCACAACTTTAAAGAACTCTAAAGCAGTGTATAATGGGGTTGATTAAATTTACTGTCACTAATCACATTATTTGTATACATGTCCTCCTCATTTTCCTCCCTTCCTTTCTATTTCAGGGTTCGTCTCTCCTCTATCCTCCTAAAATACAAGCTCCAAAAGCTAAGGACTGTGGGTGTCTTCCCTGCCTTGCACTTGGCACAGTTCCTAGTATATGATAGATGCCCAACACCTGTCAATTGAATTAGCATAAAAAAGAGGAGCAAGAAAGAATGCTCAATGGAAATTGTGGAATTGAAAATGCAGATTTAGTGGCTGGTTAAAAAAAAATTGCTATTGAATGAATGCTGTGAATTATTTGAAGAGTCACTAACATGAAGCTAGTCTGCACACTCTTCCTGAGTCATAGTCCAGTCACCTGATACCAAGTCACTGGTTGATACAGAGATGCAAGTTACCATTGAGGTCCAGGGTTGTTGAACTAATTTGTCCTGGTTGAAAGATGACTATGGTAATTGAGTCATGGTAAAGGATGTGAGCTTACATCTGGCTCTGGGAAAGCCCATGGAAAGGTCTAATGCAGGGTTAATTTGTGGGTTAATGTCATGGATGCTGGGTTTATCTAATGTTGTATAATTATTTTGCACGTTATCCTAGCACACGCTGCTGACGTCTGTTGAGGAACTGATTGACTATTTGATGTTAATGATAGCAAATTCAGGGTTCCCTGTTTTGTAGATAGTATGTTTGGTCTCCTGCTTTCATACTGAAGTATCTCACAAAAAGACATCTATTTGTGTCTTTGTGCAAAGAAAATCATGAAGTAATTACTGAAATAAGACCCTTATTTGGTCTAGAGGATACAACTTAGTTGCATAAATTGAGTTAAATGATTCATTCATTCATTTTGATGCATATATTCTTCAGAAGACATCTTTGCATTCAATTGTTCCCTGTTTCCCTCATCCCCTGCCTTTCAAAATCTCTGCCTGTGCTTTAAAAACAAAAAATAAACTAAAATAAAATACTACTGAGAGATAAAATTGCACTTATTTTGGTAGGAGAGGCCTAAAAGTCTGATTTTGTTCAAATTTTTGGTGCTTGTAAGACATTTGTCCCTGGAAATTAGGATTTATTAGAAAAGGTATGTCCAATGAGCAAAAATATAACTGATTGTGACATTCCAGTTTTCTTTGTCCCCTACCATGTACAGTGCAAGCTGCCTATAGCCAAGACCCCACATCTCTTATCCCTGTCTTCAAGTCTTATTGCTTTCAAGATAAAAAGGAATAATTACAAACAGAATGCTTATAAATGCTGAAATATGAGTTAGTTGGCTAATTGCTTTTAATAGTCTCTGACAGTGGCTTGTTCTTCTCAGCTTTATTGTTCATACAATAGACATCTGTCAGATCATGTTCTAGGAACTAAGAGGATGAAATGAATAAAACAGGTATGGTTCCTGCTCTTATGGAACTGACTGAGGGTAGTGATTCTGGGCACTTCTGTCCCCATCATTTATTCCCTATTTTTTTCTCCTTTCTTTCTACCTTGTCCTCTAGCTTCTCTGGATTTTCGCTTCTTCTTTATAGCATCTGAATTAGGAGTGAATGTTGTTGTTCAGTCGCTCAGTCGTGTCTGACTCTTTGAGACCCCATGGACTGCAGCACACCAGGCTTCCCTGTCCTTCACCACCCCCTGGAACTTGCTCGAACTCATGGCCAATGAGTTGGTGATGCCATCCAACCATCTGGTCCTCTGTCATCTCATTTTCCTTCTGTCTTCAATCTTTCCCAGCATCAGGAACTTTTCCAATGAGTAGGCTCTTCGCTTCAGGTGGCCAAAGTATATTGGAGCTTCAGCTTCAGCATCAGTCCTTCCAATGAATATTCAGGATTGATCTCCTTTAGGATTGACTGGTTTGATCTCCTTGCAGTCCAAGGGACTCTCAAGAGTCTTCTTCAACACCACAGTTCAAAAGCATCAATTCTTCAGCAATCAGCTTTCTTTATGGCCCAACTCTCACATCCATACATGACTACTGGAAAAACCATAGCTTTGACTACATGGACCTTTGTCGGCGAAGTGTAACACCTCTGCTTCTTAATACGCTATGTAGGTTTGCCAAATCTTATCTTCCAAGGAGCAAGCATCTTTTAATTTCATGGTTACTGTCACCATCTGCAGTGACTATGGAGCCCAAGAAAATAAAGTCTGTCATTGTTTCCATTGTTTCCTCATGTGTTTACCATGAAGTGATGGGCCCGGATGCCATGATCTTAGTTTTCTGAATGTTGAGCTTTGAGCCAGCTTTTTCATTCTCCTCCTTCACCTTTGTCAAGAAGCTCTTTGGTACTTCTTCACACTCTGCCCTAAGGGTGGTGTCGTCTGCATCTCTGAGATTACTGATATCTCTCCCAGCAGTGTCGATTCCAACTTATGCTTCATCCAGCCCAACATTTTGCATGATGCACTCTGCATATAAGTTAAATATGCAAAGTGAAAATACAGCCTTGACGTACTCCTTTCCCAATTTGGAACCATGTTGTTCCATGTCCAGTTCTAACTGTTGCTTCTTGACCTGAATACATGCTTCTCAAGAGGCAGGTAAAGTGGTCTGATATTCTCATCTCTTTAAGAATTTTCCACAGTTTATTGTGGTCCACACCAAGCCTTTAGCACAATCAATGAAGCAGATGTTTTTCTGGAATTCCCTTGTTATTTCTGTGAATTCACTTGCTTTTTCTAGAATTCCCTTGCTTTTTCTAGGAGTGTAGGGGGTCCTAGGAATAAAACATCTGAGTCCATGAAAGGATATTATGTTGTATCTACTTATACAACTATTTAAAAGTTCCATTCTCTGAAAAGGAGGCAAATTGAATTCCTTCAGGAAGACCAGATATGGTCTTGGTGACCAATGAAAGGGAGGCTTGAAGAAGAGAAGTTTAAGAAATACAAACCATCACCTGCATGTAGTGGCTTTTCGGTACATGTGTGCTGAAATGAGGGACTTCCCAGGTGCCACTAGTGTTAAACAATCTGCCTGCCAATGCAGGAACCATAAGAGATGCAGGTTCGATCCCTGGGTTGGGAAGATCCTTAGAGCAGGGCATGGCAACCCACTCCAATATTCTTGCCTGGAGAATCCCATGGAAAGAGGAGCCTGCTGGGCTACAGTCCATAGGTTCGCACAGAGTGGAACAGGACTGGTGACTTAGCATGAACACATGCTGAAATGAAGCTGGTTTAGAAAGCAAGAGAGAGTTCTTGTATCAGGACCTGTAACCTAGTACTTTGTCATAGTTTTTCTCTTTTGAAACATAACCCAACCTTTGTTTTTTCACACTTATAGGAGCCTGTCTCTTCATCGTTATTGTCTAGTCTCTAAGTCGTGCCTGACTATTTGAGACCCCATGATCTGCAGCATGCTAGGTTTCCCTGTCTTCCAGAGTTTGCTCAAACTTATGTCCACTGAGTTGGTAATGGCATCCAAACATCTCATCCTCTGTCACCCACTTCTGTCCCTGCCTTCAGTCTTTCCCAGCATCAGGGTCTTTTCCAATGAGTCAGTTCTTCGCATCAAGTGGCCGATAATTGGAGCTTCAGCATCAGTCCTTCCAGTGAATATTCAGGGTTGATTTCCATTAGGATTGACTGGTTTGATCTCCTTGCAGTCCAAGGGACTCTCAAGAGTCAGCTCCACAGTTTGAAAGCATCAATTGCTCAGCACTCAGCCTTCTTTATGATTCATCTTTTGCATTTGTGTATGACTACCGGTAAAAGCATAGCTTTGACTATATGGATCTTTGTTGGGAAAATGATGTCTTTTCTTCTTAATATGGTACCTAGGTTTGTCATAGCTTTCCTTCCAAAGAGCAAGTGTCTCTTAATTTCATGGCTGAAGTCACTGTTCACAGTGATTATGGAGCCCAAGAAAATAAAAATCTGCCACTGTTTCTACTTTTCCCCCCATTTATTTGCCATGAAGTGGTGGGACCGGATGCCATAATCTTAGTTTTTTGAATGCTGAGTTTTAAGCCAGCTCTTTCATTCTCTTCTTTAACCCTAATCAAGAGTCTTTTTAGTTCCTTTTCAATTTCTGCCATCAGTGTGGTATTATCTCTTCATTGGGAGTCTAGATGCTCATAGAGTCTAAAGAAAGCATTTGTTAGGGATCACTCATTACCAGTTTATATGCCATATATTGTTTGTTGCCATGCATTCTTTTTTCTTTCTTTTTTTTTTTTTTATTAGTTGGAGGCTAATTACTTCACAACATTTCAGTGTGTTTTGTCATACATTCTTTTAGTTAACTAAGTCCTCATGGCAACACCAGGAAGTTAGGCATTTTTCGTCCTTATTTGAATAGATGGTAAATTTGAATCCGAGAGAAAGTTTCTTCCAAGATTGCACTGATAGTGTATGAAAAAAGGAGAGTTTGGACTTTGGTCTGTTAGCCTGAGACTCGCCCCACTCCATGCTTCAGTGCTTGATTCTTTTATGTTTGCGTTTTGGGAGAGGATGCCTAACAGTGTTTTCTCCTTTCCAAGATAAAATTAGGGTGCTCACACATGGTGTACCTATGAATGGGTTTGTGGTTGTTCCTGTGTATGTGTGCATGCATACAATTTCATGTGTGTTCTAAAATAAGAGACATGATAGTCTCAGAGAATGTAGCTTTTGGCCGGGAAAGGAAATTTCCTCAGAGTAATTTTAGCATATCTCAAATAACTAGTTGGAAACTTGTTACCCAGTCTTCTCTGGGGAGTCAAGGTATCTCATTTCATTTTTTTTTTTATAGGGACCTAGCCTGCAGTTTATGAGCATCATCTTTTCAGCAGGCAAGAGCAGGCTTATATTAATGAATTTCTTCTCACTCCAGCACCTTCAAAGGTGAGGAATGGGAAGGCATTACAGGGAGTAAAGTTACAATCCAAGAAGGGACCATGTGAAATAGACACCTTATTACTCATCTCAGCTGCTCCCTGGTATGTCTTACTCCCCCATCTCCCTCAGTTATGAATTTCATTCTTGACGATATCCGAGTGAGACTCTTGGCCATGGTTTTATTTTATAACCTGGTATAAAGATTCAGGGAGGTAAACCCTTATTTCATTCCAAAAGCCTTACTGGAGAATATTTTTTTAAATGTTTTAATGGGCTTTCTTAGCTGGTGAACATGAATCCAAAAGCAGATAATGACAGAACAAAAATAAATGAACTATTTCTAGAATGTAGATTTGAGGAATAGAGAAAGCTAAGTGTAGATCCTGGCTCTGGTTTTTACAAGACCTGGGGAAGGCTTAAATCATAATCTTTTTGAGTCTCCATTTTCTCACCTGTGCTATATTGATAATACTTAGCGTCATAAAGTTTTAGGGAAGATAAAGTGAGTTAGGTGCTTAAGTGTCCAACGTATTACTAGGACCAAGTCAGTACTCACTAGTAATAATTAACATTAACAATAATTTCTAGCTGTACCTAATATTTTATTGTTTACCACACACATTGATATCTTGTCATTTCATCTTTACCATAGACAGACATGTGCAGTTTTATTTACTTAATTGAAACACAAGATAGAATAGCTGATTTGCTTTGATTCTCATGATTGTGTCCCCCCCCCCCCCCAAAGTAGACTTTTGTCTTCATTAGACTCAGAGATGAGCCTGAACACTGTATTTGAGGCAGATTCTGACTTTCCAAGAAAGAACCAAATATCTTAGGGAAAAGTGATCCTTTCTGAGCTCCCAGCTCATCAGTGGTCCTTGATCAAATACCTTATAGAACAAGATATCAGCATAAACCATTCCACCTATGGCAAATGCTTACTGCATATCACAGGTCTGCATTTTTTATTCTTATTTTAGGGCATTGGTAATCTTCACTTTTCTGATGCATTTTAAAAATCAGTAGTTCTATTTACCTTTAAACATTTCCAGAAATTCTCTAGAATCTGGAGAGTTTAGGTGCCAACCACAGGACTATGTTTTTTCTCTCTAGTAGGGGATGGGTTAGACACCATTATATGATTTCAAGACTTTGACCTTTGAATTTTTACCTGGAAAAAACATGTATGGAGGATTTGCTCTCTGTCAGACACTGAACTTCAGCCTAAAGAGCCATTGTGTCTCTCTGAAGAGAGAAGACGTAACATATATAGAGAAAATAAGAATGAGCTAGGACAGAAAACATATATTTCAAAGGAGAGCAAAGTACTTCAAAGTTAGAGTTTGAGTTTCAAATGAGAGGGAGATTAACACATTCCCAGAATTTTGCCTGGAAACTTTATTTCAATGGCAAATGAATTTTATAATATGGATTCTGAATCACTGGTATTTTGGGGTAGTGGGATAAAGAAAGGAAAATTGGTTGAAGGCATTGGTTTCAAAAATGCTTTGCTGTTGTTGTTCAGTTGCTAAGACACGTCTAACTCTTTTATGACTCCATGGACTACAGCCCCCCAGGCTTCTCTGACCATGGCACTTCCTAGGCAAGAACACTGGAGTAGGTTGCCATTTCCTTTTCCAAAGGATCTTCCTGACCCAGAGATCGATTCCATGTCTCTTACCTTGCAGGTGAATTCGGTATTGATAAGCCACTGGGAAAGCCCTCAAGAAGATTAGGGGACTGGAAACATAGAAATGGAAATGAAGTATCAAGTTTGACAGTATTTATTGCAATCATGGTGTCAGGTATGGCTAGAGTCTTATCTGAAGCACAATCCAAAACATTTTCTCCCAAGCTTGCATGATGTTGGCAGCATTTAATTCTTACAAACTGTAAGAATGAGGGCCTCATTTTCTTGCAGACTGTTGGCCAGAGGATAACCTCAATCCCCTGTTACAAAGCCTTCTCAGCACGAATGCTTCTTTCCTTAAAGCCAGTCAGGGAGAGATCCTGCTTTTATGCTGGCTATTATAATCTTATGTATTGTATCCAAGCACACATAATTATGGACCTTCCTAGGTGGTGCTAATGTAAAGAATCCACCTGCCAATGTGTGGGAGACTCAAGAGACTCAAATTCAAACTCTGAGTTGGGAACATTCCCTGAAAAAAGGAAATGGCAACCCACTTCAGTATTCTTGCCTGGGAAATCCTGTGGACAGAGGAGCTTGGTGGGCTACAGTCCATGGGGTTGCAACACATAATTATGTGCATTTTGTCACTTTTACCACACTTTGCATCTGTTAGAATCAAGTAGCAGGTCTTGCCTATATTCTAGAAAGTAAAATTATACAAGGGTGTGAATACTAGGAAGCAAGGATTATGGAGGACACCCTGAAATCTATCACAGATTTTAAAGTGTTGATCTTTGAAATATCTTGTTTTAAAAAGAATGCAGTGAATTAATTCTATTTTGGGGGATCTTTTCCCATCAAAGTGGAGGCTGCAGAGATGAACAAATCAGTGTGTTTTTGAAAAGCTTGTAATCTGAGTAAAGAAGATAAAATGTAAGTAGGTAACCCGAGGATGAAGCATGTAGGAGATGAATCAGGACAGGTCAGTGGTCTTTGGAATTGGGAATGGATTTCCTCTGGAGGGTAGACTTTTTAATTAGGATTATAGGATAGATGGGATTTTGAGCAACAAAGAAAGAGCAGCATGATTGTGAGAATGTACCACAGACATTTTGACACAGTCTTGAAGTTAGGTTTGATCCTAAATATTGTCATGAAAAAGTTGGAGGACCTTTTCTTTTCTGAAAGTTGATTAATAGATGTGTTGATAACTAAGAGAGCTATTAGAGAGAAGAAATGAGGCGGTGCCAGAGTCTTAAAACAGAATTAAAAGCTTTGCAAGGGATTCTTGCTAGGCCAATGTCCTGAGAGACAAGTTAATTATGTAGCAGTGACAGTTCAAAATTTCTTATGCAATCCTGTGAAAGTTTCTTAAAACCCTATTCTAGTTGTTTATAATCCTCAGACACAGACGTTAGAACCCAAGAGAGTGAACCCAGATGAAATCTGTTTCCACTCTTTAGATTTAAAATGTGGCTTGACTTGAGCAGTGGCTTTGCTGCCTTCATCAAGGAAAGTAGGTGGAATTTCCCTCAGCGAGGGCTCATCTGTCATCTTAGTGCCCTTCAGAAAATAACAACTTGTTATTTGTCAGGGAAAAATATAAAGGATGCTGTTTCCCTGAAGTATTTTGTCCCATGAAGATCTCTCTAGGAGAACAAGTTGTCAGTTATCAGCATGGTAGCACTGTTAAGAACTTTGATTTTGCTTCTTTCTTTTCAACCATTTCCAAATTACAGCAAAATTGAGAAAATAATGCAACAAAACTCCCCATAACCTAGATTCTGAAACTCTTGACATTTCCTACCTTTTCTTTTATAATTCTCTAAATCTGCCATAAATATAGGTGTGTGTATGTGCAAATTTTTGAACCATTTAAGATTAAGTTATTGACATGATCCTTCACCACCCTAAATACTTTCATGTGCATTCTTTACATCAGAGGATTTGCCTAAGTGTCCACAAAACATCAAAATCAGGTACTTAACATTAATAACTGCAACTACCTAATATATAAATTGTTAATGATTCAGACTTTTTTCATTTTTTTACAGGAAATATCATAGATATTTTGACATATCCCTCAGTATATATCATACAGAGTTTTTCATTGCCCTAAAACTCCCCTGTGCTCCACCTATTTTACTCTTCCTCCCCATCTTTCCCAATAAGCATTAATCTTATTAAAGACTGCATACTTTTCTTTTATCAGAATATCATATATTTGGTAGGCCAAAAAGTTCATTCAGGCCTTTCTGTATCTTATGAACATTTTGACCATCCCAGTAGCTGGAATCATATAGAATGCATTCTTTTCAGATTGACTGCTTCCCTGGTGGCTCAGAGGGTAAAGCATCTGCCTGCACTGCGGGAGACCCGGGTTCAATTCCTGGGTCTGGAAGATCCCCTGGAGAAGGAAATGGCAACTCATTTCAGTACCCTTACTTGGAAAATCCCATGGATGGAGAAGCCTAGTAGGCTACATTCCATGGTGTCACAAAGAGTCAGACATGACTGAGTGACTTCATTCAGTTCACTTCCCTTACTCAGTAGAATGCATGTTAAGTTTCCTCTATGTCTTTTCATAGCTTAAGAGCTCATTTCATTTTAGTGCCTAGTAAAGCACTCCCTTTTTTAGATGTACCACAGTTTATCCACTCATGTAGTTAAAGACATCTACTTTGCTAACATGTTTTGACAATAATAAATAAAACTACTGTAAACAACTTTATGCAGGTTTTTGTGTGGGCATAAATCATCAGTTTCTTTAAGTAAATACCAAGGAATTCAACTACTAAATGTTATAGTAAAAGTATGTTGAATTTTGGCAGTGGTGGTTTAGTCGCTAAGTTGTGTTCAACTCTTGTGACCCTCTGGACTGTAGCCTGCCAGGCTCCTCTGTCCAAGAGTACTGGAGTGGGTTGTCATTTCCTTCTCCAGGGGATCTTCCCACCCCAGGAATCGAACCAAAGTCTACTGCATTGCAGGCAGATCCTTTACTGACTGAGCTATGAGGGAAGCCCTGAACTTTGTTAGGAACTGCCAAAATGCCTTACACATAGCTGTACTATTTTGCATTCCCACCAGCAATGAGTGAGAGTTGCTTTTCCTTCATACCCTAGCCAGGATTTTGTGCTGTCAGACTTTTGGTGTTTTCTGAGCTTTCTGTATCTGTGACTTGGTGTCTGACAGTAATAGAAAAATTCTCAAATACTGTTCTAAAGATTTCTCCTGTTCCCTTCTTCTCCTTTTGGTGCTATTGCATGCACATGCTATTTTGTGTGTGTGTGTAGTTCTCTTACAGTCCATTGATATTTTCCTTGTTTTTTTGTCTTTTTTTGATATATCTTCTAACACAGAAATTCTTTCATGTCCAATCTACTAATAAGCAAATCAAAAGAGTGCCTGTTTTGTTTGTTATTATATTTTTGATCCTTAGCATTGCTTTTTAGTTCTTTCTTAGTATTTACGTCTCTATGAACATGGTGCTTTGCTGCTCAGTCTTATCTGACTCTTTCTGACTTCCTGGACTGTAGCCCACCAGGCTCCTCTGTTTATTGGATTCTTCAGGGAAGAATACTGGTTTGGGTAGCCATTCTCTTCTCCATGGGATCTTCATGACCCCGGGATTGAACCCAGGTCTCCTACATTGCAGATGGATTCTTTATTATCTGAGCCACCAGGAAAGTCCCTCAGAAAGCCTGACTGTTATCACATGCTCTTTACTTTATCCAGATACCCTTAGTATATTAATTATAGTTTTATATTACTGGTCTGATAATTCCTACATCCTTTATCTGTGTTTGGATGCTTATCTGTCTTTTCAAACTGTGTTTTTGCCTTTTAGTATGCTTTGTAAATTTTTGCTAGCTGGACATAACCTGGTAAAAGTCACTGTTGTGAATAGGCTGTCAGTATTGTTTTGGTGAAGTGTTGGGGATGGGGAAGTGTTCTGATCTGGTCTTAAGTTCATCTGGAAAAATTGGGATGCTATGCCCATTAAACAATAATCCCCCATTCTCAAGACTCCCAGCCTCTGATGCCAGATTAAGAGAGTTCTGGAAATGGATGATGGTGATGGTTGCATAGTAATATGAATATACTTAGTGATTCTGAACTGTACACTTAAAAATAGGATGGTGAATTTTATTTTTATTTTATTGTAATGAAGAATAAATAATAAAGCAACTTATTAGTAATTTAAGTGGCATTTAGATATTTAGAAAAATATATTTTTAGTCCATTTATATATATGTCAGATCATGAGAGTGAGGATTGATATTACTGATTCCTAGGACATCATGATATCCACTTGGAAGTTTTAGACTCCTGTTTAGCTAGAGGTTTCATATTCCAGGACAGTGCTTGGTGGAAGTTGGGTAAAAGAAATAAGAAGGAGGGTAAAGGAAGACATAAAAAGCATAAACTGATATAGAGTTTCTGGAATATCTTGCTTTTCCTTTTCCCCTTTGAACACTCTTGGCTGAGTTAGGTTTTATGCAATGGTCCTGCTTTAAGTCATTTCATCGAAAGCTGCTGTTGAAACAACATAACATCAATTGTCATCTGCACTTTTTACATTCCCTTCAAATCCCACCAAATGCTATTTATTTCATTTTTTGTAACAATTCAAGATGCCAGCAACTTGATTTTCAGTCTTGCCTTTGCTTAAACTCATGTATATTTGCCAGAGGCCCTTTTATGTGGATAAATGTGAGACTGCTTGCTCATTGCTGCCTGATTTATACCTTGTTTAGTCTGGAAAAAGGTAAGTGTAAAGCAAACACAACTTGATAAACAGCACTATTACCACTGAGTTAAAACATCCTTGATATCATTAGAAGATCCTTTCTTAGCAAGTATTAGATATTCAAGCAGTAGCTTGTCTACTTTCTTTCGGGAGGGTATGATTTACTAATCTTCAATATCGTAACCTAAAATTTTGATTTTTAACGTTGAATTAAACCGTGCATGCTATGATCTGGATCGTTGTGTCTTCCATCCCCAAAATTCATATGTCAAAACCTATCCTCCAAGGTTAGGAAGTGGGGGCTTTCAGAGATGATTAGGTCATGAGGGTGGATCCCTCCTGAGTGGAATTAGTAAGCTCCAGTAAAAGAGGCCCAAGAGAGCTCTCTCACCCCTTCTTTCATTTGAGGTTGCAACTAGAAGGTACTGGTTGTGAATCAGAAAGTGGGATCATACCAGACACTGAATCTGGTAGTACCTTGATCTTGGACTTCCTAGCTTTCAGAACTGTGAGAAATAAATTTATGTCTGCAAGTTACCCAGTCTCTGGTATTCTGTTTGAGCATCCTAAGCAGACTGAGAAAGAAAATGGGTACTGAAAAGTGGAGATGCTGCTGTAATGAACACCTGAAGTGTGGAAGTGGCTGTAGAAATGTGGAATGGGTAGAGGCTGGAAGAATTCTGAGATGCATGCTAGAAAACATTTTCATTGTTGTGAAGGGACAGTTAAGGGTGATTCTGATGAGGGCCCAGAAAGAAAATAAGCAAGCTGTAGTGAAAGGCTCCGTTTTCTTAGAGAACCTAAGTGTTCCTGAACAGAAAGTTGGTAGGTATATGGGCAGCAAAGGCCATTCAAATGAGATCTAAATGGAAATGAGGAACATGATATTGACAACTGGAGGAAAGGCAATCCTTGTTATGAAGTGGCAAAGAGTTTGGCTGAATTGTGTTTGTGTCTTGGTATTTTATGGAAAGTGAGTGATGAAAATGGCATTTGAATGAGGAAATTTCTAAGCAAAACTTTGAAGGAACAGCCTAGTTCCTTTCTTCTGAATGCTTTAGTAAAATTTGAGAAGAGAGAAATGATTTAAAGATGCATTGTTAATCAAAAGGGAAGCAGAAATAAAATTTTGGATTACTCTCAAACTATCTCTATTGGATTAAAAAAAAAGTGAGCCTGTTTCAGATAGTACACTAAAGATGTGGCTAAATTTGATAAGGATATTAGTCAGCCCTCTAAAAAGAAGTCAGTATCTCTTATCTAAGAGAATGGAAGATTGATCCTAAAGGTAATTTGCAGTTCGTCATGGTGACCACCCCAACCAAGGGCCAGGGTTGGATGCAGAATGATTTCAAAGGTGGGGTCAGTCTATGACAATGTTTTTGGCAGCCCAAACTGACTAAGGCACATTCCCTAATTTCCTAATATGATCTATTGGGGGGGGGTGGATCTTTTTAACTTTATACTTCTCTGAGGAAGAATGAAATTTCCATATATGTGTTTACAGTTGAGAATTCCACTGATTTTCTGCTCAGGAAGCAAGAATGTATGATACAGGCATGTAAGAATGGGGTGGGAGAAAATAATAGCAAATGAAGCAACAGACAAAGGATTAATCTCAAAAATATACAAGCAACTCCTGTAGCTCTATTCCAGAAAAATAAATGACCCAATCAAAAAATGGGCCAAAGAACTAAACAGACATTTCTCCAAAGAAGACATACAGATGGCTAACAAACACATGAAAAGATGCTCCACATCACTCATTATCAGAAAAATGCAAATCAAAACCACAATGAGGTACCATTACACTCCAGTCAGGATGGCTGCTATCCAAAAGTCTACAAACAATAAATGCTGGAGAGGGTGTGGAGAAAAGGGAACCCTCTTACACTGTTGGTGGGAATGCAAACTATTTACATATCTCCATAGTACAGCCGCTATGGAGAACAGTGTGGAGATTTCTTAAAAAACTGGAAATAGAACTGCCATATGACCTGGCAATCCCACTTCTGGGCATACACACCAAGGAAACCAGATATGAAAGAGACACGTGCACCCCAATGTTCATCGCAGCACTGTTTATAATAGCCAGGACATGGAAGTAACCTAGATGCCCATCAGCAGACAAATGGGTAAGGACGCTGTGGTACATATACACCATGGAATATTACTCAGCCATTAAAAAGAATTCATTTGAATCAGTTCTAATGAGATGGATGAAACTGGAGCCCATTATACAGAGTGAAGTAAGCCAGAAAGACAAATACCATTACAGCATACTAACACATATATATGGAATTTAGAAAGATGGTAATGATAACCCTATGTGCAAAACAGAAAAAGAGACACAGATGTACAGAACAGACTTTGGGACTCTGTGGGAGAAGGCGAGGGTGGGATGTTTCGAGAGAACAGCATTGAAACATGTATATTATCTAGGGTGAAACAGATCACCAGCCCAAGTTGGATGCATGAGACAAGTGCTCGGGCCTGGTGCACTGGGAAGACCCAGAGGGAGCGGGTAGAGAGGGAGGTGGGAGGGGGGATCGGGATGGGGAACACATGTAACTCCATGGCTGATTCATGTCAATGTATGACATAAACCACTACAATATTGTAAAATAATTAGCCTCCAGCTAATAAAAATAAATGAGGAAAAAAAAAAAAGAAAGGGGTGGGCTGCTGAGCAAAGTGAAATGTACAGCATCCCTGGATTCCTTTAAAGTGATGCTTAACAGCTTGTGGCATTGTAAGAGGAAGGGAATTCAAGAGGAGATACAGGAATAAACAGCCCCCAGGTAATTTTCAGTTCTGAGAATTCAGCAATTCCAGTTGGAGGAAAGGCTCCTCACACGCATGCTGTATCTAAAGAAAGTGTTGAACTTAGAGTAGAAGAGTCTTCAAGGTGACTTTTCCCCATTTTATGCCTTGCATCCATGCCCTGATTTTCTTTTTCTATTTGACTGCTTCATAGAGGATTTAATCTTGATAACATTTCTCTAATGGTCACTTTCTGATTAGCTCTCTTAAGCTCAGCCAAGACTTAACTGGGCATTTACTTCCCTTCATCTCCAGAGTCTGGAGATCTTGCATTGTTGCTTCACAAAGCTGAATATCTGTAAGTAAGTGCCTTTTTGAAGGCAGGTAGCAATAAGTAAAGATAAGTAAAGGGGGACATGTGGTGTGTAACAGATAACTGGAAATATTGGTCAGATAGAATGCTACTGACTCCCCTTGTTAGCAGGGCCACTTTCATAGTTTGCTTTAGTAGATACAGTGGTAACACAATTTAAAGTTACACATATTGCAAGAAATAATGTTTCATTATTTCAAACTGCCTGGCATTCCTAAATATGAAATGCTTTGTTTGATTTGTTTTTCCTTCACACTCTTAGGAAGAGTCAGAATGCATCATAGTTCAAGGGCACCTGGCTTATCTCAATTTTCCAACAGGGCCCTCTCACCCAAACAGTGATGACCCCCATCACAGAGCATTCATGCTAAATCTTGCATGTGCATGTGTGTGAGCATTTTCTCCATGTTATACATGGTAGGGTCTAGAGAAAGGGAGAGTCTTTTTTTGGTTCTCACAGAAGAAATTTTTACTTTTACTGAAAACAATTGTGGTTAATCAGACTCTCTTGGGACTGTAATGGCCAAATAATACTGAAGTCAAGAAATATGTCTCACTCTGCTCAAATCTTCCAAAGGAATAGGAAATAGCATGACATGGGGAAATAAACAGGCGATGAAGAATATGTAGGCCTCATCCTGGTTCTGAGTTGCTAAGTGACTCAATGCATGATTCCATATTTCTTGACACCAGTTTCCTCAACTGTCGAATGGAAAGCCTAGCCTGACAGTACCTAGGACTACTTCTCACCCTAAAATTTTGTTAGACATTATCTTTCATGACTTAGTAAGCAATGCAATCCCACATCTTCACCATGAAGTTGCTACTCAAGCTTGTGGGATCAGAAGACTTTTTGTGTTGTTCCTAAGCAGTATAGTCTATAGAATACAAAAGAAATTGTTTGTGCAATTTCTAGGTGACCCTTGTCTATGAATCTCCACATTTATTAATTGCTCTGGCACCAGTGATAATACCTTACTTTTCTGTGGTTGAACAGCCAAACTCTATGCTGGATAATCATGTGGGTTCTGAAATCATATAACCTAGGTTAGAATCCTGGCTCATTTACTTGCTAGTTCTGTGGGCCTAGGTACTTATTTTACTTCTTCAATCTTAATTTTATCCTCAGCTGGGAAATTTGTGGAATTTATAGCTACTTAATTAGGTAGACAGGAAAATAAAATGTGACAGTAATATGAGCTTAGTAACATGAAAACAATGTGTCGAGTACTGATGATTCAAGAAATATTAGCTAGAATTTTTATCTGTCCAAATTGGTTATATATTTTTGCTTCACAGATCACTTCAAAATTGAGTGACTTTGAGCAATGATCATTCAATTTTTCCCTGTTTTTTGGGGTCAGGAATTTTTGAGGCACCCTATCCAGTGTTTCAGGTCCAAGGTGTCTCATGATACTTCGGTTCAGGTCAGTTGCTCAGTTGTATCCGATTCTCTGTGACCCCCATGGACTGCAGTACACCAAGCTTCCCTGTCTATCAGCAAAGCCCAAAACTTGCTCAAACTAATCCCTGCTGAGCTGGCTATGCCATCCAACCATCTCATCCTTTGTCATCCCCTTTTCCTCCTGCCTTCAATCTTTCCCAATATCAGGTTCTTTTCCAATGAGTCAGTTCTACACATCAGGTGGCCAGAATATCGGAGCTTCAGCTTCAGCATTGGTCCTTCCAAAATATTCAGGACTGATTTCCATTAGGATGGACTGGTTGGATCTCCTTGCTGTCCAAGGCACTCTCAAGAGTCTTCTCCAACACCACAGTTCAAAAGTATCAGTTCTTTGGCGCTCAGCATGAGACTTCAGTCAGATGTTGATGGAGCTCACTTACATGGCTGGCAAGTTTGTGATGATAGATTAGTTTTTCTCCATGTGAACTTCTCCTCGGGGCTGCTGAAGTGTCCGTAGCAGCTAGCTTCCCCTATAGCAGGCAGCCCCAAGGGCCAGGGCAGAAGGCACAGTGCCTTTCATGACTTAGATGCAAAAACCATATACCTTCATATCCACCTTCTTTGTTTTTTTTTTTTTTTCAAGTTTTATTTTATTTATTTATTTTTTGCCTCTTCTTTTTTTTATTTTATTTTTTATTTTTTTAAATTTTTTATTTTTTTTCATTGGGTTTTGTCATACATTGATATGAGTCAGCCATAGAGTTACACGTATTCCCCATCCCGATCCCCCCTCCCACCTCCCTTTCCACCCGATTCCTCTGGGTCTTCCCAGTGCACCAGGCCTTAGCACTTGACTCATGCATCCCACCTGGGCTGGTGATCTGTTTCACCATAGATAATATACATGCTGTTCTTTTGAAACATCCCACCCTCGCCTTCTCCCACAAAGTCCCAATGTCTGTTCTGTACATCTGTGTCTCTTTTTCTGTTTTGCATATAGGGTTATCGTTACCATCTTTCTAAATTCCATATATATGTGTTAGTATGCTGTAATGGTATTTATCTTTCTGGCTTACTTCACTCTGTATAATAGGCTCCAGTTTCATCCATCTCATTAGAACTGATTTAAATGAATTCTTTTTAATGGCTGAGTAATATTCCATGGTGTATATGTACCACAGCTTCCTTATCCATTCGTCTGCTGATGGGCATCTAGGTTGCTTCCATGTCCTGGCTATTATAAACAGTGCTGTGATGAAGATTGGGGTGCATGTGTCTCTTTCAGATCTGGTTTCTTCAATGTGTATGTCCAGAAGTGGTATTGCTGGGTCTTATGGCAGTTCTATTCCCAGGTTTTTAAGAAATCTCCACACTGTTTTCCATAGTGGCTGTACTAGTTTGCATTCCCACCAACAGTGTAAGAGGGTTCCCTTTTCTCCACACCCTCTCCAGCATTTATTGCTTGTAGACTTTTGGATAGCAGCCATCCTGACTGGCGTGTAATGGTACCTCATTGTGGTTTTGATTTGCATTTCTCTGATAATGAGTGATGTTGAGCATCTTTTCATATGTTTGTTAGCCATCTGTATGTCTTCTTTGGAGAAATGTGTGTTTAGTTCTTTGGCCCATTTTTTGATTGGGTCATTTATTTTTCTGAAATTGAGCTTCAGGAGTTGTTTGTATATTTTTGAGATTAATCCTTTGTCTGTTTCCTCATTTGCTATTATTTTCTCCCAATCTCAGGGCTGTCTTTTCACCTTACTTATAGTTTCCTTTGTTGTGCAAACGCTTTTAAGTTTAATTAGGTCCCATTTGTTTATTTTTGCTTTTATTTCCAATATTCTGGGAGGTGGGTCATAGGGGATCATGCTGTGATTTATGACGGAGAGTGTTTTGCCTATGTTCTCCTCTAGGAGTTTTATAGTTTCTGGTCTTACATTTAGATCTTTAATCCATTTTGAGTTTATTTTTGTGTATGGTGTTAGAAGGTGTTCTAGTTTCATTATTTTACAAGTGGTTGACCAGTTTTTCCAGCACCACTTCTTAAAGAGGTTGTCTTTTTTCTATTGTATATCCTTGCCTACTTTGTCAAAGATAAGGTGTCCATAGGTTCGTGGATTTATCTCTGGGCTTTCTGTTCTGTTCCATTGATCTATCTTTCTGTCTATGTGCCAGTACCATACTGTCTTAATGACTGTGGCTTTGTAGTAGAGTCTGAAGTCAGACAGGTTGATTCCTCCAGTTCCATTCTTCTTTCTCAAGATTACTTTGGCTATTCGAGGTTTTTTGTATTTCCATACAAATTGTGAAATTATTTGTTCTAGTTCTGTGAAAAATACTGTTGGTAGTTTGATAGGGATTGCATTGAATCTATAGATTGCTTTGGGTAGAATAGCCATTTTGACAATACTGATTCTTCCAATCCATGAACACGGTATGTTTCTCCATCTGTTTGTGTCCTCTTTGATTTCTTTCTTCAGTGTTTTATAGTTTTCTATGTATAGGTCTTTTGTTTCTCCTAAGTATTTTATTCTTTTTGTTGCAATGGTGTATGGTATTGTTTCCTTAATATCTCTTTCTGTTTTTTCACTGTTAGTATATAGAAATGCAAGGGATTTCTGTGTGTTAATTTTATATCCTGCAACTTTACTATATTCATTGATTAGCTCTAGTAATTTTCTGGAAAAGTCTTTAGGGTTTTCTATGTAGAGGATCATGTCATCTGCAAACAGCAAGAGGTTCACTTCTTCTTTTCCTCTCTGGATTCCTTGTACTTCTTTTTCTACTCTGATTGCTGTGGCCAAAACTTCCAACACTATGTTGAATAGCAGTGGCATATCCACCTTCTTATAATGGGTATACAATCAGTCCAAATTTAGTGCTAGAGTGCATGGATTTCAGTAGATAAGGATAATTAGAAACTATTTTTTAGGCTGGGCTTCCCTGGTGGCTCAGCAATAAAGAATCTGCCCGCCAATGCAGGAGACATGAATTCAATCTCTGGATCGGGAAGTTCCCTTGGAGAAAGAAATGGCAACCCATTCCAGTATTTTGGCCTGGGAAGTCCCATGAACAGAGGAGCCTGGCAGGCTGTAGGGTCACAAAAGAGTCAGATAAGACTTAGGGACTAAACATCGACTGAGTGCCAAACAGTTGATGCTTTTGAACTATGATGCTGGAAAAGACTCTTGAGTCCCTTGGATAGCAGAGGAGATCAAACCAGTCAATCCTAAAGGAAATCAACACTGAATATTCATTAGAAGGTTGGTTGCTGAAGCTGTAATACTTTGACCACCTGGTTCAAAGAGCCTACTCATTGGAAAAGACCCTGATGCTAGGAAAGATTGAAAACGAAAAGAAACAGGGTGGCAGAGAATGAGACAGGAGATAGCATCACTGACTCAACAGAAGTGAATTTGAGCGAACTCCAGGAGATGGGAAAAACAGGGAAGCCTGATGTGCTATAGTCCTTGAGTTCACCAAGGGTCAGACATGACCTAGTTACTGAACAACAACAACCTATAGACTAACTCTCAGTCTGCCTCTGGCCTCAGTGATGTACAATCTCCCATCATGAAAAGTGCACTCACTACATCTCAAAGCCTCCAGTCTCCTCATCTCAGTCTAGCATCACTGGAAAATCCATGATTGCATGATCTAAGTCAAGTCCTGGTGTAGAAATTGCTTATCAGCTACAGTTCCTCAACATGGCTCCTGCACATCTGGAGAATTATGAACCAAAGAAGCTACATTCCCTCACACAGGCAACACACACACTGTGAAGCAGATAAAAGCTGATCACCATAGGCCTTTTCATAGAACAAAGGAGACTATGGGAGTACAAGAAGTTATTAGATAATAGCAATTTTGAAATCCAACAGAGGATATGTTGGCAGTTCCTTAATAAAGAATAACTTCTACTGGTAAAAGAATCCACCTGCAATGCAGCAGACCCAGGCCTGAACCCCGGGTTGGGAAGATCCCCTGGAGAAGGAAATGGCAACCCACCTCAGTATTCTTGCTCGGAGAATTCCATGGACAGAGGAGCCTATCAGGCTATAGTCATGGGGTCTCAAGGAGCCGGGCACAAGTGAATGACTAACACTTCTACTACAAAGAATTATGTGCCAACACTCTCAGCTCTGCCTTCTGAGTTCCTGGTTCTCATACTCAGGCATATTACTTCTTCCATTGAAAATGGCTAGTATCTGAAATTAATAGAGGTGCTCCAGCTTTCTTTTGATTATCATTGGCATGAAATATCTTTCTCCAACCCTTCACTTTTAGATTAGCTAAAGCTTTATATATAAGGAGTTTTACTTATTTATTTTTTTAATCTGGAAAATCTCCCTAACATTTGGTGAGTATTAATCATTTAAATTGATTACTGATATACCTGCATGAAAATGGGCTATCTTGCTCTTTTCTGTTTGTTATATTTATTCTTTGTTTCTTCTTCCTCCTTTTCCTGTCTTCACTTATTTTATTTAAATCATTCATTAGTTAAGATTTCCCTCATTTTTAACCTTTTTGTCTATTAAGAATCTTATCCAAGTTACCATATTTCATTTTGTCATCCTGATGCCTTGTGTTCCTCATGAGTATCTCATGCTTAGACTAGAGTTATGGGTTTTGCAGAGGAAGATCTTTCAGACAAAGTGTCATTTTTAGTAAGATCATTTAAAGAAGACATATTAATTAACCCGACTTATCACAGTTAATATTTGCCTTGATCATCCAGCTAACATAAGTGTTATCAGGTTTCTCTACTGTAATGTTACTCTTCTTTTGCTTCCAATTTTCTTACTGTGCTTTGGGAAAGAAGCCAGTATGCACAGCCCACATGTAGGGAGAAGAGTGTTATGATCCACCTCCTTGAGGGTAGGGTGAAAGTGAAATGTCTCTTCCTCCCTTCTGGATTCTTCTGCATAGGAAAAGAATAATTCCTCATAAATTACTTATTTAATAATGAATTTTATTAATAAGGATTTAGTCTTTAACTAGTAACTAATATTCCATTATACAGAAGTATCACTGTTTATCCATTTGATTACTGACAGATATTTGGTTGATACCAGTTTGTGGCAATTATGAATAACGATCCTGTAAACATTTGCATGTGGACATAGCTTTTGAAGTCAGTTAAGTAAATATCTATGAGTACAATTGCTGGAATGTATAAGATTAGGCTTAGTTTTGTAAGAAACTGCTCTCTGTCTTCCAAAGCAGGTATATTCTTTTGAATTTTCACTGGCAATAAACAGGAGGTATTATTGCTCTGCATCCTCTTGATCAATTGATATTTTGATGTTAGGCATTCTAATGGGTGTGTCATAGTTAAATAAACTTTAAAAATTAATTTTATTTGCTATATCAGCTGATCACATACTTCTTGTTAAACTTTTTAGTACTTGTTCTCATGTTTACAATAAACTTTTAAAATTAATCTAAAACCACTTTCAAACAATACTATGTTGTCTCATATGTAGTGAAGATACCATATAGCAGAATATTTTCAACTCCTCCATCCTTTGCCTTGTGACGTTGCTATTCATTTCAGTTTTATGTATATTTTAAACAACCTATATGCTGTTAATATTATTGCTGTAAATATGTGTCTTTTATGTAAATTAACAATAGGAAGCATTAAAGGTTATATTTGACTTCATTCTTTCTTTTTTGAATGTTCTTCAAGATTCTTGCATTGATCAGTTTTCTTCTAACTGAAGAACTTGACGTTTCTTATATGATAGGACTTTGGGAAAATCTATATTTCTCTCCACCTTTGAAGGAACCTTTCTTTGGATTTAGAATTTTTGCCTGGGATTTTGTTTTTACTTTTGTTATTGTTTGTTTTTCTGTAGGCACATCAGAGTTTGATTCTCTTGTTCTTTTTGTTGCATGACCTCTACCTAAAAGTTGGCTGTAATTGTTCTCTCTCTTTCTCTGTAGGTAATGATTCATCCACATGGCTACCTTCAAGATTTTGTCTTTTTTCCTGTAACTTGTATGCTGTGTGCCTAGTGTTTTGTTTTTCGTTCTTAGTTTACTTATTTTGTCTTTTTATTCATCTTATTAGCATTTTCTGAGCTTCTTGGGTTTGCTGTCCATCACTAATTTTAGACAATGTTTAGCCATTATTACTGGGAGACTGCTGATGAACCCTGACATGACAGTCTCCATTTCTGTTACTGTGTCACTAATATCCCATATTTCCTTTGATTCTTTGTTATATTTGCCATCTCTCTGTTCATGTTACTCATCTAACTTTACATGTCTACATTTTACATTAGAGCCTTTAACGTACTCATCATATTTATTTAAAAAACTCTGCTTTGATATCTGATTCTGGTTCTGATTAATGCCTTTCTACTTATGGCTTTCTTTTTCCCTTGCCTTTCAACTTGCCTTGTAGTTTTATTGTTGTTTTATAGAGAAATAGATGCTGAAGCAAACTGGCATTTAATGTGAGAACTTTTTTACCTGGGCCAAAAGTTGGTCTGTGTATTATATTTGTTGTATTTATGGGTGCCAAAAGCTTGAGATTTCTTTAGTGACCTTATCCTGTTTCTCCTCTTGGCTTTGGAGCTTCTCTTTGTACTTCTTGAGAGACTGTGTCTCCCAGCTATAATCCACTCCCCCAGGTGTAATCTCTCCCAGCTGTAATCCACTATTATTTTTACAGTAGGCTTATTAACCTGATGATAGAGTAAGGAGAAGTGGGGAGGGTTTTCTAACCTGAGGTAATTCTCAGTTATTTTGAGTGAATATCAGGTCTCTGTATGAAAGATGTGGCATTCACTGTGTTTCTATTTATTCTCTAGGAAAACAACTCTCCCCTCACCCCACCCCCATGCTTCTTAATCCCTTTTTATCTGCAGTATATCTCCAGTATCCTATTAGTGTTCTAAACCTTTCTCCCCTGTAGATTATTACTTTTATATCATTTTTTTCTTATGTGAAACAGGGAGGCTGAACTGGGGCTGGAACAGTGTCTAGCAACATTCCATTCCTTTAGGTGGGATGGAATTTCACTATTGCCCTCTGCAGATTTCCTTCCTGAGATAAAGTATGATGTTCTGTAGAAAGTTCCAGTCAGATTTCACAATGGTTATTCTTTTCCTCTCTTTACCCAGCTGCAGTCATGGGAAATGCTGTCTTTAGATTTCCCATTTCTCACTGTGAGAGGCTGATGGAGTTTTTGTAATAAAGTTTGTGAAAGTGTGGAGACATCCCTTGACTGCAGCTCTCAGTACTTTCTTCTTACACTAGAACTCACTTGGGCAGTAACCATTTATCAGTATTTTTTATTTTTATGTACCTAAATGTGTCCAGAATCCAGATAGGCAACTTGTGGGCACTGTGTCTCCCTAGATGTATCTGTCTTTCCAAATTTTGGAGTGATAATTTACCCTAAAACCTCAGTTATCTGGTGGAATAAATAAGAGTTTTTGTTCTTCCATTTTTATAACTTTTCTCATTAAAAGAATAGGAATGCTTACTTCAGGGTCTTTACAACTCTGAGCTTAACACAAAGCTTCTTGATAAGCTTTTAAATAACTTTCTCTGTAGTTTACTGAAACGGGTATGACATTTCAAATTTCTTTAATATAGGCCATTATAGAGGTGAAATTTCATTCAACTATTGAAAAAAACTATTAGAAACCTTCCTCAAAGCATTTGAGCAACATATTAAATCTAAATATCGATTTAATGAGCCCAGGTTTATTTTTTTCCAACATAATATCTCTTTATTCCTAATCCAACATCTTTAGAATTTATTTTCACACACATTTCCTGGGCATTTTACATATAAAATTTCAAAGTAATGCAGTTTATTTGGCATATTTTGCAGCTTCTCAAGGGTCATACTTTGAACCTTACCCTCACAGTCTGCCGAGACATGGGTCTTGTTATAGGTCTTAAAGCAATAAGGGTGATAATGCAATGAATAATCATTTCCTTGTACTATACCTACTTCATAGAAGAGTTTTAAAATTTTTTAGGCAATGGTAAGAGTAATGTACTCAGAAAAGAAAGATCTGCTTTGAATTTACAAGTCAAATGCACTTGCTTCATTGGACTCTTCCCATGTACCCCCATCTTAAATTCCAGGGTCCCCTTCCTCCCCAGTGGACACCTTAACTTTGACATAAAAAACATCGCAAATTTGGAAATTCAACATGTTGTCATTTAGCCATCTGCATGATTAGACTTTGAATTTGGTTTTCAGAACTCTCAATCCTGTAGTTATAGATGATAAGTTTTATTTGGGGGCAATCACAGAAACTTCTGAGTCTCTAGAACTGCTCTTGACCTGGAAATTTAAAGCCCTGAGTTCATAATATTATTCTGAGATTTCCAGTGAATTGAAAGTAACAAGTCAGCCATAATTACTCCTTATTTTCACTAAAATGTTTTATGACAGCATCTGTTTCTATAGGTATTTGATTACAATCATTAATAGATGATCATTTAATTAGTTTTTTGGCCACTGCATGTCAGAGACCAGTGCTATTTCATTTACTACTGAGAGCAGATTAAGTTAAAGCCTCTAAATTTAATCATATCAGGGAATAACTTTCACATCATCCATAATTAATTATGAGAAGCTGTCCTTAAAGTCCTTTTCCTCTGAAACTGTTTCCAGCATCAACTCCAGAGTTCAGAGAAAGGGAACCATCAGGGATGATATAATACAATGTGTTATTACAACAATTTGGTCACATAGAATTTTGGAAGTTGGTAAAATGGTCTCAATTTGTCTGTTTCTTCTAACTATGGTTATGTCCTATGAAAGACATAGGACAAATTGTTTGGATTGACAGATATGTTTGAAATGAGGTAAAGAAGATTCAACTGGATCATGTGAGGAAAGAGCAGAAAACTGAATCTCTCTCTCTCACTGGTACATGTGTTAGCCTCTTCCATTTTCAAGCTTCCAAATTTACTGCCACAGTTGATATTCAAAAGAAGCTGGAGTTCTTGCTACATACCCACCCTAGGATCTAGCCCAGGGTTTAGAAATAGTAAAGCAAGAGATTCCATATATCCTGACCAACTAATGACTGTTAACTACAGCAACAAGATAAACCAGAACATCTGCAAAACTGTATATAACTTGCAACAGGTCCTGACCTTTATTGACCTTCTGAGAGTATAAATGACCACTGCTTTATTCCACCTTCCAAAGTTCTTACATAGATTTTTCTAATAATAAGATGAACCAGGAACATGCAGGGATTGAGATTCTGAGAAATAAAGAATGTAATGTAATTGTGTTAATCACTGAATGGGAGTACCTGAAAGAAAAATAGTATTAAGTTTTGGTTTATTTTATTTTTATTTTCTTCCCTGGTGGGTTAAATATCAGCAAGTGATGCTAATTATCTCAGATCTGTGTTTGCCACCTCCTGTCTCTTAGTGATTTTCCAAAACTACTTTGTTCCAAGGAATGTTCCTTTGCTGACAGATTTAGAAACAAATCTTTCTCCTTGGCTCTTTGGCATCTTACCTGTTGTGACAGATCTATTATCCAAGTTGCCTTTTCAGATCCAACTTGTCATTGAACATCAACACATTTATTCAATTATATCAGTACTTGATAGACATGCATCAGAGACATGGTAGGAGCTTAATAAATACCAAGAAGCATTTTTAAAACCTACTGTTTTTAATCCCTAATAAATGTGACAGAATCTAAGTCCCCAGACTTCTTAGTGTTCTTTGAAGGTATAAGCCAGATTTGGGGGACTAAAGAAGTGTCACATGGGCACCCAGGCAGCCTGACCTGCTGATCTTGCCATCTCGCAGCACAGCAGGAGGCCCACTGCCAGCAACACTCTTCTCGTAGGCTGGCAGAAGCTGAAACTCAAAAAAGGCAAAGCAGTTCTCCAATTTTCACAAAGCTGTGTTAAGGACTGGAGACTTGCATCCCACACTTTAAGTATCTGAGATTTCCTTCTGTTCTCTTGGATTTTACTCTGCAAGATTAGCAGTTTTGTCTTGTTTCCTATCTTCCTCTTTTTGTTTCTCTGCAAAGAATGCTGTGAAACACATTTAAATTTTATGAAGTATTTATTTTATTATACCCATATATACTGTTTGTCAAACACATACAGTGGATGTAAAGCATTTATATGGACTTTAAAGCAGGGCTATAGTTTCTTAAATTAGACATCCTATAAATGAAAGGGACACATGTTTTAGCTGAAATGAAGGAAGGTTGGCTGGAAGGGGACTTTCTCCTCTGTTTCCTTGAGTTAATCTGAAGGTTGTTGAGTTATAGGCTCCTTTGATGGATCATCTTCCTCTTGAGCAGGAAGAGAGTCAAACCTCTTGCTAACCCAGGTAAATTAATTACTGTAAGTTATCCTCTGAAATTAAAACCCCACAGAAATGAGTCAAGTTTCATGTTTTCCAGTGAAAACAGTAGAGGTCTGGCTTTTTAACTGCCTTGGCAATGAATTCCAGACAAATGTTAGAATGACCTAGAAAGCTTTTTAAGCAATGATGATGTCTGGGGCCCTAATTCCTAACATTTTCTAGTATTTCAAAATATTTAAGTATAATATCTTAGATATAGTAATTTTTTAAAGCTCCCAGGTGATTTTTTTTCCAGCCAAGATTAAGAGCCACTGGTTTGCCTTTTCCAGAGAGCTTGATAATAATCTAGAGTAATTTAGACGTATCTTTGGGCCCAAATGAAGTTTCTTGATTCTTTTCATTGTCAAATAAGCATCAGGTATAGGCCAGAGATATAGCCACACTGAGATACACACACACACACACATGTATTACAAGAGATTCAGACAATAGAGATACATGCACATCCACAAGGAAACACATGTATAGGTATAACTCTCGGCACACACTGACATGGACAAACAGTATCACAGAGAGGTTCATGCTGAAACAGAGATGCTGATATATGACAGAGATATATGTTGCTTTTCTTATTTGAGTGGGGTGAATGAAAAACCTCACTCTCATGCCTTTTCCACCCTTGCTCCACACTCAGAGAATACTGACTACCTGCAAACAGTCTCAGCATGTAGGAAGTTTTTCCTAACTATTATGATATGTATCACTTTTTTATATTTTCACTTATTAATTTATAATTGTTTGAAATCCTCTCTCCCCATTCTATGGGCTTCTCTGGTAGCTCAGACAGTAAGGAATACACGTGCGATGTGGGAGACCTGAGTTTGATCCATGGGTTGGGAAGATCCCCTGGAGGAGGGCATGGCAACCCCTCAAGTATTCTTGCCTGGAGAAGCCCTGTGGACAGAGGAGCCTGGCGGACTACAGTCCATGGGGTCGCAGCAAGTCGGACTTTACTGAGTGACTAAGCTCCCCTCTCTGATTTATTCTTCAACAGAGCAATTTCATGATTTCCACAGGAGTGGCGAGAGGAGCTACTCCACGTTCAAGGTCAGGAGGCAGGGGGCATGAGGAGATACCCATCATCCAAGGTAAGGAGCAGTGGCGGTGCTTTGCTACAGCAGCTGTGAAGAGATACCCCCGTCCAAGGTAAGAGAAACCCAAGTAAGACGGTAGGTGTTGCGAAAGGGAATCAGAGGGCAGACACACTGAAACCATCATCACAGAAAACTAGCCAATCTGATCACAGGACCACAGCCTTGTCTAACTCAGAGAAACTAAGCCATGCTGTGTGGGGCCAGCCAAGGCGGTCGGGTCATGGTGGAGAGGTCTGACAGAATGTGGCCCACTGGAGAAGGGAATGGCAAACCACTTCAGTACTCTTGCCTTGAGAACCCCATGAACAGTATGAAAAGGCAAAATGATAGGATATTGAAAAAGGAACTCCCCAGGTCGGTAGGTGCCCAGTATTCTACTGGAGATCAGTGGAGAAATAACTCCAGAAAGAATGAAGGGATGGAGTCAAAGCAAAAAACAACACCCAGTTGTGGATGTGACTAGTGATGGAAGCAAAATCTGTTGCTATAAAGAGCAATATTGCATAGGAGCCTGGGATGTTAGGTCCATGAATCAAGGCAAATTGGAAGTGGTCAAACAGGAGATGGCAAGAGTGAATGTCGACAGTCTAGGATCAGCGAACTAAAATGGACTGGAATGGGTGAATTTAACTCATATGACCATTATATCTACTACTGTGGGCAAGAATCCCTTAGAAGAAATGGAGTAGCCATCATGGTCAATAAGAGAGTCCAAAATGCAGTATTTGGATGCAATCTCAAAAATGACAGAATGATCTCTGTTCATTTTCAATGCAAACCATCAATATCACGGTAATCCAAGTCTATGCCCCAACCAGTAATGCTGAAGAAGCTGAAGTTGAACAGTTCTATGAAGACCTATAAGACCTCTTAGAACTAACACCCAAAAAAGACGTCCTTTTCATCATAGGGAACTGGAATGCAAAAGTAGGAAGTCAAGAAACACGTGGAGTAACAGGAAAATTTGGCCTTGGAATACAGAATGAAGCAGGACAAAGGCTAAAACATCACTTCTAATGTATTTCTTAACCAAAACAAACAAACAAACAAACAAAAAAAACCCTCCTAAGCTTCAGAAAATGGAAAAGGGTTTACTCATCTGGAAGGAAGCTCCCAGTTTTAAGAACCCATTACCAAACCCTCACGTGATTGTGATGGCCTGGCTGTCCAGCTCCCAGAAGGCATTGTTCAGCAGAGATTTCTGTGTTACACTGGGCATCTCTTCCAGGTTCAAATACTGGCCAAGATTTTCCAGAGGGTCTTCCTTGTCCTATGGTGTGATACTCTTTTTGAGTCTTTTCTTGGTCAATGATTTAAAATTTATTATTTATCTATTTAGAGGTACCTGGATTGTCACCCTGGTTATTTGACTGTTCTCTATGCAGAGAACATCATGCAAAATGCCAGGGTAGATGAATCCCAAGCTGGGATCAAGACTGCCGGAAGAAATAGTAACAACCTCAGATGTGCAGATGGTACCCCTCTGGTGGTAGAAAGCAAAGAGGAACTAAAGAGCCTCTTTGATGAGGGTGAAAGAAGAGAGTGAAGAGAACGCACTGGTCATAGCAAACACCCTCTTCCAACAACACAAGAGAAGACTATAAACACGGACACCAGATGGTCAACACCGAAATCAGATTGATTATATTCTTTGCAGCCAAAGATGGAGAGGCTCTATACAGTTGGCAAAAACAAGACTGGGAGCTGAATATGGCTCAGATCATGAACTCCTTATTGCCAAATTCAGACTTAAATTGAAGAAAGTAGGGAAAACCACTAGACCATTCAAGTATGACCTAAATCAAATCCCTTATGATTATACAGTGGAAGTGAGAAATAGATTTAAGGGATGAGATCTGATAGACAGAGTGACTGGTGAACTGTGAGCGGAGGTTTGTGACATTGTACAGGAGACAGGGATCAAGACCATCCCTGTGGAAACAAAATGCAAAAAAGTAAAATGGCTGTCTGAGGAGGTCTTACAAATAGCTGTGAGAAGAAGAGAAGTGAAAAGCAAAGGAGAAAAGGAAAGATATTCCCATTTGAATGCAGAGTCCCAAAGAATAGCAAAGAGTGATAAGAAAGCCTTCCTCAGCGATCAATGCAAAGAAATAGAGGAAAAGAACAGAATGGGAAAGACTAGAGTTCTCTTCAAGGAAATTTGAGATACCAAGGGAGCATTTAATGCAAAGATGGGTTCGATAAAGGACAGAAATGGTATTGACCTAACAGAAGCAGAAGATATTAAGAGGTGGCAAGAATACACAGAAGAACAGTACAAAAAAGATCTTCATGACCCAAATAATCACAATGGTGTGATCACTCACCTAGAGCCAGACATCCTGGAATGTGAAGTCAAGTGGGCCTTAGAAAGCATCACTACGAACAAAGCTAGTGGAGGTGATGTAATTCGAGTTGAGCTATTTCAATTCCTGAAAGATGATGCTGTGAAAGTGCTACACTCAATATGCCAGCAAATTTGGAAAACTCAGCAGTGGCCACAGGACTGGAAAAGGTCAGTTTTCATTCTAGTCTCAAAGAAAGGCAATGCCAAAGAACGCTCAAACTACCACACAATTGCACCCATCTCACATGCTAGTAAAGTAATGCTCAAAATTCTCCAAGCCAGGCTTCAGCATTACACGAACCGTGAACTTCCAGATGTTCAAGCTGGTTTTAGAAAAGGCAGAGGAACCAGAGATCGAATTGCCAACATCTGCTGGATCATCAAAAACGTGAGATAATTTCAGAAAAACATCTATTTCTGCTGTATTGACTATGCCAAAGCCTTTGACTGTGTGGATCACAATAAACTGTGGAAAATTCTGAAAGAGATGGGAATACCAGATCCCCCGACCTGCCTCTTGAGAAACCTATATGCAGGTCAGGAAGCAATAGTTAAAACTGGACATGGAATAACAGACTGGTTCCAAATAGGAAATGGAGTAGATTAAAGCTGTATATTGTCAACCTGCTTGTTTAAATTGTATGCAGAGTACATCATGAGAAATGCTGGGCTGGGAGAAGCACAAGCTGGAATCAAGATTGCCAGGAGAAATATCAATAACCTCAGATATGCAGATGATACCACCATTATGGTAGAAAGTGAAGAGGAACAAAAAAGCCTCTTGAGGAAGGGGAAAGAAGAGTGAAAAAGTTGGCTTAAAGCTCAGCATTCAGAAAACTAAGATCATGGCATCTGGTCCCATCACTTCATGGCAAATAGGTGGGGAAATACTGGAAACAGTTTCAGACTTTATTTTTGGGGGGCTCCAAAATCACTGCAGATGGTGATTGCAGCTGAAACTAAAAGACACTTACTCCTTGGAAGGAAAGTTATGACCAATCTAGATAGCATATTAAAAAGCAGAGACATTACTTTGCCAACAAAGGTCTGTCTAGTCAAGGCTATGGTTTTTCCAGTGGTCATGTGTGGATGTGAGTTGGACTGTGAAGAAAGCTGAGCGCCAAAGAATTGATGCTTTTGAACTGTGGTGTTGGAGAAGACTCTTGAGAATCCCTTGGACTGCAAGGAGATCCAACCAGTCCATCCTAAAGGAGATCAGTCCTGGATGTTCAATGGAAGGACTGATGCTGAAACTGAAGCTCCAATACTTTGGCCACCTCATGCGAAGAGTTGACTCATTGGAAAAGACCCTGATGCTGGGAGGAATTGTGGGCAGGAGGAGAAGGGGACGACAGAGGATGAGATGGTTGGATGGCATCACCGACTCGATGGACATGAGCTTGAGTAAACTCCAGGAGTTGGTGATGGACAGGGAGGCCTGGGGTGCTGCAGTTCATGTGGTTGCAAAGAGCCAGACTTGACTGAGCAAGTGAACTGAACTGAACTGAACTGACTAATGTCAGATCCTGGATCCTTTTTATTTTTTAATAGTGCAGAATTTGGGAGCTAAGAAAAAAGCCAGGAGCCTAAGTTGATATGATGACAAATAGCTGTGCCAAAGATTGAAGAAGGTAGGGAGAAAACATACGAGCCTGCTCATTTGGTGCTGAGTTATAAAGAGATTTTTTGGTCCAGAATTAATTGAAATAAAGGAAAAGAATACATTGAGGATATTCCACAATAAGTATACGAACTTAATTATGAGAGAGATTAAAAAAAAATTTTTCTGAGTGGTTTCAATAATTCATATCGATATTTACAAGGAGACTACAAATTGAGTTAAATTAATTTGAAGTCACTTTTGATTGTCATAATGAAATCTCTTAAAGTGTGATTCAATGTCAGGACTATAGCAAAGATCTGCTTAGTTTGACATGATCGATTTAATTCTTGGGGATTTCTTTTGTTGCCCCTAAACCTTTCCCCCAAAAGATATTATTTGTGTCTGAATAGCAGAGACTCCGCTCCACACATCCTATAGTAACTGTTCACTGCCTTAGATGTATTATTCACTCTGTAATCATCTGTTGGTATAAATGAATGTGTTTTGTATATTATCATATCATCACCTTCTTAACTAGCTGATAATGAGTACTGTATGTAAGGCCTATGCTAAGATTGGTAAATGTCTTATTTAATCCCACAAATCAGCCTAGGCTCATGAGGGATTGCTGCAGTAATCCATGCTAGAGTTGGCCAGTTAATAAGCTAGGCCATAGTCTAGCTCATAAAACTTAGCCTTAATCCCGTGTATAATTTTTTTCATTGAATATTCATTGGAAGGACTGATGCGAAAGTTGAAACTACAATACTTTGGCCACCTGATGTGAAGAACTGACTCTTTGGAAAAGACCCTGATGCTGGGAAAGATTGAAGGCAGGAGGAAACAGGGACAGCAGAGGAGAGATGATTGGATGCCATCACTGACTCAATGCACATGAGTTTGAGCAAGATCCAATAGTTGGTGATGGACGGGAATGTCAGGGAAGCCTGGCGTGCTACAGTCCATGGGGTCACAAAGAGTCAGACACAACTGAGCAACTGAACCGATAATATTATACTTATTTATCTTTTGGGAAAATGTTGATTGAGCACTTGTTAGCCCTTATTCTCCTTCAGACGTGACTGCTATCCTATAGTTACTAAATGGTGGATTTTAAATTTGAACCCAAGGAGCATGCCTTTGGCATTTATACTCTTAATCAGTGCACTGTAAATTTTGTGTGTGTGTGTGTGTTTTTTTTTTTTTTTTTTTTTGGTAAATTTTTTAAAAAGAGAAATAAAAGAACCCAAGTGGGGGGAAAGATGTATATGGCCAGGCAGATAGCCTTGCTGATCCTTCAGAGACCACCTCAAATAAGTTGTTATCCAGAATTAGGGTCAATTAAAAGCTTCCTTAAAGTCCCTCTAGCTCTCACCTTCCTTTAAGGAAGGAGAAAAAATTTAACTACATGAAATTTCTACTATATGCTATGCCTCTGCAACATGAACTGTCTTATTTAACGTACAGAAAGTAGTACCACAAAAAAGTGGTACTTGCTAACTTTTTACAAAAGGCGATGGAGGCTCACTACTGTTGGTCACAGTAATATTTTCTGTAGTTGTAAATGTTAGGAGAAATACAAAAGCCCAATAATAATAATAAATAGTTATATAAACTATTGTATAGCCCATTCCAATAGCAGTTTGAAGGCAATTTAATGTCATATGAAAATGTTCAGGGTATAATATTCACTAAAAAAAATCAAAGTACCAGCTTATTTGCATCATATGATCTGTTTTATGTATAAAAATTACCCACTTGGAACAGGGAAAATGAAATGGACCTAAAGTAAGGAGCCTCTGGTCAAGAATGAGTGTTTCATATATCCTGAGCAGTAAAAACTACAGTACTCTCTGCCCTTTGGAGTGTTGCTCATTAGATATGCTGCTCCCATCAGGCTCAATCTCTGGCTGACATCCGTAAATTCAGGATTTTGTTAGCAAGCAGGCCACCTGCCAGAATCTTCCTGCCAGTGTCCTTGGCTCTGTCTAGATCTTTTCTTCTAGTTTGCCCTTGCCTCATCCTACACTAGCCTGACATAATACATGTATGTCCTTTTTCTTCTTTCTCATACTCTTGTTTGACAGAGAAACAGCTAATGATTTAAGCCCCAAATTGCTGACTCTGTAGCAGAATATACTTGGACAAATGTGCTCTGTGTCAACACTCTCCATGAAAAACTAGGACAAACCTCAACTTAAAAAAAAAACCATTCATTCTCAAATTGTGTCCTTCCTTTTGGCCATAGGAAAACACTTTCACTTTGTTCATAATTCTCATTTCTTCTTATCAAGATATAATTGATATATAACACTTCAGTTTCATGTGTACACCATAATGATTTGCTATTTATATATACTGTGAGTGACATATTGTTTTGCCTATTCATACTGTAAAAAGATATAACACATGCTTTTGAATTGTGGTGCTGAAGGAGACTCTTGAGAGTTTCTTGACAACAGGGAGATCAAACTAGTCAATCCTAAAGGAAATCAACCCTGAATATTCATTGGAAGGATTGATGCTGAAACTCCAATACTTTGGCCACCTGATGGGAAGAGCTGATTCATTGGAAAAAACCCTGATGCTGCGAAGGATGGAGGACAGGAGGAAAAGGGGGCAACAAAGGATGAGATGGTTGGATGGCATCATCGACTCAAAGGACTTGAGTCTAAGCTAACTCCAGGAGATAGTGAAGGACATGAAAGCCTGGTGCACTGCAGTCCATAGGGTCGCAAAGAGCTGGACATGACTGAGCAAGTAAACAACAAGAAGTATACTGTGAGATGATCACCATAAATCTAGTCACTATCCATCAGCATACATAGTTACAAAATTTATTTTTCTTATGGTAACTTTAAGACTTATCCATTAGTAACTTTCAAATATGCACCACAGTCTTATTACAATAACTATATATGGTCATCAGTGAAATCACTCAGTCGTGTCTGTTTCTTTGGGACCCCATGGACTGTAGCTCACCAGCCTCTTTGGTCCATGGGATTTTCCAGGCAAGAATACTGGAGTGGATTGCCATTTCCCTTCTCCAGGAGACATTCCTGACCCAGGGATTGAACCCAAGTCTCCCTCATTGCAGGCAGACGCTTTACCATCTGAGCCACCAAGGAAGTCATGCTGGACATTATATCTGGTGACTGTTTTATAATTGGAAGCTTGTTCCTTTGATTTTTTTTTTTAAACACATTTTGCTCACCCCCCACCCAAGTCTGTTCTATCTTTGAGGTTGGAATTTTTCTTTTTAGACTCCACATATAAGTGAGATCATATGGTATTTGTTTTTCTCTGACTTTTTCTCTGACTGTTGTCTCACATGGCAAGATTTCACTCCTTTTATGGCTAAATAATATGCCATTGTGTGTTTGGGTATATATATATATATTGGTGCCACATTTTAAAAATAATTTCATTCACTTATGGGCATTTAGTTTATATCCATATCTTGACTATCTTAAATAATGATGAAATGAGCATGAGGTGCATATATCTTTTTGAGAAAGTGTTTTGTTTTTTTCTGTTAAATACCCAGAGGTAGAACTGCTGAATGTTATGGTAGTTCTATTTTTAATAGATGTACCAATTCACATTCTCATCAATAGAGCATAGGATTTTCCTATTTTCCACATCCTTGCTATTACCTGTGTTTGTCTTTTTGATGATAGCCATTCTTACAGGTGTGGGATGATATCTCACTGTTGTTTTGATTTGCATTATCCTTTACTCATTGTATACTACTGATTCCTTTGTGTGAATTAATTGACCATACTTGTGAGCTTATTTTTGGGCTTTCTGTTCTGTTCCATGGATCTGTATCTTTTTATTCCACTACCGTACTGTTTCATTTCTGTAACTTTATAATATAGTCTGAAATCAGGGGCCATGATCCCTCCATCTTTGTCCTTTCTCAGATTGCCTTGGCTATTCAGACTCTTTGGTATTTCCATATGAATTTTGGAATTGTCTATGAAAACACCATTGGAATTTTGATAGGATTATATTGAATCTGTAGAATGCTTTGGATGGTATGGATATACAGAAAATATTTCCATTTATTTTTGTGTCCTTCATTTTCTTTCTTTTTGTAGTTTTCAATATACTGATTTTGCCTCATTGCTTAAATTTTCCCCAAGGTATTGTATTCTTTTTGATGCAATTTTAAATGGAGTTGTTTTCTTAATTTTTTTCCTGATAGTTTAGTATTAGTGTATAGAAATGCAACAGATTTCTATACATTGTATAGAATGTACCTATGCAATGTACCTGTACATTGTATAGGTATTCTGCAGCCTTGCCGATTGATTTATTCTTAATTCTCGGGTGGCATCTGTAGGGTTTTCTTTATATGATATCATGTCGTTCTGCAAATAATGACAGTTTTACTTCCTCCTTTTCAATTTAGCTTCTTTTCTTTCCATTGCCCAATTGCTCTAGTTAGGACTTCCAATAATATGTTGAATAAAAATGACAGGAATGAGCATCCTTGTCTTCTTCCTGATTTTAGAGAAAAAGTTTTAAGCTTTTCACCATCATCACTGTGAGCTTGTCCTATATGGCCTTTATTATGTCCCTCTATACCTGTTGGTTGAAAGTTTTTGTCATAAGTGAATGCTGAATTTTGTCAAATGTCTTTTCTGCTTCTTTTGAGATGATCATGTGATTTTTATCCTCTATTTTGTCAATCACATAAATTGATTTTGCAGATGTTGAATCATGCTTGCATCCCTTGTAGTGACTTTTGATTTTATATCTCATGCAATTATCGAAGGTCTGTACTAGGAATATGCAATGGAAGCACACAAATCACAAATGTATTATACATATGTAAATTAAAATTTTCTAGTATATGCATTAAGATTTGTGGCTACTTTTGAGGTAAATGAAATAAAAGAATCTGGTCATCTTAATAATACATTGTAATTCAATTATCTAAAATATTAGTTCAACAAATAATGAACATTGAAATGGAAGTACTTCATATCCTAGGTCTTATGCTAGGATACAGAATTCAGTTAGCATTTATTCTTAAAAAATATTTCAACTTGGACTAGTCATATTTCAAGTACCAGCCTGGCATATTTGTCTACTAACTACTGTCTTCTTTTTGTTGTTATTTAGTCACTCAGTGGTATCTGACTCTTCTGCAATTGTGTGGACTGTAGCCTGCCAGGCTCCTCTGTTCATGGGATTTCCCAGGCAAGAATACTAGAGTGGGTAGCCATGCAGTTCTCCAGCTACTGTGTAGGATAGCAGAAATCTGTACCCAATATTCTTGCTTTTATTGCTCTGTTTACCTAATTTAAATTTGGGTGTAAGGTTAATGAGCACTCAATCTAAATGTGAATTGTCAGAAATCTGTTTTTCTTAATGGAAAATTTAGCCACAGAGCCTCTGTTAATGACTTAATGGGCAAGAGATAATATATTTGGTAAGGGGCAAGTTTTCCATTTGTTTAATTAAATAAAGACAGAGGTTAAAGTTACTAATACTTGACTTACTTCAAGAGGTAACTACAGGAGCCTTCACTGTTTCTCTGAAACACCAGAGCAAAACCTTGCTAAGAAGAAATAACAGCCACCCAAGTCAGTGGCAGGGCTTCCCTGCTGGCTCGCTGCCAATGCAGGAGATGCGAGTTCAGTCCGTGGATCGGATCGGGAAGATTCCCCTGGAGGAGGACACGGCAACCTTCTCCAGTATTCTTGTCTGGGAAATCCCATGGACAGAGGAGCCTGGTGGACTACAGTCCATTGAGGTCATAAAGATGCCAGACACAACTGAGCAACTCAACAGTGACAGCAAAGTCAATGGTAAGGGGCCTGCTGGGCATTGTCAGAGCCTCTCTGGGGGCAAGTTTCCCTTCTACAGTGATTCTTAGAAGTTATTTAGGCAAATGTTTACACAGTTCTGCAGAGTTCTGGGATGACCTGCATACCAGCTGTCAGTGATTGCACAGGGTGGACTTTTCCTTTTCTTTCTTTATTCATTTTGTACATAGAATATGCCAGTATAGTCACAGTTTTGTAATTGTTATCATATGTCACCCATAGAACCAGTAGGCAGCTGAAAGTGGGAAGGGATGGGCTTATTTACTACTGAATATTTTCCTTTGTTTCAGTGCTACGTGCTCATAATCTGTAAGCAAATCTGGTACAACACAATATCATTACACATCCAACATATTGATCCTTGCTCTCGAACTTTGTATCTGTTAATATCTTTTCTTATACATGGCATTATTTTCTCTGTTACTTCCTTCTTTGTGAATTATATTAGGCACTTGTCTTTATTTTACAGATGAGGAAAGCAATATTCAAGAGCTTATGAATGGCTTACCCTGTGTTTGTTTATCACTTTGCAAATTATCTTCCACACTATTGCTAGGGTAATGCCATGTGGTAGAAAATCTGTGTATGTAATACCCTGACCAAAAGATTCCCTGCTGCTATTTGACTATAATATAAACTCCTTGATTTGACCCATGCATGCCTCTTTGATCTGACCCATTATCCCTTTCTTAAGCTTAATTTCTCGCCTCTGCACACTCAGAAGGCTACTCTATACTAGCATATGGAGAATAATCATAATGGATGCTATTGAGTGCTTGCTGTATCCTAGCTATTATTTTGAATGGTTTCCATGTATTAGCTTATTCATTGAAAGCATAGGAAGTACTTAGTATTCTTATCCCATCTCATTTTAATTAGTTGTATCAGCTGTTTACACCCTAGGTAACCACTATAAAAATCAAAATTTTTATATTTCTGCCCCTTAGGAATTCCCCTCTTGCCCCATTTTAGCCAATTCCTCATTAAAATGAGATTTCAGATTTTAAGAGCTCTGCTTTTTATTGTATGGTATTTAAATTTTAAAAGGATAACACAGGCGTAAAGCATATTGAGTTCCTAAGTGCCCCCAGCAACTGGATTTCTTATTCAATTTCTTACCCAAGTTTCATTCTCCATTTTCCCCCTTCCTCACTCCTAGAATTACCTGATTCTTAGTCAGACACTGAAAAATAATCTGGGAATGATATATTATGGCCAAATTCAATTACTTACCATCTTGACCAATTTTGGACAAATATTCAAAGATTTGAAACAAATATCTTTTAAATACTGTGTGTATCTATCCTGCACTTCCTGGTTGTTAGGCACACTTACTGTGTAGCAGTTTATGTAAAGATCAAGGTCAAGAGTGTAAGTTTATGGTAAAGGTCAAGAATGTGGGTTTTGGGGAAACACAAATCCAAACCGCAATGAGCTATTACCTCACACCTGTTATTAATAAAATCAGTTCAGTTCAATTCAGTTGCTCAGTCATGTCCGACTCTTTGTGACCCCATGGACTGCAGCACGCCAGGCCTCCCTGTCCATCACCAACTCCTGGAGTCCACCCAAACTCATGTCCATTGAGTCGGTGATGCCATCCAACCATCTCATCCTCTGTCGTCCCCTTCTCCTCCCACCTTCAATCTTGCCCAGCATCAGGGTCTTTTAAAATAAGTCAGCTCTTTGCATGAGGTGGCCAAAGTATTGGAGTTTCAGCTTCAACTTCAGTCCAAATAGCTATCACTAAAAAAGACAAGCGAGTTGGCCAGGATATGGAGAAAAATGGACACTTGCACACTGTTGGCGGGAATGTAAACTGGTACAGCCGCTATGGAAAACAGTATGTTTCCTCAGAGAATTAAAAATAGAACCATATGATCCTGCAGTCCCGCTTCTAGGTATATATCTGAGAGAAACAGAATCACTATCTCAAACAGAAATCTGTACTTTCATGTTCATTTCCACATTCAGAATATTCAAGACATGAAAACAACCTCAATTGTTTGCTGGACAGCAAGAAATGAATGGATAAAGAAAATGTGATACCCACACAACACACTCATACATTCATACAATGGAATAAGATTCAGTCATTAAAAGAAAAATATCCAATATTCTACAACAACATGAATAAACTTGAAGGACATTATGCAAAATCAAATAAACCAGAAAAAGAAGGACAAATGGTGTCACTTATTTCTGGAATCTATTAAAGCTGAACTTAAAGGAACAAAAAGTACATGGTGGTTGCCAGCGGCTTGGATATTGGAGGGGAGATGGGGAGATGTTGGTCAAAGGGCATAAACTTCAGTTACAAAGTGTGTAAGTTCTGGAGATCTAATGTAGAGCATGATGACTATAGTTAGCAATATTATATACTTGGAAGTTGTCCAGATAGTAGATCTTAACATTCATACACACACACACACACACACATGCACACAAAAGAGATAATTGTTAGGTATAGAGGTGTTAACTCACCTTATTGTGGTAATCATTTGTAATACGGAAGTGAATCAAACCATCATTTTGTATACCTGAGACTTACATAATGATATAGGTCAATTATATCTCAATAAAGCCAGAAAAAGAAGGAATATAGCCCTTTTGGTGACACTTCTTGACTTTGAATCTGGCTCTCTGTTTTATGTACTTTATCACATCCTTATAATAGTGCCATAGTGAAAGTGAAAGTTTCTCAGTTGTGTCCGACTCTCTGCGACCCCATGGACTAGACAGGTCATAATACTGGAGTGGGTAGCTGGTCCCTTCTCCAGGGGATCTTCCTAGCCCAGGGATCGAACCCAGGTCTCCCACATTGCAGATGGATTCTTTAACAACTGAGCCGCAAGGGAAGCCCATAAGCATGTATTATTACCTCTATTTAACAGATGAGGAAACTAGGGCTTAAAAATATTAAGTAATAAGGCTAAATTACACAGCCAACCAGAAAAAATGGAGGGATCTGGCCCAGATCATCCTGAAGACAAAGTCCAAGCCCTCAGTTGAAGGGACTGTGACAGAACTCAAAACTGCTGGCTCAGATCCCTTTATCTTTGTAACTGGCATCTCTCTTGATGACTCTTTCCTGCTAAAAGCAGAATGCTGTTTGCTAGATTATATATAGCTGAAATTTATAAGAGCTCTCTTAGGGGTAATCTGATATGCTGCTGAGTGAGGAATTTATTTCATAAAGATGCTCAAGATGCATTTTTAAATTTAGTTCTCATATACCCAGAGTTTCTATTGATTAAAATCAAATATTTATCTCTTGATTTTTTAACATTGTTGATATTTAATAGAATTTTTGATAATGCTAAACTTTTCAAATGACATCATTGCTGCTGCTTTAAATATTTGTTTTTTTATGTTCAGAACCACACTGTACTTCTACATTTCACAGGCTTATGGAGTTGTTTAAACGTGCGTCCTTCTTGTGGTAACAGTTGATTCTATCCTGATACTGATATCCTTTATAAAATTAAACTTTTCTTTTTAACAAAACAGATTTTTTGAGAGTTTATATATTAGCGTGACACTAATCTTACCTCAAGGAGAATTTAGGTATGCTTCCACCTTTTATATACATTTACAAAAGTTTCCATTTATTTTACAATGATTAAGCACTGCACTCTGCTATTACTAATTAGATGATAATTAATGTCTTTTGCTTGCTCATTTATTTGCAATCTTCCTTTTCGTATCAGGGCTCCCAAAACTGTAAATTTCATTAATGGCTTTATCTACTCTTTAAACAGATTGTGAAGCAAGGTAGTCATTCTGAAAATTACAGAAGGCCAACATTTATATTCAATAAAAACACAAAATTCTAAGGGATATTATTAACCTGACAGCAATGAACAATTTCAGTGAAAATGCTTCACAGCAAGGTGCATTATGAATTTCTTAGCTGATGTAAATCAGTCCTTGAAATTTTGCCCTGAACATTGAGGCTCTCAGAAACTACAAGGAAAAGATTAAAGAACAAAACTTAAAATTCAGAGCAAAATGTTTTAAAACTAACATGCATTAGGTATATGCTTATTTAATTTCAACTTTAAACAGCCCTGATAAATGGCAGATTAGTCCCTTTTTATAGAGGAGAAGGTTGAAACTTTCAAAGTTTATGTGTTGGGTTGGAAAGAGAAGGCCAGTGGATGGGGTGGCAAGTGCAAAGGCCCAGAACTCAAAGAAACATGGCAAGACAGTGGCCATGAAGGAAGAGCTGAGCAGAGACCACTGTTGCAGGCAGCACTGATGTATCCAAGGCCTCTAGGGTAAGGTTCCGGACTGCTGACTCATCTGCTGTCTCCTGGGAAGAGCTCTCACCACCACAGTGTGAAGGATGAATTTAAAATGATAAGAGAAGAGAAACTTTCAAGCAATAAAGAGAGATATGATAGCTCCTACTAGGATACTGGTGAACAGGTATTTTTTCAAATTTATTTTTAATTGACCGATAATTGCTTTACACAATTGTGTTGGTTTCTCCCATATGTCAACATGAATCAGCCTTAAGCATACCTATGCCCCCTCTCTCTTGAACCTCCCTCCCACCTCCCACCCATTCCTACCCCTCTAGGCTATTACAGAGCCCTGCTATGGGTTCCCTGAGTCATAGAGCAAATTCCCATTGGCTGTCTACTTCACATGCGGTAGTGTATATGTTTCCATGTTACTCTCTCCATTCATCCCACCCTCTCCTTACCCCATAAGTCTGTTCTCCATGTCTGTGTCTCCTTTGTTGCCCTGCAAATAGGATCATCAGGTAGTTTTGAGAAACATTTTCAAAGTAAACTGATAAAGCTCGTGTACAGATCGGGTGAATTTGGCTCAAACTGAGGGACAAGGAGGTGTTGAGTACAGTTGTTCAGGTGTTCAATTTCCAAAACTGGGTAGAAAGTGAAACTTTTTGTTCAAACAAAGAGCTTCAGAAAGGAAAAACAAAACCAAAGGAACTAATGTAAGTTGAGCTGACAAAGGAACTAGACTCTGAGGCTGTAATTTGCTTGCAGGAGTTTTGTTGGGGAGTCTTTTCAAGAATGTGTACCTCATTAGAACTGATTCAAATGAATTCTCTTTAATGGCTTAGTAATATTCCACAGTGTATATGTACCACAGCTTCCTTATCCATTCGTTTGCTGATGGGCATCTAGGTTGCCTCCATGTCCTGGCTATTATAAACAGTGCTGCGATGAACATCCCTCCAACTAACAAAAATAAATGGAAAAAAAAAAAAAAAAAAAAAGAATGTGTACCTGTAAGTGAGTGAGGAAAAGGACCCTACAGAGAAATATGGTGGATGGGATGTAGTTGCAACATGGGCCTCATCCATTCCTTCAGGGAGCCTGACACTGGGGTAACTTTTCAAAGACGTTCCAATTTAAGGCAAACATGGCCAATAATCAATAGGAGATTCCTCTGTGGGGCAAGGGTCTAACCTCAGGTGAGTCAGTTCCAATCAGTCCCTGAGGAGGACTCACCTGAAGTTTCAGCAAGCAGTCCTCCTGTCAGCTGAAAAGGTAGGTGAATTGATCCTATAGGGGCTGTGGGCAATGTATAATATGTACTACATTCTTTCTTTGCACCTCTAAATTCCACTGGAAACAGCTTCTCTAGGATTCTCATGGGACTTTTGCTGGGGAAATTTTGAACGGAATGGATATTGAGACAGACCATACCCCTGTGACTAGAACTGGCGTGGGGACTGGCATTGTCACTGAACTTTTCTTCTAGTCTGCATTTTAAGACTTTCCTCACTCTTGTGTGAATCAGCGGCTCACCTTGTTTGGTGATCTGATTCTTCCCACTGAGGTGTGAGAACTCCTGATAACGACAGTCTTCTCATGGCCACTGGTACTTGTTAATTTAACATCAAAAATTGGATAGGGGAGAACCAAGAACCACTGCAAGGAAGCATTGAGTTTTCCTACTTCATCATGACAGAAATCTAAGCTCTTCTTCCCATCCCTGTTGTGTAACAGCAACATCCCATCTTTCTGGTGTTTGAGGTTAGTTGCCTCTCCCAGATGAATGATGTCTTTGTCTACTGGTATCTCCACAGGAGTACCTTACAGTGACCAAGCAAAATTCAAACCTTAAAGTTTGTTGTCTTCTCCTCTGGTGGAAGATTTCTTCTCTTTAAACCAGAACATCTCTTTTTCTGCCCTAAATTTATAGGACTTAAGTCTCATTATATGCTGCCACAAAGACCCTCTTACTTTTAAACCTCATTTTCAATTGTCTTCACAATCAATAACCTGGTTTTATAATATATAGCAATACTGCTTTTAAAACACAAGTTAAGACTCATAAGAAGCATTGGAGTCAAGCAGTTTAAACATAACTACCTAGGGATTTTGTGTTGGCCAAGAATGAATATAGGTTAAACTTGAATTTTGTAATTTTTTCCTGCTCATTTTGGGTAAAAATGGGATTCATGTTTTACAGTTGAGGTGCTGGATGAAGCACTCTCATTGTTCTGTTTATTGAATACAGTAAGCCAATCACAAAAGGTGAAATGCAAATTGATTTTTAGAGATAGACAACAGATATGTCAAGAGAGTGACCAAGGTTTGAGGTTAGAATGACTTGGAGTTTTTTCACATGATCTGAGAAGCTTGTAATGTACCTGTCTCTTTTCAGAAGAGAGGTGTAGACAGCAGGTTGAATTACTGAGGCTGTATGTCAGAGGCCAGGATTTGATAAGCTTCAACTCAAATTTTTCTTTGCTTGAAAATATGCCAAACTTCTTTGCTGTTTCTCTTTCTCTCTCCCCATAATACTAGGTATAACCTAACATCAGTAAATAAAAGACCAGACCTTGTATTCTATATTTTTACACTTTGAATGGCTTTTACTTATGAGTTTGTGAATAAAGGTGTTTTTGTTAATTTTGTATTCAAAACCATGATGTATGTAGCAGAATCAAGTTTTAGATATAACTCTAAAGAACTGATTTGTGAATTTGTGAAGAATTGTGGTGCTAGATAATACTCTTGAGAATCCCTTGGACTCCAAGGAGATCAAACCAGTCAATCCTAAAGGAAATCAACACTGAATATTCATTGGACGGACTGATGCTAAAGCTGAAACTACAATACTTTGGCCACTTGATGCAAAGAGCTGACTCATTGGAAAAGACCCTGATGGAGGGAAAGATTGAAGGCAAAAGAAGAAGAGGACAGCAGAGGATGACATTGTTGGATAGCATCACCAACACAATGGGCGTGAATTTGAGCAAACTCTGGGAGGTAGTGAAGGACAGGGAATGCCGGTGTCCATGAAGTCACAAAGAGTTGAAGACAACTTAGCGACTGAATAACAACAATGACAAAAGAACTGAAGATCCATCCATTGTTACCTAGAAATGACCCCTCAAATTGAAATTTCAAAAGCCTTCACTTCTTGATGACATTTGCAACCTGTCCTGTAACATTATACAACTTTCTCTACTGTCCCTCTGTCAGTGTTTTTCCTCTAACTCTTAACTGTGGGACCTGCCACAGTAACTTGAACTTTGTATACATCACTTTAACTCTAAAAGAAGAAGGTCAAACATTTCTTCACAGACTATTGTAAAAATAATAAGATAATCTTTTTCTTTGTCTGAACCTATTTTTTCTATCACTGTCACTTCTTTTGGGGAAGATCTCAAACTGGACAGGCCTTTCAGGCTTGCAGAGTACCCTTTCCCTTTGAAGAAAATTTGAAAGAAGAAAAAGTAAAGTGACAGTGTTAGTTGCTCAGCTGTGTCTGACTCTTTGACCCATAGACTGTAGCCCAACAGGCTTCTCTGCCCATGGGCTTCTCCAGGCAAGAACACTGGAGACGGTTACCATTCCTTTCTCCAGGGGATCATCCCCACCCAGGGATCAAACATTGGTCTCCTTTATTGCCAGTAAATTCTTTACTGTCTGAGCCTTCAGAGAAGCTATGTGGGTCCCAGCTACCAGATTTACCTCAGATGATGGCTAAACACTGAGATTTTTCAGCTTTACTCAAGATGCATAGAATCAAATCCAGTGAAGATTTCCTTACAAACTTTTTTAGAAGCTTTGCTAAACCTTGCTTCTGAGGCTCGCAAAATTGTAACAACAACCAACCTACTTTGTGCTTATTGCTATAAGAGCTTTAAAAGGGAAAAAATAGAAAAAAGTCTTTCTAGGCTTAATGCATTTTTAGTTTTGAAGGAGTAACTGAAAATCTTTGTCTACCCTTACTTACACCACCCAGACCATCCACTCCTGCAACCACAGCTACACCTGGTTGCGATATATGGACCCAGCTTAGCTCTCATCCAGGCTGCAAGCATGGTACACAGGCAGTGCTCCTAAACCACTTCAAATAAACTGAGTGTATCTTATAAATAAATGCATCAGAAAAGCAACCACTACCTTATGTGCTCTAAAAGGAGCCTCAGACTCCAATACTTAGATCCACAGGCATCCGGAAACTCAAAAACATCAGGTCATAGTCACAAACAGCCTCCAAAATATCACCAGCTCTCCAAAACAGGTTATAAAATGAAAACTTTCTCCTGCCAGATAAGATAATCTTCTCATTAGCTCCAAGCCAATAGCAAAAGTGAAACACCTCATTAAAAATTCTCACTTTTATATGTCCTCTAACACCTGCGAGATGTGTTTTTCTTTTGCTCCAGGAGTTCAAACTGACCAACATTGCATTATTGATTATCTTTTCATTTGATAAGAACCATGCAACAAAAGAGCACATAAACATGTTCTAAATTATTTTAAGCCAGGCATAAGATCTTTTTGCAAATCAAGAGTGAAAACTTCTCAATTTTTGATAAATATAGTCTTAAAAAGAGCAGTTGGGGATTTAGAGGGTTGCTAAATAGCCCTTCTTGGCCACTTTCATATTAATACCATATGCATCCCCACAGATATTTTTTCAAGCACACACACACACCTTTTTGGTGGAAGCTCAGAACTCATGGTAAGGAAACAAAATTTGTGACTGGACACTCTGATTCCTGATTCTTGAGATAAATAATTCATTAGTCTATTCTCTTTAATTTTACTGGAGAGTAAAAAGATCTAAATGTTCTTTATGTGTTGGCTTCTTACTGTGTATTTGTTCTTTCTTCTTACTTTGTGTCTGGTTTTTGTTCTACTTCTAAGCATTTCTGTCTACCTTCCGACCTCTGTGTCTGTTCCCAGGGAATAATCACTATTTTCATTCTGTCTATGATAGATACTTGTTGGAAAACTTAACAACTTCTTGCCTAAATCATCACCCCCGTATTCTTTTCCTCCCCAAAATTGTATAATATGGTTTGTGTGTGGAGGCTGGTTTTATTATTTTTAGATTTAGTTGCTATTTTATGTCAAATTTAGTTGCTTTTGTCTATAACCATATTTTAAATCGTCATGAATACAGTTTTTACCAATAGCATTCTTACCTATAGTAATTGCATGTGTGTGTGTGGGGGGGGGCATGCATTTGTTGTTGTTCAGTCGCTAAGTTGTGTCCAACTCTTTGTGACCCCATGGACTGCAGCATGTCAGGCTTCTCTGTCCTTCACTGTCTCCTGGAGTTTGCTCATGTTCATGTCCATTGAGTTGGTAATGCTATCTATAACCATCTCATCATCTGCCACCGTCTTCTCCTTTTGCTTTCAATCTTTTCCAGCATCAGGGTCTTTTCCAGTGAGCTGGCTATTTGCATCAGGTAGCCAAAGCATTGAAGCTTCAGCTTCAGCAACAGTCCCAGTAGTTCATACTTTAAAGCATTGCTTTTCCATACCATTGCTTCCAATCTACAGTCCCACCCACTAGTGCAACCATCATTGATCATTTCTGACTCTAGTGCCATGGTAGTTAACACATAATTTTTATCATATGTCCCTATCTCCATATATTTGTTTATCCACTAATGAACCCTCTTTATATTTTGCTCAGCTCTCCTCCTCGTTATTTTTCATTTGATATTGAATTCAAAGAGAGAAATCTAGTGAAAGGCAATGAGGAAATGAGGGTCCCTGTGCCTCTCATTTCAGTGTTCTAGTGCCCTTAGGATTAATGTCTGCCCAAAGAAAACACTGATCCAATACCAAAGGTCATTCAGTCATCTCAAGGATGGGGGCTTATGGAAATGTAGGGTCCCATGTGTCACTGCTTTTATTCATTTATTCCATTGTGGGATAAGACATGGAAAATCATTCATAATCCTTTGCATGACCAGCAAGCTCAGGCAAAATTAAACAGTCTTTGAGATGTTGTGAGAACTGCCTTGACAATGACCTGTCTTTCCTTTTCTCTGCCATCTGCCTGCATCTTAATGGTATCACATGTGTAAGCAGACATGGAGTTTTACAATTGTCAAGATAAATGAGGTGCAGCATAAATCCCATTGTTTTATCCTACTGTAATTGTGGTTGATTTTCTAGATCAATTATTAAGAAATATGGCATTATTGCCTTATCTCCTTAAGGCAATGGATGAAGGTTTACTATAATTCAGTGCCCAAATTTCATCTGGAATAAGCCTGTGGTTGATTGAAGATGTTGGAGGGAAAGAGTTCTTGTAAGGAAAAGTGAAAAGAATTGTTTAAGTTGGTAAGAAAGAAACTTGGTAGAGAAAATAGAGAAGAATATGCATTAATGGCTAGTGTGCAGAAAACCAATAGAATAGCCTTGTCAACGAATATCTTATCAGAAGGAAACTTCGTAATTTGAATGTAAACAAAACCATTCACTGAGCATAGAAGATTTAACCTGAGACTTTTACTTAGAGGACTAGATACCAAAGACAGTCTCATGAAATTTTAATAATGAGAGGAAGAAATAAGAGAAGGTGGTTGGGGGAGGACAGTAAGAGGTTGACAGCAGCAGCAATGACAACTTAACAAAAGAGGAATTGAGAGGTAAATTAGCTGCAGTAAAATCTGCCTGCTTATAAAATTGCTATAATAATATGGTCTTTCCTTTCCCCCTGGTTTTTAGAAAAGTATCCATAAACTATAATCACATACTTTCTACATAGATGACATAAATATTACAAAATAGTAATACTATCATTTGGGGAATTTTATTAGCTTTCAAAAATCATTGATGTTTGTTTTGTGAGTTTGATCTTGATTAACTGCAAAAGATAGGTGGTTAGGAGGTTTAGGTAACCTACAGAATGTGCATTGCTTGTATTGAACCTGGGCTTGACCTCCCTTCTCTTTTTCAGTTTTTTAATTGAATTATTGTTCATTTACAGTGTTGTGCTGATCTCTGCTGTACGAAAAAATGGCACATTTATACACATATTGTTGTTGTTCAGTCGTTAAGTCATGTCTGACTCTGTGACCTCATTCACTGCAGCACACCAGTCTTCCCTGTCCTTCACTGTCTCCCAGAATTTCCTCAAACTCATATCCATTGAGTCGATATACATTGTTTTTCACATTCTTTTCCATTATGGTTTACCAGAGGAATACTCAATATAGTCCTCTGTACTGTATATTAGAACCTTGTTGTTTACTTCATTCTAAATATAACAGCTTGCATCCACCAACCCCAAACTTCCAGTCTACCCCTCTCCCCCTTACCTACCACAAGTCTGTTCTCTTGCGGACTTACCTCAAGTCTGTGAGCCTTGAACCCCCTGCACTTTAATTCTTTAGTTTACTTGACTAAATTCAAGATTCAAAATGACTAAAACAAAAACTCTGACTATCTTTTAAATCTATTAATAATGTTTTAAAGGTAGTATTTCCCTCTTTCTGGTTAGCAAATTCCAAACCCTTCTTCAAATACACCTGTTTCTTTCTTCAAAAATATTTCTTGTCCTTATTATATATTGTATATGCCCAAAACTGAAATGAAGAGTATGAAATACACACACACACACACACACACACACATGCACACATGCACACACATGCATGTGCACGCACACACACACACATGAACACACATGCATGTGCACGCACACACACACACATGCACACACATGCATGTGCACGCACACACACACACACATGCACACACATGCATGTGCACACACACACACACACTCACACTTTCTCTGTCTCTCTCACACTTTATCGATAGTCCTCCCAGTATACTAAGCTCCAAGTCAAAATTTGGAAATACAGTTCAGCCTATTAATTTAGAACATGGTTTTTTAAGTCAATCAAATCTGGATCAAATCTGCCACAAAACTGATACAGGGATGATGTTAGGCAAATAACCTCACTTCTCTAAGCTTTATTTCCTCAAATGTAATATAGTGAAGTAATAAAGCCTAGTTGTTATGAACACATGACATTTTGTCTGTCACTTTTAGTATTTTTCCAAATGATTTGGTTGTGGTGGCCAACAATAAAGGGACTTTCTCCTTGGACCTCCAGGTTTGCCATGGGAACCAGAATAGGCCAACAAGAAAAAGTCTTCCCCTGAAATGATGGCACTGGTTTAAAAATGAACATATGACCCAAGGCAGATCAGTTATTGTTCTTCCTTGGCACTTCTAAGCTAGAATAAGTAGGGATACCTATAACTTGTGATAGGTGACTATATCCCCACTGTGTAGGAATCATGTTCTTAACTGAAGAAAAAGATACCAGATCTAAAGGGAGAGAATGAGAGAGAAAAATAAAATGCATAAATATTCTCAGTATCAAACTGACAGTTGTCTTTCAGTATTTTGAACTGCCGTCATCTGCTAACTACATATACTTTCTTCAACCTTGAGCTGAAGTTTCTAATAGAAATTGCAAGAATCCTGATTAATATAATACCTTGAAAGTTTGTAGGGTTACAATGAGCATTCAATGAATTAACACATGTAAAAAGGTTTAGTGTATTGTCTGGCACAAGTAATTATACAATAAAGGTTTGCTAAGATGATGATGATGGCGATGACAGCAAAGCCTTCATTCCTGGTGTTTCCCAGAGAGCACCATGTGAGTAGTACGTACTCCCTCTGTTCTGTCTGGAATTCAGAAGGAGCTAAAGAGTTAAGACTGGAAAAGAACTTTGAATGACATGAGTGAATAATCAGTTTCTGTTGTCAGATCTAACGACCCCTTGCTTTCCATCACTTTTATTTTCATTCATTCTTATCATCGTCAACTCAGATGGAAACCTGAACTCAGGCTTAGACTTGAAAAAAAAATAGTTCAATCTCGGCTCCATATGTTTCTATTTGGAGGAGCAAATGCATTTGTTATCTCGTGGACACTGTAACTGTGTGGGGCTGATTACAACTGGCTGTCGTTTTGTGAATTTAGAGTCCTAGATCATTTTGTTCATTCTCAAGTGTTCTCTGCATCTGTCTTGAGAAAGGAGACTCCAAAGATAGTACAGAGTGGAAGATTTTTGTGAAATTACCAAAAAAAATAGCATTGATAACAGTTAATTCTTAAAGCCTCATTAAGATGATGTACAGATAAGGGAATCTGTGTTAGAAGGGTTTGAAACAATCTGGGAAAAATGTGATATCCATCACATCACACTTAGCACTTTCGATCACTAGTTATCATTGTCTTCACCTGTGCCCACATTATCAATGATAGTATTGTACTTAACCCCTGAACCCTAACTTTGGAACATACAAGTGCATTTGCATTGCATATCCAAGAGTCTAATTAGTAACTTTTAGGTAAGGACTTTAAACAAAGCAAAACCTCCATTGAGATCAAAGAATAAGTCATCTCTGAGAGTAGAAAATAAAGGACAAATTCCTAACTTTCATCTCTTTACTGTGGACTTTAGCCATAATTTGGAATTTAGATTATGTGATTGCTCTGGGGAATACATAAGCAGTATCTAAATGAAGGGTTGCCATAGGAGTTCATTTTAGACTTTCCATATCTTTGTGAGGAAAGCTGTCATGGAAAAACTAAAATGGGTTAAGGAAGCAAATAGCTGTTTTAATATGTATTATCCAAACTTTTTGAATTATAAATAACTTTTATAATCAGGACAGATGCTCACTGACATCCACATCCATATATCTAGTCCATATTCCTAAGATCCTTTCCTCTTGGATGTGGTAATGAGACTAAATTCTGGTCCATGGCAGGTAGGCAGAAATAATATAGTCCACTTCCATCCTTTCCCATCTCCCTTGCTCTTTTTGCTTACCAAAAGGGATTCTGCACAGGAATATAAAGAAGGGAAGAACCTGAAGATGGATGAAATCTGAATCTCTGTTAGGGCTATGGAAAAGTAGGCAACAATGAAAAATATGGGGGGCTCACTGGGGATATATTATTCATGCATTTTTAATAGATTATTAATGCATTTTATTGTGTTAAACAGTGAATGATTTGGCGGTATGTTTATATAGCAGATAAGGATACTTTCACTAAATAACATAATAGTAGTATGTAGGTAGGCCCTGGAGCCCCTTAAGAATTACTTATTTACATTTTAAATACCATCTGATAAATGTGTTTTATATTGCTAACTATATTATTGAAATTGCATTGCAAATCAAATACAAAATACAGTGTCTTGTATTTGTGACATTTAAGACCATGTTTTAACTTACCATTATTAAACAGATAATGCCCACTTTTTAGTTTAAGTATATATGATATTTGTTAATTTCTGTAATTTATATTGCATTTTAATGGTCTTTGGTTGAGGCAGTCTAGTGTGAGGTTTGTTACTTAGTCGCTAAGTCGTGTCAAACTCTTGTGACCCCATGGACTGTAGCCTGCCAGTTTGCTCTGCTCATGGGGTTTTCCAGGCAAGAATACTGGAGTGGGTTGCCATTTCCTTCTCATGTTATTCAAGGACCAGCTGTACTTACCTCAATGGGTTGTTGCTAGAATTATTAGCTGATACATATAAAAAGTAGAATCATTAAAATTACTCTACCATATTTTCACAACTTGGAAATTTTCACAACTGCAACCTTTGAGACAGGATGATAATTTTTCACATCAGTAAGGCTGCCTGTAAGACTTTGTAGAAACTTAAAAGAGTTCTATGGGGTTTTGGAGAGCAACTCTGCCTTCCATTCCATCCCCAAACCTTAGCAGCCAGAATAACATTTGTAAAATGCAAACCAGATCATGTAATTTCCCGCACAACACCTACCCACCTATTGTCATGCAATATATTTCAGTGACTTCCTGTTGCTCTCAAAATTAAATTCTCTACTTGGGTTACAGAGCCCTGTGTGGTCTTATCTCTAACCATGACTCCAATATCACTTTCTCCACATTCCAGACTCTTATTTTGTGGGGAGGGACCTCTAAAGTGCACGATGCTTCTGAAGCCAGAGGGCCTTTTCATTGATCATTTCTAAGATGGGAATATTTTCCCCTCATCTCTTCACCTAGTTACATTTTTCAAATCTTAAACCTTTCCTGAGGAAGATAAAATTATCTTATTTCTCAGGCTAGGTCAGATGCTGTAATACGCATCCATAGTGTTGGATAATATTGTTCTTAGTACCTATCACAGTCCATAATTGTGTAACCAGTCTGTGAACTCTTGGCTGAACTACTCAGATTCACCCTCAGGACAAAAGTTATCTTGGGGGGTTCCCTCAAATTTTAGTCTTATTTATACATGCCATGCCTGAAGAAAGTCTTCTTGCTAACTGTGATATCTTGCTTCTAATGACTGCCTGACCCAGAGGTTGAAAGTTCAGCCTGCCTTGCCCAACTCAGGAAATCTCAGGAAAACTTTTTCTCAGGAAAACTCAGGAAATATTATCTCATCTCAGGATGAGATGGTTTAATGGCATCACCAACTCAATGGATATGAGTTTGAGTAAACTCCAGGAGTTGGTGATGGACAGGGAGGCCATGCGTGCTGCAGTCCATGGGGTTGCAAAGAGTCGGACATGACTGAGCAACTGAACTGAACTGAACTATCTCACTGCCAGACTTCCTCATGGTGATGACTGAGGCCTTTGTTGATCCTGTATTACAACCCAGAGAGAGTGAGGGCGTTATTTGCTCAGTCATGTCCGACTCTTTGCAACACCATGGACAGTAGCCCACCAGGCTCCTCTGTCTATGGAATTCTCCAGGCAAGAATACTGGAGTGGGTTGCCATGCCCTTTTCCAGGGGATCTTCCCAACATAGGGATCGAACCCCAGGTTTCCTGCATTGCACGCAGGTTCTTACCACTAAGCCACCTACAGCTCCTATTACAACTCAGTTTCTACCCAGTTTTGCTTCTGCTTCTTCCTTCACACAGGTGGTGGTCATAAAACAAAACGTCATTCTAATTTCCATCTCTGAGTCAGGTTCCTGAGGAACACAATTTACAACAATCTCTAAGGGATTTTCTGGACTGGTATTCATCCCCTCTCATTTTCAACTCCATGTGGACAAGAACCATATCTGTTTTTATCAGCTTCATATCTTCAGCATTAAGCTTAGATCCTAATACATCAAAGGCCCTCAAAAATATATTTCATGAATTAATAGCATCAAACTTTATACTTTATGAATGTAGGAAACTCTCTATAAGGCCCAGATGATTAACATGTTTCCTCTGCCCCACCTCCCCACCTATCCTGTTTTTTCTTCCTTTGTTCTTCTCAGGGAAGAGCTCATACAGCCCTGTCACTAGGAAGGAATATTATTTTTATTCCTTGCAAAAGGCAGCTTTCCCACTCTTAGGTCAAAATTTGCTGTGTCCAAAGTGACTTCTGGTGAGTGGCTGAAAGTCTGGAAGTATTGATGCTAACTGAACATTATCCTCTGATCTATGGAACATTCCCAGAGAACCCAAGTCCAAAAATACATCATTCTGACAGTAGTGAAAAGAACTCAGCTAACACCAGTATCCTTCAATACCGTTTGTTCAGACTTCACAGGTGGTGCTAGTGGTAAAGAACCTGCCTGACAATGCAGGAAACTAAAGAGATGTGGGTTCAATCCCTGGGTTTGAAAGACTCCCCTGGAGGAGGGCATGGCAACCCAATCCAGTATTCTTGCCTAGATAATTCCATGGACAGAGGAGCCTGGTGGGCTACTGTCCATAGGGTTGCAAAGAATCGAACACAACTGAGTGACTTAGCACACACACACAAACCCTTTGTTCATCATCATTGCTAAGTAAGAAGAAAATATTTTAAAGGACTATAGAAACATGTCAGGTGCTATTTGTTCTCCATATAATTTAGGGTGCATTTTAAGCTGCAAAAGATTTTAATAAGAGGTTCATCATTCAGATTTTGAATTTGAAGAGTGACATAGTTGATTTGTTTTTCTTACTAGTTCTCTCTTTTCCCTTGTTCTACTCTGTGCTTGTGTTTAATTTTGTATATGTGTGCCCTGTGGTTCTTCAAAACATGCCCCTTGTTGAACTTCCAATGAAGGTTAATGTCCAGCTGCCATTTCAACCACATTGCGTAAACAGTTACTTTTTGGATGGCACAGTTAAAGAGCATAAATGCTGCAATTAGAACTTAATATTCTATATTCAGTTACATATTGGTTTTACTACTTGCTAGTATTGGGTCCTCAGACAACACAGCATTTAATATCTCTGAGCTTAACATAGTACATGACAATGATAGTGTGACAGTGAATTTTAAATGATCTAGTAAATATATCAAGGTCTCTGTTAATGCCAGATGTTTCAAGAATTATGACACATTTGGCCTCAAGTACCCTAAGCACTTCACTCACACCTTTCTTGCAGCCTCATCAGTAGACTGAAAGAACAGAAGGAGAAGGAAAGACCATGTCTTTTTAGTCTTTAAATTTTTAGAACTAAGCCCCACTAACTAGCCTGGTTGACAAATAGCCTCTTACTAATTGTTTAATCTCTAAATTTATGAATTTAAGTTTATAATGCATCCTGTCTTCATTAAAGGTGTGATTAGGCTTGTATCCCTATAGTTAATTAATGTTCTCAGACCTTTAAAGATGATAAATAAACATAGCATTAAAATAAAAATTGAGTTTCACATGTGCAGTCTTCTGATTTGTTAATCAGTGACAAACACTTGATAATTCACAATTTTGTGGGGGGGGAATATAAGTGTATCTATTATAAATAAGGATTAAGGCAAGAAGAGGTTACTGGTTCTAACTAGAATCAACTGCTTGGATTTTCCAAAACAATACCCCTTCATGGTGTCATTATCCATTGCTATATAATAAACCACATCAAAATTACAACACCAAGTTATTACTATCTCTAACAGTCAGGGGTACAGACTGGACAATTCTCATTGGGTTATCTCATGAGATTCAGCTATGATGCACATGGTACCCCTCTGTGTCTGTCTCTTGCTCTCTCTGTCTCTCTGATCTCTCTCGCACCCACCTAACTGTTTATCTATCATATCCCTTTCTGTATTGTCTCATCTTCCAGGGTTCTCCACACAGATAGGACTTTTATACTATATTGGCCTCATAAAATCTATACTTCTAATGCAGCAAATGTTGTCACATGGCCAGAAGCAGAATTTAGGCCAATTAAGGGCTAAGCCCAGGACTTGCACAGAATCTTAAAGGAGAAAACGCTTAAGCATATCAGTGAGGTAATTTTTCTCTCATGTGGAAGTAACTGCAAGATGCTTGTTTGTATGAAGAAGACTCAAGATGAAATAGTACAGAACTTGGCTACTTTGAGATTCTGTCTGCCTTCTAAACTAAAATTGCACATGACAAGAGAGCCTCTAGACTACTCTTTGAGAAAGAAGTCCAAAAGACTTGTCCTTGAATTTTCACTTGAAAACTCAGGATACCAGCCCAGTGATAGCTATACCTCTTATTTCTGGAAACTGTAACCTATGAAAACGTAGGTCATAGTAATAAGTCTATAAGCATGTCAGTACCTTGATTCTCTACTGATAGAAGCTAGGAAACAGCCCTGGATATTGAGGTAATCACTGGTCCTAGATTGGTCTAAAATCTCCAGAAACAGGACACTCTTTCTTCATTTTTAAGAGTTACCTCCAAGTAATTCTAAGGCACAATGAGGAGTTAAAGATTTTTATTCAAGTAAGTTCTCAAACTTTTGTTGGTATCAGAGTACTCTGGAGAGCTAGTTAAAATTCAGATTACTAGACTCCATCATTTGAGTTTCTGATTTGTTAGGTAAGTTGCGGGCCCTAAAATTTGCCTAATAGGTTTCCATGTTACTTGTCTGTGGACCACATTTTTTAAATCATTGCTGTAGAGCAGGGATCAACAATTTTTTTCCTAAAGGATCTGTATCTTTGAAATCTAAATAAGCACTTCTGGCTTATCCTCCTCTTTGGATTTCCAAATTTGTACTTCACCAATGTATAGGAGGCAAGAGCGCGTTAGCTATCCCTAACATGACTGGGCAGTGTCCCTGGCCCTGCTCGCGGGCCGCCGGGCCTGCGCGACAGGGGTCATCCCCTCGTGGACCAAGCGCTGCATCCCTCCCAGACCAAGCCTGGGCAATCGGTTGTCCTTGCCGAGGGCGGGGCAGGTCTGTCTGGCCGGGGTGATCGCCTACCCTCTTCCTCATTTCCTGGGTTTCCGCCGCGCATCATCCCACGCCAGGCACCCGGCACACCCAGTTCCTGTGCTTGCTTCCCTTCGGTTATCCCAGGTGGTGCTACTGGTAAAGAAGTTAGTTCCCTGGGTCGGGAAGATCTCCTGGAGGAGGATATGGCAACCCACTCCAGTAATCTTGCCTGGAGAATCCCATGGACAGAGAAACTTGGTGGCTACAGTCCATAGGGTCGCAAAGAGTGGGACATGTACTGAAGCAGCTAACACACACAATGTATATGAACAAATTGTATTAATCCTCTTCCTCATCCATGCATGAGCTTTTTGGACTGTTTAATTTTTGACAATCTTGTGTCTTCTACTTCTTTATGGACCACTATCTCTGAAAGTTCAATAGTTTCTGGGCTTTTTCTAGTCTGAATGATGTAAGCCAGTTCTAAATACTCATGCTGAGAATAAGGGGGATAACAAACTTGATAAATCATCTTCTTGTCAGTCCTGAGATCACCAATGTCAAGAGTAGACAAATAAGAATTTATCTTCTGTGAAAAACAGGATATAGAGAAGGGTTTCTCATCCTCAGGATGATTGCCTGTTGGGACCTGATAAATCCTATACATAGTAGGATATTCACGGATATTTCTGGCCCCTAACTACTAGATGTCAGTTGCAATCCCAACTAGGTTGTGGCAAACAAGAATGTCCCCAGATACCGCCAAGGGCTTCTCAGTTCAGTTCAGTCACTCGGTCATGTCCAACTCTTTGCAACCCTATGGACTGTAGCACACCAGGATTCCCTGTCCTTCACCAACTCCCGAAGCAAACTCAAACTCATGTCCACTGAGTCAGTATGCCATCCAACCATCTCATCCTTTGTCTTCCCCTTCTCCTCCTGCCTTCCATCTTTTCCAGCCTCAGGGTCTTTTCTAATGAGTCAGCTCTTTGCATCAGGTGGCCAAAGTATTGGAGCTACAGCTTCAGCATCAGTGCTTCCAATGAATATTCAGGGCTTATTTCCTTTAGGACTGACTTGTTTTAATCTCCTTGGAGTCCAAGGGACTCTCAAGAGTCTTCTTCAACACCACAGCTCAAAAGCATCAATTCTGTGGCATCCAGCTTTCTTTATGATCCAACTCTCTCATGTCCATACATGACTACTGGAAAAAACATAGCTTTGACTAGATGGACCTTTGTTGGAAAGGTTATGTCTCTGCTTTTTAATATGCTGTCTAGATGTATCATAGCTTTTCTTCCAAGGATAAGTGTCTTTTAATTTCATGGCTGTAGTCACCATTTTCAGTGATTTTGGAGCCCAAGAAAATAAAGTCTATCACTGTTTCCATTGTTTCCTTGTTTATTTGCCATGAAGTGATGGGACCAGATACCATGATCTTAGTTTTCTGAATGTTGAGTTTTAAGCCAGCTTTTTCACTCTCCTCTTTCACTTTCATCAAGAGGCTCTTTAGTTCCTCTTCACTTTCTGCCATAAGGGTGGTATCATCTGCATATCTGAGTTTGTTGATAGTTCTCCTGGCAGTCTTGATTCCAGCTTGTGCTTCATCCAGCCCAGCATTTCACATTATGTACTCTGCGTATAAGTTAAATAAGCAGAATGACAATATACACCCTTGATGTGCTGCTTTCCCAATTTTGAACCAGTCCATTGTTCCATGCTTGGTTCTAACTGCTGCTTCTTGATCTGTATACAGGTTTCTCAGGAGGGAAATCAGGTGGTCTGGTATTCCCATCTCTTTAAGAACTTTCCGCAGTTTACTGTGTCCACATAGTCAAAGGCTTTAGTGTAGTCAGTGAAAGAGAAGTAGATGTTTTTCTAGAATTCTCTTGCTTTTTCTATGATCCAGTGGATGTTGGCAGTTTGATCTCTCATTCCTCTGCCTTTTCTATATCCAATTCGAACATCTAGGAGTTCTCAGTTCATGTACTATTGACGCCTAGCTAGGAGATTTTTGAGCATTATTTTGCCAGCGTGTCCGATGAGTGCAATTGTGTGATAGTTTGAGCATTCTTTGGCATTGCCTTTCTTTGGGACTGGAATGAAATTTGAAATGGCCTCCAGGAGACAAAATTGCACCAGTTGAGATCCACAGTTATCAGTTCAGTTTAGTTGCTCAGTCATGTCCAACTCTTTGCGACCCCATAAGTCGCAGCACGCCAGGCCTCCCTGTCCATCACCAACTCCTGGAGTTTGCTCAAACTCATGTCCATTGAGTCGGATGAGATGTCATCCAGCCATCTCATCCTCAGTTGTCCCTTTCTTCTCCTGCCCCCAATCCCTCCCAGTATCAGGGTCTTTTCCAATGAGTCAACTCTTTGCATGAGGTAGCCAAAGTATTGGAGTTTCAGCTTCAGCATCAGTCCTTCCAATGAACACCCAGGACTGATCTCCTTTAGGATGGACTGGTTGGATCTCCTTGCAGTCCAAGGGACTCTCAAGAGTATTCTCTAACACCACAGTTTAAAAGCATCAATTTTTCGGCATTCAGCTTTCTTCACAGTCCAACTCTCACATCCATACATGACCACTGGAAAAACCTTAACCTTGACTAGACGGACCTTTGTTGGCAATGTAATGTCTCTGCTTTTTAATACGCTATCTAGGTTGATCATAACTTTCCTTCCAAGGAGCAAGCATCTTTTAATTTCATTGTTGCAATCACCATCTGCAGTGATTTTGGAGCCCCAAAAAATAAAGTCTGACACTGTTTCCACTGTTTCCCCATCTATTTCCCATGAAGTGATGGGACCAGATGCCATGATTTTAGTTTTTTGAATGGTGAGCTTTAAGCCAACTTTTTCACTCTCCTTTTTCATTTTCATCAAGAGACTTTTTAGTTTTTCTTCACTGTCTGCCATAAGGGTGGTGTCATCTGCATACCTGAGGTTATTGATATTTCTCCTGGCAATCTAGATTCCAGCCCATGCTTCCTCCAGCCCAGCGTTTCTCATGATGTACTCTGCACATAAGTTAAACAAGCAAGGTGACAATATACAGCCTTGACGTACTCCTTTTCCTATTTGGAACCAGTCTGTTGTTCCATGTCCAATTCTAGCTGTTGCTTCCTGACCTGCATACAGGGTTCTCAAAAGGCAGGTTACGTGGTCTGGTGTTCCCATCTCTTTCAGAATTTTCCATAGTTTATTGTGATCCACACAGTCAAAGGCTTTGGCATAGTCAAAGCAGAAATAGATGTTTTTCTGGAACTCTCTTCCTTTTTTGATGATCCAGCGGATGTTGGCAATTTGATGCACAGTTATAGAACATAATAATTGTTTTTTATTTTCTTCAGTAACTGTCATGACTGTGTCCTTTCCCAGAGTGAGTGCTGTGAACTCCTAACTTATGAGTCATTCTTTATTAAAGGCCTACTGTGTCCACTATTTGGTGGAGGCTGCACTGAAAAGAAAAGAATCATACTTTCATTTTCAGGGAGATATGCCTCACTGAAATCAGAAACTAGAAAGCTTTTGAATCCAATTTGAAGGAAAACTACTTTATTTGGCTCATGTGGTTTAAAAAACATTTTGAACTATCTTCCAACATGTTAAAAATGGGGGAAATCAGATTGTGGGATTTCAAGTTCCCTTTTAACTGGAAAAATGTAGTGACATTGGACAGCAAGGATATCAAATCTGTCATTCCTAAAGGAAATCAACCCTTAATATTCATTGGAAGGGCTGATGTTATTGCTCCAATACTTCAGCCACTTGATGTGAAGAGCTGACTCATTGGAAAAGACCCTGATGTTGGGAAAGAGTGAGGCCAGGAGGAGACTGGGGAGCAGAGGATGAGATGGATAGATAGCCTCACTGACTCAATGGACATGAGCCTCAGCAAACTCTGGGAGATAGTGAAGGACAGGGAAACCTGGCATGCTGCAGTCAATGGAGTCACAAAGACTTGGACAGGGCTAAACAACTGAACAACAACAAATAATGTTGGATTTGAATTCCTTCGATGATTAAAGATTGTAGTGGTTGACTTCATAGATGAGCTTGTGCTTTTCAGATTACTGGAGTCCCTATTCATCTGTTTATCCTCACTCTCCCATTCTCTTTGTTCATAGATATTTGAGGTGCAACACTTTGTCTTTGATTGTTGCATCTGAATGTTTCCAGATGATTCTAGTGAGGTAGGATTAACCAAAGGAGAGAATTGACATGAACTCCAATTTACAAGTAGACGTGCCAAATCAGAACCTTGTCTTTTTAAAAGTTTTGCTTCTTTTGCAAAACTAATTGAGCCACCTAATTCTCACCTAATAATGAAAAAAAAATCTTTAAGCACTATTTAGTTGAGGATGAAATGTAGAAACAATAAGAAAATGATGTTATAAATGTCAAAATAGGTTTGCTATTTGCTTATTTATTGGTAGGTAATCTGACTCAGTGTCTGCTGTTGAAATGATGGAAACATATTTGCAAAAAATGTTGAAATGATTTCCTCCAAGGCAGAACACTGGCAGTTATAAATAATTAAAATTAGTTTTACACTTGCAATTGAAGATTTCCTCTTTGAAATAATGCTCGAGCATTGACAAAACAAAGTATGCATTGTAAGTCACACTTTCTAAGTACATAAAACTGTTTATGTTGTAGACAAGAGTATAGATGTGTTACCTGGTATTATATCTCATTATCAGAGCTCTGTTCCTTTTGTTGAAACAAGGACTGCTTATTAACACAGTGTCTATGCATCATAGAATGTGACACTGTTTTGGAGATGAATGATAACTGCATCATATAGAGATCAAAAACAGTGAAGGCTTAGAAAGCATGTAAACCCATGTGTCTCTGTTCATTGATCACTGGTGATGTGACTAGTGTGAGGGGAAACATGAATTTATAATTGTATTCACTTAGCTTACTTATATCTACATTTAAAGAACCACATGTAACTAGTACCTACCCTACTGGACAATTCAGATCTAGAGCGTTTTCGTCACATTCCACACTGCAGGTTGGTTGTCAAAGCAGTATGAAATGAATGACAATGATTTATAAGGAGTTTAGAACAAGATAACAAAGGGCTAAAATTTAAGTCAGCTTTCTTCAGTGAAAAAGAACAAACATGGTAGGCATATGTATGTGTGTGTGGAGAAAGAGAGAGATTTACTTATTTATCCATTTATTTTAAGAAATTAGTTCATGCAATTATGGAGGCTGGCTAGGTTCAAAATCTGCAGGGAGGCTGTATGGTGGGAGGATCGAGAACTGAGAAAAATTTGTAGTTCAATTACAAAGGCAGTCTGTTAGCAGAATTCATTCCGTCCAGAGGAGATTAGTCTTTGGTTGATTAAAGGCTTCAACTCGTTGGATGATAATCATAAAGATAATGATAATTTCCACCCACATCATAGAGAATAATGTTATACTCAAAGTTCATGTGGTTAAATATTAATCTCATTCAAAAATCACCTTCCTAGAAATATCCAAAACAATTTTTGGCTAAATTTCTGAGCACTGTAGCCCAATGATGTTGGGATAAACTGTAACCATCACAACTACTCTAAAGAGAAGAAAATCTGGTTTTCTATAGAGGAAAGAGAAATATTGAAATCTTAGACCAGTGCAAGAGGAGCAAACATGGAATGGATAGCCATTTAAAATCTTTGTGCTGTTCCTTTCATTTGGATTCTTTTTTCTAGTTTCAAGGGCAATTGATATTTTTAAATTATTACAGAAATATGACATAGAAAAGCAAATGTGTGTAGGATTGTGCTATATCAGTTAAGACTGAATGAAACACTTTTCTGAATATTCTTCTCTGTATAGTTTTGTGTTCAACTTGGGCAAAAAAAGGAAGTTATGCAAGATTTGAAAGACAGTAGTACAGCAAGTAGTATGCCTCTTGGGAGGCATCACAGTTAGATATATGATGAGGTGATGTTGAACTACTCTTCAGATATCAACTTCTCTTTATTTTCCTCCTCTCTGTGTTCATTATGTCTCCCCATTAGTTGCTTTTCAGACTTGCAGTGACCCCCAGCCTGTCAGTAGATGGATAGCTGAAGATTCACAGAGGCATGAGCATTATCCCTCTTTGCTCATCTCCATGAATCCCACCACCATCCCATTTACTCTTTTAGACATGATTAGCTCCTAAGATTTCCCTACACATTTCAACATATCCACCCACATAAATGTTTTAGGAAACTGGTTAGTGATTCTTTTCCTGATCAACTGTCCCCTGCTGCCCTTTTAGGCTTCCCTTCTCCATCTCCTCCTATGTGTAATAATGTCTAATGATCTTTATCTGTCTCTTATTCATGCAATAAAGTGAATCTATTTCTATAATTGGGGCTTCCTCAGTGGCTCAGTGGTAAAGAGTCTGCTTGCAATGCAGGAGATGAAGTTTCGATCCCTGGGTCTGGAAGATCCCCTGGAGAAAGAAATGGTAACCTGCTTCAATATTCTTACCTGGAAAATACAATGGACAGAGGGCTACAGTTCATGGGGTCACAAAAGAGTGAGACATGATTGAGCAATTAAACAACAACTTCTATAACCAAGCCTTGACTGAGACAAAGCCAGCTCATGTTTCACTCTGTTATGTTCATCTGTACTGCTGTGAAGCTGTGAATTCCTGTGATGAATTTATGTAGTTGCTTATTTTGAACCTCAGTAGATAATTTGGCAATTATTCTGGTTAGATTTTGTTCAAGGGATTAAGAACATCATTTGATTATTTTGAAATGATTTGAGTTGCTGGCTCAAGTGATTCTTTCAGTTTAGCAAAGCTGTCATCCATAAGCAGGCAAACAGCTTTAGGAAGTGAGCTCATAGACCAGTAAGGGAAGAAGTAGACAAATGTCCTGTCCTGGTATGGATAAATCAAATACTGGGATCAGTGAGATGTGGGTAGATTGTAGTGATACAATCTTGTGGATGAAAGACTACATGGAAAGAGTGGCTCTAAGAATGTGGAGAGATTGTTCTGACTCTAATCTGATTACCAATTAAAATGTGTATGGTGCACACACCAATAAGCATCTCTCAGACACCACCTAGGTGTCCTACAATTCAACTCAATTCTTTCCTGAAGACAGTATCAGATCCCACAGGTTAAGAGTTCAGACCTGTAAGACTTCCTCCTCATACCAGCACACTCACTGCCAGTTCCAACTGCAAGTCCACTTGTTATCAGCATCAGTGCTTTTGACCTAATGGCTATAAATCAGAAGTTCCTATGACTCCCTCATCGTGTTTGATTACTTTTCTAGAAAGGTTCACAGGACTCAGGAATCTAATTTATTCACTATGTGCTTAGTCACTTAGTCATGTCCAACTCTTTGGGACCCATGAATTGTAGACCACCAGGTTCCTCTGTCCATGGAGATTCTCTAGGCAAGAATACTGGAGTGGGTTGTCATGCCTTTCTCCAGGGGATCTTCCCAACCCAGGGGTCGAACTCAGGTCTCCCATATTGCAGGCAGATTCTTTACCATCTGAGCTACCAGGGAAGTGTATAGTTTGTTCACTAGATTATCAATTTATTGTTTAAGGGCATAACTCAGAAACAGCCAAATGGCAGAAATGCACAATACAAATTACAGGCAAGGAGCAACGCACTTCTATGTCCTTTCCAGCACACCACTCTCCTCATGTCTCCATGTGTTCATCAACCCAGAAGTGTTCTGAGTTCAATCCTTGTTTTTTTTAAAGAAGCTATATTATACAGGCATGATTGAATAAATCATCAATCACTAGTAGTTAAACTCAATATCCAACTTTTGTACTTCCCTGCCTTCCATGGAGGTGACATTGAAAGTTCTAACTCTCTAGTCAAAGATTGGTTCCCTTGACAAGCAGTGCATCTCCTCCCTTCCCATCCTGAGGTTATATATGGGCTTTCTAGGTTATCTAGGTCACCTAATTAACATACCAAAAGACACATTAGCATCCCTCTCATCAGTTACATTCTAAGAGTTCTAAGAGTTTTTAGGAGTTCTGTTTAAAAAACTGGCTTAAATTAATATTCAAAAAACTAAGATCATGGCATCCGGTCCCATCACTTCTTGGCATATAGATGGGGAAACAATGGAAACAGTGAAAGATTTTATTTTCCTGGGCTCTAAAATCACTGTGGACAGTGACTGCAGCCATGGAATTAAAAGATGCTTGCTCCTTGGAAGAAGAGCTATGGCAAACCTAGAGAGTGTATTAAAAAGCAGAGACATTACTTTGCTACAAAGATCTGTATAGTCAAAGCTATGGTTTTTCCAGTAGTCATGTATGGATGGTGAGAGTTGGACCATAAAGAAGGCTGAGTGCCAAAGAATTGGTGCTTTCAAACTGTGATGTTGAAGAAGATTCTTGAGAGTCCCTTGGACTGCAAAATCAAACCAGTCAACCCTAAAGGAAATCAACACTGAATATTAACTGGAAGGATTGATGCTGAAGCTCCAATACTTTGACCACCTGATTTGAAGAGCTGACTCACTGGAAAAGACCCTGATGCTGGAAAGGATTGAAGGCAGGAGGAGAAGGGGATGACAGAGGATGAGATGGATGGATGGTATCATCGACTTGATGGACATGAGTCTGAGAAAACTCAGGGAAATAGTGTAGGATATAGAGGGCTTGGCATGGTGCAGTTCACGGGGTCACAAAGAGTCATACGTGGCTGAGCAACTGAACAGCAGTAAAGGAGTTCCCTGCCAAAAAGAGAGGCAAAGACCAAACATTGTGATTTTTGATAAGAAATTATCACAGAATCCAGGGGCTTCCCTGGTGGCTCAGATGGTAATTCGTCTGCCTGCAGTGCAGGAGACCCGGGTTTGATCCCTGTGTCGGGAAGATCCTCTGGAGAAGGAAATGGCAATCCACTCCAGTACTCTTGCCTGGAAAATTCCATGGACGGAGGAGCCTGATAGGCCACAGCCCATGGGGTCGCAAAGAGTCGGACACAACTGAGCGACTTCTCTTTCTTTCTTTCTTATTACAGAATTCAGTGTGGTGATATTTCCTCTACTTCCCAATTACTAATATAGTTACCCTTTTGGAAATTTTTTTTTTAACATTCTAGTATTAGAATTCCCATTTATCTAATTTTCTAGAAATGTTAAATCATTAATGACAAAGAGAAATTTTCTGATTTCCCTTTCCTTCCTCACACAGATTGGAGTTGATGCTCATGTCTAATTAGTTCTTTGGGTTCAGTGATTCTCCAAGGGTGTCTGATAACAGCAGTCTTTTCACCACTGCAGATCATGTTGGGAACTGAAACCTCAGATCCCAGCTCACATGCAAACATCTGTTTTTCACTGATAACACCAGTAGGCACAAAAAAAAAACCTGTTTTTTTTTTTTTTTTTCCTGCTCTGTGAAGTGCCCCTTAAATGCCTCAATTTGCTGAGGAGGCTTAGTGACTTGAAGTTTTGATGTGAAGCTATTAATACTGGGTTGTATTATAAAGTGAGAACTTGTTTGCATCACTAGCTAGTTTTTTTCTTTTTTAATTCCAAGGTGACTGGCTGAAAACATAGTACCAAAAGAGTAGTTTTATGGAGACTAATAAGCCAATTTGAGACTTTTCCTTTGTTAAAATCAACTTTCCTGGTGCCTTCTCCTAGTCAGGGATTGAAATGTATAAGCACATTACATTTGGGAAAAAATATTAATGTTCTGAGCAAGTAGCTTGAGAGGAACGTGTTTATTTGCATTTATTGCATAGTCCAAAGGCTAATGGACATAGCTGTCCTATGGTCCAAATAATTCACTTGCAGAAATATTTAACGTAGTGTGGGTTGAGTTGTATCTGTTATAAGAGCTTTTATACTCTTAAAGAAGTGATTAATATAAATGCATCTATACAATGTGTGTCCTGTTCAATAAGTTATCTTGTTGAATTATTAATCAAATACATCAATTGGCTGAGAAGGCTTTGTGACTTGAGGTTATGATGTGAAACTAGTAATATAGGGTTGTGTAATGAAGTAAGAACAGGTTTGCATCACTAGCTAGTTGTGTGACCTTTAGTAAGTTATATAACCACACTGGACTTCAATTTTCTCCTTAGTGAAAGACCTTACCTGTGCCACACCCACATCTTCTTCAGGTTGCTGTCCTCTCCAAATATAATGTCATATAAAAAAACCAGTTGGAGGCTGAAATGTATCCCTATTATCCAGGACAGTTGTCATTTTTTTAAATAAAAGAGAAGCTGATGAAGAAGAATGCAACTAATTTAGTGACTTTGGAGTAGTTAACATGAAAGTTAGACTTTTCTGGATGGTAAAACCAGTTTCAGGGGCAAATTGTCTTGTTTCAGTCCATGTACTATTAAATTCTGCCATCTGAAAACTCTTCTGACACTAATCACCTTTAGAGTGGGCAATATACGGATTATATGGTTTAGTGCAGTGATTCTTCACCTTGTTTTCTCATGATAAGAGCTTGTGGCGCTGTGAAAAGTTACCATATTTATCTGAATCAGAATCCCTGAAGATGTCCTGTTCTTTGTATTATTGACATATACTCAGAAATATTAATGGATCGCCAAGAATCAATTTGTTGGCTTAGAAATGACACAAGCTTTTGAGTCAGGTGCACCATTGTCCAGTTGTATGACCTTGGGCTAAGAATTCTATAAAGTATGACAATAAGTAGTATATTTCCAGGCTGTTGTGAGATTAGAAAGTTACTTATGCAGGACATTTAATTTAGCAAGAACTCAATAGTGCTAAACATTGTGATTCTATTCTGCCATATAGTCTGTACTGTTGTTTCCCAGGTCTTTGCCTTGGGGCCTCAACTTCATTTTAAGAGTTCCACAGGTGCTCTTTGAGGGTGAGACCATGATTTACTTTTCTTATATATTCTCTGCATCACTTAATAGAAAGTTTATTATACAACCTGTAGAAAAATTCATTGGCAGAATAAGTAATCAGAGTTATTCTCTTTGTCTAGTGTAATTAAAACACCAAAAATGCATTCTGGTCTATTAATCAGAGTTTGAAATAAAATTCTTGGAACATTTTCTAATCTGCAACTAGACCACACAGAAATGCTTTATAAATCCATCTATGAAGCCCTTGGTTGAGAGATTGTTTTTACAGGAAAGTTTGTACCAAATCCTTCTATTGGTTTAAGAAGTGTCAGACTGTTTTGTATACATTTTTAGGACAGTGATTGGGTAACATTTCTAAAAGTAGTGATGAGAAGCTGTGATTAAAAAATAGGGTTGATGGGACAACTTAGGTGGAGAGGGTTCAGGGTATGATTTTTAAGAGTTTGGTGAGATTTATGTCGGAGAGTGTTTTGTCTATGTTCTCCTCTAGGAGTTTCATAGTTTCTGGTCTTACATTTAGATCTTTAATCCATTTTGAGTTTATTTTTGTGTATGGTGTTAGAAAGTGTTCTAGTTTCATTCTTTTACAAGTGGTTGACCAGTTTTCCCAGCACCACTTGTTAAAGAGGTTGTCTTTTTTCCATTGTATATCCTTGCCTCCTTTGTCAAAGATAAGGTGTCCATAGGTTCATGGATTTATCTCTGGGCTTTCTATTCTGTTCCATTGATCTATATTTCTGTCTTTGTGCCAGTACCACACTGTCTTGATGACTGTGGCTTTGTAGTAGAGTCTGAAGTCAGGCAGGTTGATTCCTCCAGTTCCATTCTTCTTTCTTAAGATTACTTTGGCTATTTGAGGTTTTTTGTATTTCCATACAAATTGTGAAATTATTTGTTCTAGTTCTGTGAAAAATACCATTGGTAGTTTGATAGGGATTGCATTGAATCTATAGATTGCTTTGGGTAGAATAGCCATTTTGACAATATTGATTCTTCCAATCCATGAACATGGTATGTTTCTCCATCTGTTTGTGTCCTCTTTGATTTCTTTCATCAGTGTTTTATAGTTTTCTATGTATAGGTCTTTTGTTTCTTTAGGTAGATATACTCCTAAGTATTTTATTCTTTTTGTTGCAATGGTGAATGGTATTGTTTCCTTAATTTCTCTTTCTGTTTTTTCATTGTTAGTATATAGCAATGCAAGGCATTTCTGTGTGTTAATTTTATATCCTGCAACTTTACTATATTCATTGATTAGCTCTAGTAATTTTCTGGTAGAGTCTTTAGGGTTTTCTATGTAGAGGATCATGTCATCTGCAAACAGCGAGAGTTTCACTTCTTCTTTTCCTATCTGGATTCCTTTTACTTCTTTTTCTGCTCTGATTGCTGTGGCCAAAACTTCCAACACTATGTTGAATAGTAGTGGTGAGAGTGGGCACCCTTGTCTTGTTCCTGATTTCAGGGGAAATGCTTTCAATTTTTCACCATTGAGGGTGATGCTTGCTGTGGGTTTGTCATATATAGCTTTTATTATGTACTGGAGCCCATTATACAGAGTGAAGTAAGCCAGAAAGATAAAGAACATTACAGCATACTAACACATATATATGGAATTTAGGAAGATGGTAATGATAACCCTATATGCAAAACAGAAAAAGAGACACAGAAGTACAGAACAGACTTTTGAACTCTGTGGGAGAAGGTGAGGGTGGGATGTTTTGAAAGAACAGCATGTATATTATTTATGGTGAAACAGATCACCAGTCCAGGTGGGATGCTTGAGATAAGTGCTCGGGCCTGGTACACTGAGGACCCAGAGGAGTCGGGTGGAGATGGAGGTGGGAGGGGGGATCGGGATGGGGAATACGTGTAACTCTATGGCTGATTCATATCAATGTGTGACAAAACCCACTGAAATGTTGTGAAGTAATTAGCCTCCAACCAATTAAAAAAAAATTAAAAAAAAAAAAAAAAAGAGTTTGGGTACAGAATCAGTTTAAAGGTTTGATGCAGACCAGAGAAAAATATTAGGACCTGAAAGGCATATACTGAAGGGTATGCATGACAAGGATTGTCCCTGGGAAGAATAGGAGTCCTAGGGTCCGCCCTGGGTCATGCATGATTGTCAGTCAGGCCAAATAGAAAGAAGGCTGGAACTTAAGGTGCAGTGAATTTGGGGAGGAGTATAAGAAGGAAAACTAAAGAAAATAAGGTCTTCTCTACCGCCATCCTAGATGTCTTACATAAGGTAGAGTTCTGAGCCCACAGATGAAGAAAATGGTTTTAGTCATGGTGCTCTAGAAAGAGCTAAAGGGAAAACTGAAGTAGGGGTTAGCATTCCATCTGGACTGAGCATGCATGCCACTCTTGATGTTAACCACACCAAGCAATGTAAAGCATGTGTGTGACTCAAAGACATAATTCCTATGATCTTTTATTAGCTGAGATTATGTTTTAAAAGGCTACTTCTGTCAGGTGCTTATTTTGGTATTCAAAATCTCTGTAATGTCATTATTTTTGTGCTACATTTCTGGTCTCTGTGGGTATTCAATCTCACAAACTCTGAGTAAAGTTATGTCAAAAGCTGCAGGTCTTCACTGTAGTCTCTCTATATCATTCACCTTTCATTAAACATTCCGTGATTCAGTATTATGCTGGTTTGTGGTTTCTTTCCCATATCAAATGAACAACTGGACCAAGACATTAACAGCTTTGATGTCTTATTCTGCATTACTCTGTCATAGATGTGTATTGGGTTGGGGATCAAGGAAGTGGTACAGAATCCTCTGGTTATGAGAGATCAAAAGAAGAGGCAATCCTGAAGTCAGAAAAGCAAAACTAGGTTTGGGGCAGCCCCAAGTCAAATATTAATAATGAAGGTTAAAACTACAAAGTTTCTAAAAAATAAATCAAGCCAGTAACCCAGCCTCTTGAGCACATGACATAAACCAGAAATAGAGATGATACCTGCCTTGGACAAGTTTCCCATCTACAGTTCTCTCTACCAGGTAGAAGGGGTCCAGGTTTGAGATGACTTGAGATGCAGCTTTGATAGTATTTTTAGCTGACTGAACAAGGCTGTCATCACCTCAAATCAAGATGTATTTCTAATGTAAGAAAATAGCTACTCCTACTTTTTTCTCACAGTGCTCAGGGAAAACAAAACAATGTTTTGTGAATCAATTAATCAAACAAGAGGATTCTGATAAGAAAGAAAACATTGAAGGTTACTTTGAAGTTGATGATTGCATGAGCAAAATTACTCTCACTAAGTGGAATTTGGAACTTACAACGTATTTGGAAACATTCTGAATTTGGGTTTTTGTTTTTCTTTGTTTTCCCAATCACGTGGTTTATTTTATTAACATTTCATTGTCTTTCACAAATAATACTGTGACCTTTTGGGGTCAGCTGGTGGTAAAATTAAATACTTTTTCAATGATTCTAGTATTCTGAAGACATGAGTTAATTTGTCCAATGTGACTGAATGAGTCATCAGCCAGCACAGTCCCACTTAGTCCATTAGATTGAACCGCTTCCTGTGGTGAATAAACTAAAGGCCCCAGATTTGACTCAATAAAGCAAGAAGGATGAATCTTTTCTTCTTTTAGCAGTGGATTCTCATATGATTCCACTGTGCCTTGTCAGGGACAACTGTGATTTCCTTTAGGTAAATCTCTTTCCTTCTCCTCTTAATGAGAGTAGTTTTGTTAATATCTTTGTGGATCTGACATGCCATCTATTATGGTGACTTTTGTGTTCCTCTGCTCTTGTTCCAGATGGCGTCCATAATTACCTTTGCAGGTGTTGTAAGGGGACTTTGGTAAGTAAGTCAATAGTGAAACTCATCAGGTAATAAAATAGGCTTTTTCAGGAAATCATAGGAAAACAAATATATCCTTTTTGTCATAATCAAATACTGAAAGTCCAACATTTCTTAGATATTAGGAAATGCATTTTCTTTAATTTATGATCAGAAATTATTACTTGTTAGTAATTGGAGTTATGGAAATAATTTTAATAGGTAAGAATCACATACCTCTGAGATAATTAAAACAAAACATCTTACATGATTATAAATTTTGCATTTTATTTGAATTTAGAGATTTGAATGCATTTTGTCAGTAATCTTGGAAAGAAAGACAGGTGCTTTTATCCTCAGGTTTCTGGTGAGGAAGCTAAGGCTCAAATGGATTATGCCTCTGTCTATGGTTATAAAGCAATCCAGTGGAGAAAGCAACCAGCCTCTGTCAATCTGGTCTCTTTTTCTATTTTCCAGCAACACATTTTGTCTTCTAGATAGCAATGGAGTGGGTTGCCATTTCCTTCTCTAGGAGATCTACCCAACCCAGGGATTGAACCTGGGTCTCCCGCATTGTAGGCAGATGCTTTACCATCTGAGCCACCAGGGAAGTCTCTAGACAGCAAACACCAATAGAGATGCATGAACTAGACATTGCATCTCCTTCCTGTAACTCTATCTTTATCAGGAAAGCAGAATGAGGTTTCTGTGAATTTCTTTAGGATAAGATAATAGATTCTGGCATCCTTTATCCACAAAAGAAGTCAGGAAGCAACTATTCACAACAGTAATCCCAATTATATAATTTGGGGTGGTTCTTGAAAATCATAAACTCAAACATCCAACCCTTTGTACAGAGCTCTCTGGTCCAGGTTCAGAGAATTTTAATAAACTCAAAGTTAGTAAAAATAACATTTGATTTGCCTGTATATCTGCATTTTGGGCAGAATTTAGGATTTTATTCCACTCAGATTCAACAGGGTATATCAAAGACTGGGAGAGAAGCATAGAGAGATAGAGGGAGGGAGGGAAAAAGAGGGTGAGGAGGTTCTATGACTTTTTAAACTTTATCTTGGAAGTAGAATACCTTGATATCTCTCATAGTCACAGACTTGCTGATTTGTTCACAGTCAAGGAGAGGGAACAGAGACCTCCACTCTCAATGCAGATGTGATATTATCCTGAGAAGACCATAAAGATTAGGATGCATGAATACAGTGCTCTCCTACAGTATCTCTGATAGTTGCTCATTTTAATTCAGACTGAATATTTTTATAGTTCAGTTGATTTATTTCATTTTTGTGCAGTGCTTAAGTTAAAGAACATTTCTTGTTAGAGTATTTGAAATCAGTCTCCTTCCTCCTATAAGTTAGCCTTAGGTCTGTCTTGTGCTGAGCACAAGTACAGTTTTGCTTGTTATAAATAAGGAAAGATTTTGGTAATTTTGGCTTCCCTGGCAACTCAGACAGTAAAGAATCTGCCTGCAATACAGGAAACTGGGGTTAGATCCGTGGGTCGGGAAGATCCCCTGCAGAAGGAAATGACTGCACACTCCAGTATTCTTGTCTGGAGAATCCCATAGACAGAGGAGCCTGGCAGGCTAGTCCCTAGGGTCGCAAAGAGTTGGACATGACTGAGCAACTAACATTTTCACTTGGTAATTTCAATGTTCTGCATCAAATATTCTACTTAGAAATGCTTAATATTAGAATAAATATTATTATAAAATATTTTATCTTTCTAAATATTTTACTAAAGCACCTTGAATTTCCAGTGCATCATAATATCGAGATGATTCCTGGATGTGTGCTGTGTTGGTCATGTTCATCTGTCAGCATCCTTAAAATTCTCCAAAAGATAATAACATTTAATTTCTCTCAAAAATCTGCTGTTAGTGTAAAAGTACTAATAAATGTCATCTAGAGAGGGGATAGGGATTTTTTTCAGTATGATGTTATTAAGCAGCAGATTAATGAGATATTCCTGATTCATCATGATTAATTGGTAATGTTGTTTATGTGATGGTAGGAGATAAAATTGTAAAACTTCACAGTGAATTGACTGATGAGTGGATAGGGTAAAGAGAATTGCACTCTAACTCCTAAAAATACTGTAATATGAGTAATCTAAATGGGAATTTATTGTATCAAGGGAAAAATAATTAAGATGTTTGTATGAATAAATTAAATTGACTAATAATACAAAATCTTATTGAATAATGGATGGTATAAGGAGATTGTAAAATTGCTACATTCCTAAAAACACAAGACCAGAGCAAACCAAGACTTCATTTGGAGTCCAGCAAATTACATCTGAGGTCTTTCTTCATATTGAGTGATATATGTTTCATACTTTGTCATTTTCAGGAGTATCTTACACCTGATAACAATTTTAAAAGATGCAACTCAAAGAGTACCCAGTGACATCTGGAGGGACAATCTGGAAAAGTGTTTAGTCTGTAATCATGCAACTTAAGGATGATATAACTAAGAAACAATGGTTTTTTAAGAGTTAATGCATTAAGGAATTTCCTGGTTAGGACAAGCCTCTTTTATTTTCCATGGATCTTAGTTTGGCTTATTGGGAGCAATATTCTGAAGGTTTTGGGCATCTGTTTTACAATAAAAGTGTTATTTTATATCTTTACTACATTGAAAGAAATCAGAAAGGGAGCATCCTTTGAAATATTCAATATCTACAAGACTTGACCAAGATGGGCAGCTTAGATTCTGACTCAGAGTTGAAAACACTTGAGTTAGATTTGTTAACTGGGATGAAGTGACTGTATTAAGTTTACTACAGAGTGGCTATGTTAGAACAGCAAAAATTGTGCTCCCCAAGTCCTACTGACAATGGGGCTAGAAAAAATATTGGCTATTTTTAATTATACTTACATATATAGAAACTGTAGAAATTTGAAAAAACTAGATGTCCATCAGCAGACGAATGGATAAGGAACTGTGTTACATATACACCATGGAATATTACTCAGCCATTAAAAAGAATTCATTTGAATCAGTTCTAATGAGATGGATGAAACTGGAGCCTATTATACAGAGTGAAGTAAGCCAGAAAGAGAAAGAACATTACATCATAGTAACACATATATATGGAACTTAGAAAGATGGTAATGAAAACCCTATATGTAAAACAGAGAAAAGACTTTTAAAAAATAATTGTAATGCATGTATTTTATATGTGAAATTATGTTTTCTTGATTTAGATATCGCTATATTTTGCAAATTTGGAGCTATACTACCTCTATTATCTTTTAAAATCACTACCCAGTATTAACTGATGTTGATAAAAATATATAATCTTGATTTTTAATGGGCCATATTGGTCATTCACTTTTTATTTGGTCAGTGATCTGTTATAGAAATTTGGACTGTTTTATTTTTCCATTTTTTATGGCCATGTATTTATGAATATTTCTTTAAGATAATTTTCATGGTTGGAAATAATTAAGTTAAAGTCATGGATATGCCTAATCATTTGAAATGTGTTGATGAGTACATATTTCCTTGTTGAATGATCAAAATGTCATGTATATATTTTTGTAAAAAATGAAATTTTCAAAATTCGGTGGGCTAAAACTTGTCTTTGGCACTGGTTTTCTTTCATTAACGCACACATACATACACACACATTTGCGTTCTGCAATTGTTTTTTCTTTAGTTTTTACACGTTTTCCATTTGGGAAATGCTTTCCATTCATCATCTTCTAAATTATCTGTCCATGCCTTTTTGAATTATAATACAGTTTGACTTCAATTTAGTGCTTATATTTTGAATTTTCTGGCAGTTAAAACTCTAGATCAGACTTGATGTCTAGGTTCAGCCACAGCTTTGACACTGGGTAGCTACATAATTTAGACTGAGGTCTTTTCCTTTCTGTGCCTTGATTTCCCCATTTAAAGAATGGCTATAATTCTTTAGTATATTTCATCAAAATGTCATGATGTTAAATGAGATTAGGACAGAGCCTTGGATGTCTCTTAGGTGACTGATTGAAAGGTGAATTTATATCTTCATTGCTCTGTGCATTAGTTATTTTCAAGTTATTCCTGTTTCAGCACTCCTTAAGCTTATACTCTTAGAAGTTTGAAGGTTGGTTAAGGCATTAGAGATCATTCTTAACTTTCCCGTCTTACCGATATACAAGCTGAGATCGCAATATGAGAAAGGAATTAAGTCAGACACAACTTGGTGACTGAACAACAGCTACACAGACTTAACTAGTTTAGGTTCTCATATCACAAAACTGAAAATGATATACCACATTTCAACAGTGGGAAATTCAGAAATAAATTATCAGTTCAGTTCAGTCACTCAGTCATGTCTGACTCTTTGTGACCTCATGAACTGCAGCATACCAGACCTCCCTGTCCGTCACCAACTCCCGAAGTGTACTCAAACTCATATTCATTAAGTCGGTGATGCCATCCAATCATCTCCTTCTCTGTCATCCCCTTCTCCTCCCACCTTCAATCTTTAGAATATAAATAAAAGAGAATAAAATCCTGTCATTTAAAATTATTGTATAAAACTCTATTTGACCTAAATGCATGTTCATGGTGACTATTATTAAAAAACAAACAAACAGCTGATCACAAAATAGCATATATAGCATAGTCCTCTGTGTTTAAAATTATATACATGCATCTATGTGGGGACTGAGTATAAACAATGTCTGTATTTTGTTGAAATTTTAGAATATGTAATTTTCTGGTGAGATAATGATATTTTAATTTTTTTTAACTTTTTAAACTTTTCAAATATTTATAATTATTATTTATTATTTGTACAAAACCAAAAATAATGCTATTTAAAATAAGAGAACAATTCTGATTCTATGTGTTTTCTTCCACTGTTCATAGTGGTTTTTGTTAAATTCTCTAGCTGCCCTTTTCAATTCTCATTCCATATGTAGTTCCTGATGATCCTAGTCAGAAGACATTCTTTTTTTTTCCATTCATTTATATCTTTCTAGGTAAATGAAACCCTGGAGTTTCTTGTATTTTATTGTAGTTAGTAAACGTAAGTTTGGGGAATCATTTTCTTAATTTTAAACCACACCGTTATACGGCCAGAAACACTGTTCAATAATTGTCCCTCCCAAGAGAGATCTTTATCTTTATACCCTTGACTGAGGATGTTCTCTGATTTTATGGCAATGTTATCTGTTTAGATGTATGAATGACTTGGGAGTAATCATGCTTCTGAAGAAACAATAGTAATTGTCAGGCTATTCAGCAAGTGAAATGAGGTCTTAGAATGCCAATTTTAAACACATTTCCTTTGTGTATTTTTATAAATAAAGTGTCAATTTTGGGAGAATATGTCATTTCTCAAAGTTAATATGAAGGAGGAAAGCATTCAAATATTTGCTTTATGAAGGACAGCTTATTAGAATGGACTGAACTTTCTCTAAGAGATAAGTTTGATGTATGACACAGGGAAGCCAATGCCAGTGTTCTGTGACACCTCTAGGGATGGGGTCGGAAGGGAGTTGGCAGGGGGGGTTCAAGAGAGAAGGGACATATGTATCCCTAATGCTGACTCATGTTGATGTATAACAAAAACCATCACAATATTATAAAGTAATTATCCTCTAATTAATAAAAAAGGAGTTACTACATGGGTAAGTGTGTGCATGCTAAGTCGCTTCAGTCGTGTCTGATTTTGTGTGACCCTTTCGACTGCAGCCTGCCAGGCTTCTCTGTCCTCAGGATTCTCCAGGCAAGAATCTTGTAGCGGGTTGCCATGCTGTCCTCCATGGTATCTTCTCGATCTAAGTATCGAATCTGCTTCTCTTATGTCTAACCTGCCTTGGTGGGCAGTTCCTTTACCTCTAGCACCACCTGGGCATGGACTTAAAAAGAAAGGTGGTTTATTTTTATTCCTAGTCTGACTTTAGTACATTTTGTTATATTTGTGCTTGTTTTTATATAATATGTTATATTTATGCTTATAAGTATTCAGCACTGATAGGCAAATGAGAATAGCAAGAACTATCAGTAACTGAGCATTTACTGTGTAAGTCCATGCAATATAATATTTTAGTTGCATTTTAAAATTTGATTTCCATAGTGGTCCTTTAAGATTTAAAACTGCAGTGACCTCCCATTTCTCTATGAGTGCATTGATAGTTAGAATTTAGTGACTTTTCCTAGACTGAAAAAATAGCAATTATTAGTAGTAGATGTTAAACTTTGATTCATATGACCTAACAATAACATCCAAACTCTTCATCAGGGGGCTAATATTTCCAAATAATGTTTTTTGGACTTACTGGCTCTTTGTTTTCTTACATTTGTTTATGTATGTTATTGAAAAATTTGGTTTTTAAAAGAGCCTGACCTTGAATGACTTTGATAATAGATTAGAGCATGTGCTGTCTGCTTTATATTTAGCTCATTGACAATCTCCTAAAACACACTCTGTTCAACTTGCAGATAACATTTTTCTCCATTTTATGCAAAATTAATTCTTATGCTTGTTTCTGCTTTAGCAATGGAAACTCATGGGCCCGTCACTGTCACCAAATGACAATTTTTGTTGACAATATCTGGTAGGGTCCATCACAGTATATCCCAAATATTAGCAACCAGTTAAAAATTAAAATGAAGGTTGTTATCATGAACCTGAAAGTGTGAGCTGAAGAGTGGAGGGCCGACAAGATCTCACAGGCTCACTCTGGGCACTCATGTTTCATTCAGGACTGGTCTTGAAAACAGTAGGAGGTAAATGAAATTTATCACCAGGTGTGTTTGGTCCTCCTCTCTACACGTTCCAGCCTCTCCTATTTTTTGTGTTCTTATTTCTCCAGGGTTGCTTATTTTCTTCCCTTCAGGTCTTTCAAGTCCTGCTGCTCTCTCTGAATAATTACTGTTGAGCACCATAGACTCTGCTAAGTGTTCTAAATTTTGTCCAATCCTGATAGCGACCCTTCAAGGCTGGAAAAGATTAAGTGATTTTCAGGGTCACAAACTCATGAAAGGGTTAATATGAGTTCTTAATTTAAGATTACCTGATTGTAAAGGCAGTATTTTGTTTTTATGCAATACTCTTTTTTTTTACTAAGCCTCCCACAAGTATAACATGTCCTCAGGAATTATTCTGGCTCCAGGTATTTTCCTAAGATGTAGATTTCAGTAGTGATATGGTTGCTCTCCTCTCAGAGGGATCTATTTATATTTTGAAGTTTCTATCTTACTGATGAATGTGAATTTGTGTTTTTTCTGAATATTTTATGTAGTGGTTGACATTTGGAAGTAATATTTTTTGGGTCAGCAGAACTCTCCTGTGTTTTTGAAGTGGCCTCAAGTAAAAAAAGCGTATTTTATTTTTGTATAACAATACCATGTTTTGTTATCATGATAATAAATAGGGAGGTTTACGTTTGGGCTTTTTCCTACATAAAAGAGATCTACTTTTTCTTGGGAAAAAAAATTTTAGTCTCCCCAAGGATCTTACAAATAGACAAGTTATATTGTGACCACTTAGGCTTTTCCTTCTTCTGAATAATTTGCTTGACAATTCTATACCTAGAGATATATGTATGAGAGGGAAGCAATTTATTTTATGTTTGTGCCCCATGCATGCGATGTATATGTGGATGTGCACATGTGTGCAAGCAGTATGTCTTTATTATGTTATGCTTTGTAAACTGGCAAATAAAACCACCACATTATTGGAAACTGAGAAAAAGAGGGAAACTCATAAAGAAGGAAGCTTTATGCCAGCTTTGCTTTTTTCTTTTATCATTTGTTAGTAAAGAAGTCAACAGAATCTGCATAATTTTAGATAGATCATCCTGACACTTCATAATTGGCATTTTCAGAAAGTCAGGGATGATCTCTCATCTGTTGATTTGAGTTGCTTTGTTAAGACTATGAGACCAATCTAGGTTGGTCCTTAGGTTGAACAAAAAATGGTTTGAAAAGGATATAATCAGTATGATCTAGTGATAAAAATATGCAGCAACATGACCACAGAGTTGCTATTAAGCAGTTCTGTGACTAACCTATCCCATTTTGTAAATTACTTTGTCTCTTTATGTAGGGATATGAGAGTTCTCTGAGGCCAACAAGAGGGTAATTCAGGTCTGGTGCAATGTTTCATGCAATTATGAACTTGTGGTTTTAGGGGATGTCTTTGTGAAGATCTGATTATTCAAATATATTTATATCATGAATGAGAAAAGCACATCTAAGGAAAGTCTCCTTGGATGTTTCTAGTTTTCTAACAGAATTATTTTGGCTGAAAAGAAAAGGAAGCCATCTCAGAATTGCTTAAACAAGGTTAGAAGTAGGGTGGGGTTCAGACTTCATCCAGTCAAGGTGACATTTTTTTTCCTGAATCCTCCCCTGACAACTCCACACATACGTATACCTATCTATCTCCATGTGCTGGTTTAATTCTCAGGATGCTTTCCTTGTGGTTGCAGTGAACTTACACCAGAGACTCAAGTATGTTCCTCCTTATTTAAACCTGAGAGTCGTAGAGATTTGTTTCTTAAAAATATCAAAAAGAAATCCTGAATTTTAACATAATTAGAAAGAAAAAAAATATGGTCGGGGTAATGCAATGGTCTGATGGCCTTAGCCCTGCATCACAAATCTCTTAAACTAGCATTGTGGCAAGCTACATGAAATTACAGTAATTTCGTTTAACTATCACCCAGTGAAAATCTGAGACATATGAGACAAGTGGAAGAATGGAAATACTGGATAGGCAACAAAGCACCGCCCATTACAATATATATCTTTTAAGTTATTTCTTTTGTTTCATAGTCTTCTGTATTACTAATTAGCTTCCCTCCTTCCTTCTTTTGTTATTGTGGTAAAATAGAAATAACATAAAATTGATCACATTAGTTCTAAGTGTTGAATTCAGTGACAAGAAGTATTTTTGCAGTATAGTGCAACGGTCACCACTATCAATTTCCAGGATGTGTCCTCATCTCAAACAGAAACTGTGCCCATTAAGCAATAATTTCCCCTTCTCCTCTCCCTCTATCACCTGTCAGCCTCTGTTATAATTTGTCTGTGAATATGCCTAATTTAGATACCTCATGGAGGTGAAATCATGCAATATGTATCCTGTGTGTCTGACCTATTTTACTTGACATAACATTCCCAAGATTTTGTCTGCATTGTAGCATGCACGACAGTGTCATCGTTTGTTAAGGTTGAATAGCATTCTATTGCAAGTATATATCAATATCATATTTTGTTTATCTTTTCATCTGTCATTGAACCTTTGGGTTGCTTCCACCTTTCAACTTTTGTTAACAATGCTGCTATATAGGCATTTGGTTGAGTCCCTGCTGTCAATTCTTTTATGTATATGTACCTAGAAGTGGAATTGCAGAATCATATGGTTTAACTATTTGAGGAGTCACCAAAGTGTTTTCCACAGTGGCTATACCATTTCACACTCCTACAAACACACACAAAATTTGCCTACATCCTCACTAACACTTGATATTTTTCTGCTTTGTTTCTTTGATTTTCTTTAATAGCTTCCCTAATAGATATGAAGTGATATCTCACAATCATTTTAATTTGAATTTTTCTAATGGTTGCTGATTTTGAGCATCTCTGCATTAGCTTATTGGCTTCTCTTTTTTTCCCTCATCCTCTTTTGTTTTTGCCTTCCCTTTTCAATTATTTTCCCACATTTTTCTCTCCTTGATCTTCCTTCTTCTTACCTTCCTCCTTCTTCTTTCCTCCTTCCTTCCTTCCTTGAAGAACATGGTGAAGCATGAGTTGATTCCATATACCCAGGGCTTTGTTCCTTCTCCATTCAATCAAAACCCTAACTAGCTGAGAGTTGCATACCTGGTAGATGGAAATCTGCATTCATATTGTGTGTTTGACTCTGACTTTGTAGCTCTTAAAAATATGTTCTACTAACTTAAACAGGAACCTCTGAGATTTATTTCAGTTCAGGTCATTCAATCAGTCCTGTCTGACTCTTTGCAACCCCATGAACCACAGCACACCAGGCCTCCCTGTCCATCACCAACTCCTGGAGTTTACCCAAACTCATGTCCATTAAGTTGGTGATGCCATCCAACCATCGATGCCATCCAACCATCTCATCCTCTGTCATCCCCTTCTCCTCCTGCCCTCAATCTTTCCCAACAACAGTGTCTTTTCAAATGAGTCAGCTTTTCACATCAGGTGGCCAAAGTATTGGCGTTTCAGCTTCATCATCAGTCCTTCCAATGAACACCCAGGACTGATCTCCTTTAGGATGGACTGGTTGGATCTCCTTGCAGTCCAAGGGACTCTCAAGAGTCTTCTCCAACACTACAGTTCAAAAGCATCAATTCTTTGGTGCTCAGCTTTCTTCACTGTCCAACTCTCACATCCATACATGACTACTGGAAAAACCATAGCCTTGACTAGATAGATGGGATTTTTGTTGGCAAAGTAATGTCTCTGCTTTCTAATGTGCTATCTAGGTTGGTCATAACTTTACTTCCAAGGAATAAGCATCTTTTAATTTTGTGGCTGCAATCACCATCTGCAGTGATTTTGGAGCCCAAAAATATAAAGTCTGACACTGTTTCCAATGTTTCCCCATCTATTTTCCATGAAGTGATGGACCTGGATGCCATGATCTTAGTTTTCTGAATGTTGAGCTTTAAGCCAGCTTTTTCTCTCCTTTTTCAGTTTCATCAAGAGGCTTTTTAATTCTTCTTCACTTTTTGCCACAAGGGTGGTGTCATCTGCATATCTGAGGTTACTGATATTTCTCCTGGCAATCTTGATTCCAGCTTTTGCTTCTTCCAGCCCAGCATTTCTCATGATGTACTCTGCATATAAGGTAAATAAGCAGGGTGACAATATACAGCCTTGACTTGCTCCTTTTCCTATTTGGAACCAGTCTGTTGTTCCATGTCCAGTTCTAACTGTTGCTTTCTGACCTGCATATAAGTTTCTCAAGAGGCAGGTCAGGTGGTTTGTATTCCCATGTCTTTCAGAATTTTCCACAGTTTATTGTTATCCACACAGTCAAAGGCTTTGACATAGTCAATAAAACAGAAATAGATGTTTTTCTGGAACTCTCTTGCTTTTCTGATGATCCAGCGGATGTTGGCAATTTGATCTCTGGTTCCTCTGCCTTTTCTAAAACCAGTTTGAACATCTGGAAGTTCACGGTTCATGTATTGCTGAAGCCTGGCTTGGAGAATTTTGAACAATGCTTTAATAGCATGGGAGATGAGTGCAATTGTGTGATAGTTCAAGCATTCTTTGGCATTGCCTTTCTTCAGGATTGGAATGAAAACTGACCTTTTCCAGTCCTGTGGCTACTGCTTAGTTTTCCAAATTTGCTGACATATTGAGTGCAGCACTTTCACAGCATCATCTTTTAGGATTTGAAATAGCTCAACTGGAATTTCATCACCTCCATTAGCTTTGTTCGTAGTGATGCTTTTATTTACACACTGCTAATATATGACTACTATGTTTCAGGCATTGTTCTAGGTGCTAGGGATGCATCCTTAAATAAAAAACAGTATTCTCTATCTTCTTAGAGCTCACTATATAGTAAAAGTAAAAAAAATAGAGATTTCAATGCATCTTCTGAATAATAAATATTGTACTACTTCTCTGTGGACCTCAGTTTTGTCAGCTATAGAATTGTAACATTTTGCTCTCAGTTGGTAAAGAATCCACCTGCCATGCAGGAGACCCTGGTTTGATTCCTGGGTCAGGAAGATCCACTGAAGAAGGGATAGGCTATCCACTCCAGCATTCTTGGGCTTCTCTTATGGCTCAACTCTAAAGAATCTGCCTGCAATGTGGGAGACCTGGGTTCAACCCCTGGGTTGGGAAGATCCCCTGGAGAAAGGAGAGACTACCCACTCCAGTATTCTGGCCTGGAGAATTACATGCACTGTATAGTCCATGGGGTCACAAAGAGTCCAACACGACTGAGTGGCTTTCACTTTCACTATAAGTTATCATATAGCTGTAGCATTCTCTGACTATGAAAATAAAGTGAAAATGTTACTTGCTCAGTTGTGTCTAACTCTGCGACCCCATGGACTGTAGCCCAATAGGCTCCTCTATCCATGGTATTTTCCAAGCAAGAATACTGGAGTTGGTTGCCATTTCTTAAAATGCCTCCACCAGTTGGCTGGGTGGGGCATTGCACATTAGGATTAAGCTTAGCCTACACCAGCCTCCAGTAAACCTGCCTTATCTGCATGCAAGATGGACACGATCCGTGTTCCAGTGGTATGACTATGTTGCTGCCTTGTTTGTACCCTCTGTAGGGACAACGGATATCATGGTTAAGGTAGAGGCCTTAACTAATTTCACTAAACAGGCCGTTTTAGACAGTACTAAAGCCATTAAGGCTAAATACCGGCACGAGACCGATAGTCAACAAGTACTAGTACCGTAAGGGAAAGTTGAAAAGAACTTTGAAGAGAGAGTTCAAGAGGGCATGAAACCATTAACAAAGAACAGATTAAGAAGGCAGTAATTCAAAATGGGATGGCATTAGACATACTCACAGCAGCCCAAGGAGGGACTTGCGCCATAATTAAAGTCAAATGTTGTGTGTACATCCCTGATCTGTCTGAAAATGTATCTACTGCCTTGGAGGATATGCAATGAAAATATTCCCTTTTGGACTTCAGTCCTCTCCTGGGTAAAGGGAGACTGGTGGAAAACCATTGTAACTGTTGTTATAGTAATCTTGATCATACTGCCTTGTGGGCCCTGCTTCCTACAATGCCTTGTGAATTATGTAACCCAGAGGTTGATAGCATTCTCTCATGTGGGTGGCAAGAGGGCTAAGGTACAATATATCTCAATAAATGATGCTCGTTATGGAAACTAAGAGCATCAAGAGGGGGGAATGAAGAAGAAATTCATAGGGCCTGGACTCGATCTCAGACCTGTCCATGCTGATCTTGCTAGGCCACCTCTTCAATGGACTCTAAACTCTGTGTTTAGCGCCTGTGGGAATGACAATGGAAGGATAAGACCCCATCTGGGCAGGGGAATCTTGAAGATCACATCCAGGTTACTCATTGCCTAAGAGAAAACAGACACTAATCACCCCTGCCTCCGGACAGTATCTATCCGAATGTAACCGCAGGCTTACCAGTTATTAACTGGTTGGAATATAACCGCGGGCTTATTGATTATTAACTGTTTGAACACATAACACGTGAATGATGAAGTTATTGTGATTGCATTTACCCTTCCTTTGTAAGCCTCAAGGGATTTGGGCTGGTGGGTTTGGACACGTACAAATGGGGTATAAAAGATTTTCACAAATGCTGGTTGGGGTCCTTGGCTAAGAGGAGACTCTGCCTTGGGCTCACCAGTGTAATAAACTGCACTCCACTTAAAAAAAAAAAGCCTTTTCTTTTTTTTTTCAGTTTAATCCCAATCCAATCTATCTTTAGGGAACCTTTAGTTCCTTTAAGAGCTTTCAATGCATTTCATTTTGTACTATTTGTCATAGACTCTCATTGGCCACGTGAAAAAGCAAAAAAGGGCAGATTTGCCAGGTGATCAAGCTGCAGCACTGTGTTGGCTTGGTAGCGGCAGTTTTCTGCCAGCTCTCCTCCACCCACCTTCCCCCTCCTACCTGCACCAGGCTGCTGCTGGCTGGTGGCCTGCCACCATGCCTGAGGTCTTCCTGCCATTCTCACAGATGGGTCCAGATGATGGGGTCAAGGCATCATGTGTCAGAATCTAATGAAGTCATTAGAAATTATTGTCAGCATCTGTTCCTGGATTTTCATAAAATGAAATGATCCTCCCATCAGGGCCTCAGAAGAGCCATGGGTCAATATGGTGATTTCCTACGCAGTATGCTATAATTTAGGCATTTAAAATAGTTTTTTCCCCACCACTAAAAGAACATGGGACATATTGGAACTGGTGATAAGATTTGGGGTGTAAGTTCGCCATGTGATTTTTTTTTTTTTTTTGGCTGAAAATGGTTGTTATTTGATACCCATTTCAGTTTTCTGCCATTAATTTTCAACGAATAGTTTACTCATTCACTTTTATACAGTGATATATTTTAAGACTCATATTAGAGATATATATTATCAATAAAATTTCCTTAACGAGTCCACAGGACTTAACAGATATATAGGGCTTAAGTGATTTTTCTCCATTTTGGATAAAAAAAATGGTATGGTATATAACAACAAGAAATCTAGATTTTCAGAAGTGCACATGCAGATAAAAATGGTGATAACCAAATAAAAGTCATGTTTTTGGTAGTTAATCATGTATGAAATATTTAAAGACGCCCAGTTTCAGAGGGAAAGAGCTGAGAGCTCACCTTTATGGGTGAGCAAATAGAGGAATAGAAGGTATTGCTGTCTTTGCAATTTTGTTGACTTTGCACATCCTGACAGTTCAGACCTTGTTATGTGTGGAGAAAATAATCTTATTGATTGTTCTCACTTATACAGGGGATGAATGGTTCCAGCCATATGCAAAGACATGCTGTGATTCCTATCAAATAAGACCCAACTAGCCAGCATTCTAGCATTCATTTTTCTTCTTTTTTGAGCAAAACACTCCCCTCTCCTCTGTTTTTAGGAATCTGATGTATCATTGGGCTGCAAAGAAGTAACTGATAGTAGCAAGATAAGACTTTGACTTTCCAGGGAAGTTGAAGATTTTACAGTATGTCTAAAACACTTCATACTTCCTACCAGATGAAGCAACACATAACTAAGTAAATTGCCTTAAGAATAGTCCTCAATATACATTAAGTGTCCATATATTCTGTCCAGTTCACTCTCTAAAACTTCTTGGTTGAATGGTACATTTCATGAGCTACTGTCCATATAACCAACAGATCTTCTTTGCATTATCTCTGTGAATTCAAATCCTAAGACAAATAAAGTCCAACACTTTCCAGAAAGAGATTTGACCAACAAGGAGGAACATGTCATAACAGAAACTCTGTGTCTGTTCCCTGTAATTAAATTCTCTTGACAACTCAAATACTTTTATATACTCTAAAGCCAACTAGTGTGATATTTGCCTTATTGCTTTAGAGAAAGGGGTGGTGGAAGTTAGGCAGAAATAAAATGACGATAAAACTCAATTGCTTGTTTAAATTGATTCCCATTTCTGGCACAGAAGGATGTGATATGTATTTAATAGGCCATGGCTGAGCATTATGTGGCTGTGAACAGCAAATTGCTGAAAATAGCAGAATGGAACGTTCTTTTCCAGGTTGGTAAGTACGGCTGCTCCTAGGAGAGCTTGAATAGTAACTCCAATAAGAACCAGAAAGGTATTTTTAAGAAGATGGCATATAAATAAGATAATGAATTTTGAAGTAATGTAGATGTGTCATTAAATAGCTATGCAATCTTAGGTCTCATGCTGATTAATTAAAATCTCAATTTCCTCATCCCTATAAAGTGTGTAATATTCCTCTCTTAAAACTTTTATGAAGATTAAATGAGGTCATAGATATAAATGTATGCACACACACATATATATTATAGCATAATTATATAGTACATATATGGTATATATGTAAACATATATATGCTGTGTGTATATACATATACTATGTTAAAGAGTATCTCATATCTGAAAAGCTAGTACATTTTATATTAGTGCCACTCCTCTATTGGAACTAAAGATCTGAGTTACCTCTCTTTCTCTGTGTTTTTCTTCCATATTCTAGTCTTATCCAGGTTCTGATTGTGCATGCAGGGCTTTATTATTTCTTTGCTGTGTATAATATTAAAGCCTTTCTGTTGCTCTTTGCAACAGTCTGTGCTTACAGTATATTTGAGGTAGCCTTTCTACATTTTTGTCCCTTTGATATCTCATTCAGTAAAGCTGGGAAAATTTACTTGTGCCGTGTTATCAAGTTTTACTCTTGTGTGTGGGTTTGTTTCCCAATAATTATTATTCCATGTTTTCCTTGGACACACGTGCAAGAGAACATTTCTACATTTCAGAGGCTCTTTGCTTTGTCTGTTCCTCTGTTACAATATCCTTAAGGTCCCTCTTTATCCTCCTTGGTTGGAATCACACCTGTAATTGCTGGTGTTACCACAGCAACTTCACACACTAGTTTTGGAAGGTTTTATTTCTTCAGCATACAACATCATGTTTGCTGAATCCAGAAATCAGAAGCTCTCATGTCTTAGGAAAGATAACAAATGAAGACTGGAGAAATAAAGAACTATATAAGCAAAATAAGGAAAAACTAAAGGGTAGAGACAAACTGCTTTATTTAATCTCTTAGGATTCAAGACAGTACAAGTCTTTCTGGAATATGAGGGAAATGGGAAAAGATAACAATATAATGGTGTGTGGGTATACACACATTATATATGCACCATTATATATAGCAGTGTATAACTTTATACACCAAGCACAGTATAAAACTTGTGTTACCTCTTCCACTTCTGGACATATAAATACATGAATTAAAATGACCTTTGTCTGCTTTCTCACCCTGTGATTTTTGGCAATTCACTTACCCCTTGTGGTCTTTTTTCTCACATGTAAAATGTGGATGATAATTCTTACCTTACAAGATTCTGTGGAGTAAAAAAGATAATATATGTAAGATTTATTAGAGTGTTTGGAATAGAAGTGTTCAGTAAATTTTAGTTATGATCAGTAATATTATAGATTGTGTCTTATTTTGGAAACTATCTTAGTGCATTTTATGCATTTTTCTATATTTGCAATAAAATGGTTGATGTTATTACCTCCAAATCAAGATTAAACAACTAAATATTCCAAGAGCTAAGCAACATACTCATGTAAAGAACAGAACTGGATTTACTCTTATTTGTGTGGCTCCAAAGGCTTTCTTTTTTTAACATAAGACATCTAATATATAATAAATACATTATTGTTAGACTTACAGTAACTCTGAAACTATAGGGTTGGCCAAAAATTTGTTGGAATTTTTCATATTATGGAAAACCAGAATGAACTTTTTGAACAAACTGATGACTTAGCACACATGCACACAATATTTGTTTATTGAAAAAACATCAATTTATATAGAGTATTAAAAAAAATAAAAATAGCTGTGACCATTTAATATTTTTAGATAGGAAGCACTCCAAATAATATATGTGTGTGTGTATGTGTGTGCTCAATCGTGTCCAACCTTTGCAACCCCATATACTGTAGCCTGCCAGGCTCCTCTGTCCATGGAATTTTCTAACCAGGAATATTGGAGTGGCTTGCCATTTCCTATATCATCATGCTAATTGCGGAAGGGTAATCTCTTCCAAATTTGGGAGAGGGAAAGCTCCAAAATGCAGTTCTTATCTAATGTTCCCAGAGCTTGGGGAAGCATGACTGTACAAAAGACAAAAAACAAAAAAAAAAATTCTGCTTCCTCTTAGTATACATTCCAGTGAGAAAAGACAGGTGATGAACACGATAAAGAAACTTAAAATATGTATTTTAGAAAATTGTAGGTTTTTTAACGATGATATTAATAACAGTGTAACAGAGAAGGCATGTTTGGAGAGTTATTGCCCTTTCCGATGTTCAGTTCAGTTCAGTCGCTGAGTCGTGTCTGACTCTTTGCAACCACATGAATCTCAGCATGCCAGGCCTCCCTGTCCATCACCAACTGCTGGAGTCTACCCAACCCATTGAGTCAGTGATGCCATCCAACCATCTCATCCTCTGTTGTCCCCTTCTCCTCCTGCCCTCAATCTTTCCCAGCATCGGGTCTTTTCAAATGAGTCAGCTCTTCGCATCAGGTGGCCAAAGTATTGGAGTTTCAACATCATCCTTCCAATAAATATCCAGGACTGATCTCCCTTAGGATGGACTGGTTGGATCTCCTTGCAGTCCAAGGGACTCTCAAGAGTCTTCTCTAACACCACAGTTCAGAAGCATCAATTCTTCGGAGCTCAGCTTTCTTTATAGTCCAACTCTCACATCCATACATGACTACTAGAAAAACCAAAGCCTTGACTAGACAGACCTTTGTTGGCAAAGTAACATCTCTGCTTTTAAATATGCTGTCATGGTTGGTCATAACTTTCCTTCCAAGGAGTAAGCGTCTTTTAATTTCATGGCTGCAATTACCATCTGCAGTGATTTTGGAGCCCAGAAAAATGAAGTCAGCCACTGTTTCCACTGTTTCCCCATCTATTTGCCATGAAGTGATGAGACCAGATGCCATAATCTTAGTTTTCTGAATGGTGAACCTTAAGTCAACTTTTTCACTCTCCTCTTTCACTTTCAGATGGGATCTCATTAAAGGTGATGTTTGAGAAAGAGTTTAAATAGGTAAATAAGTAAACTGCGGTGTCTATCTGCTGACAGGAAGTCTAAACAGAGCAAATAGTCTGTAAGAATGAAGCAGCCAGTGTGGGGCATTGAGGGACCAAAGGGTAAATGGACTGAGCTGAGGTCAGAGAGATTGCAGTGGGCCAGGTCCTGTAAGGTCGTGTCATACACAGGGCCAGGTCCTGTAAGGACACTGACTTTGCATAGAGAAGTGAGGAGACCTTGGAGGTTTAAGTGCGAAGAAGCATGACCCAACTTAGACTTGGTTTAAATGTTCTGGTTTCTATAGAACATGTAGACTTAGCTGCATGGTTTTCTCATTCTATTGTTATTCCTATTTCTCTTCTTTCATGCCTGCATCTAGAACCCAGACCACTCCTCTCTTAAGTCTTAGAAAGGGGAGGGTTCATGGTGTGGACTGTTAACCCTTGAAAAGAGAACAGAATTCCTCCTATCCTACCAATTGTTCAACATTTTAATAATATGAAGTAAATGTAGTATTGGTAAAACAATATGGCAGAATAAACACTTCAAATGAAAAGATAAAAATTAGCCAGGAGAGAAGACAGAAAAGTTAAAATCAAGTCTTATGTAATATTTATTATAAGTCAGGTTCATCCCCTCTCTGTGTTGCATCCCTAGAATTCAGATTTGCAAAAGACTGAGGGGAAAAAAAAAAACTTTTTGTATTCTTCTGTTTGTTTACCCTCTCCAGAGAAAGGGCATGCTCAAATCTATTGATCATATTATAGAACTAAACTATCTATCCATTGTGTTATGAGAGATAATTAGTCCTTAAAGGCAGATTATGCAATGCAGTGATTAACAATCTGTTATTTTTTAATTGATGTTTAATTTAAATGAAATAAAATACAGATTTAATTTTGATTACAGCTACTACCACAATATGTAGAACTATTTTTTATACTACCACAGAAAGTTTTTTGTCCCATTGGTACTATAAATGTAGGTTAATTTCATTGTTCTAAAATGAAACTGATTCATCTAAATCAAATCACACAAAATGTGCACTTTTGTGCCTGACTTATGCCACTTACCATACTGATTTTGAGATGAGTTATAGATTGCAGTCGTTCGTTCCTTTTGTTGTTGCTATTGTTTAGTGACTAAGTCATGTCCGACTGTTTTGTGACCCCGTGGACTGTAGCCCACTAGGCTCCTCTGTCCATGGGATTTCTCAGGAAGGAATGCTGGAGTGGGTTGTCATTTCCTTCTCAGGGGATCTTCCTGATCCAGGGATTGAACCGCAGTCTCATATATTGGCAGGTGGCTTCTTTACCACTGTGTCACCAGAGAAACCCCTCATTCCTTTCCCCTCGTTTTTAGTGAATGTATTCCACTAAAGCATATATGACTTTGTGTTTGTTTATTCTCCTGATGATAAATATTTGGATTGAGCCCATTTTTTACTATTATGGATAAAATGGCACTGAATATGTATAACATATGTTACAAACAAGTTTACATTTCTCTGTTTAAATCCCAGTAGTGGAATCATTGGATCATAGAGTAAGTGTATATTTAACTTTATAAGAAACTGCCAAAGAATTCTCCAAGGTGGTATGACATTTTCTATTTCAACTATGACTATAAATGAGTCTATTTGTCTCATTTATTAATAACTTTTCTACTTTTTCTTTGTTTTGAAGTTCATATTAAATGTGTCAATATTTAGGACTGTACTCTTGATTTTCTACTTCACTATTTTTGAATTATCACTCTATATATCTCATAATACTCCTTAGTGTTTGAATAGAATAAATTTCCTCATCTCTTACTTCAAATTTTATTATGCTTTTATGTGAACAGTGAATCGCTTACATATGGCACATATTTGGATATTGCTTTAATTCATTTATAAAATCTCTCCCCTTTAATTTTAGTAAATAGTCCATTTATGTTTAATATAATTATATATTTGTTTTTTTCTCTCTTGCTAGTTTTCTGTCATTATTATTTTTTTATTTTCTTGATTCTTCTTTCCTGTATTGTTTCACATCATTTATTTCTAGCTATTAATATTTAATTTTACCTACTTTATTTTGCCAAAACTCTTTGCATATTGTTATTAGTGTTGCTTTAGTGGTTACAACATGCATTCCAAATTTATTCAGTCTATCTTGAGTTAATATTATATAACTTCACATAATATAGAGGAACCTTCAAACAGTATAATTTACATCCTGTTTCCATCTTCTATGGCATTTTCACACAGCTCTATATATGTTATAAATCTGAAAGTATATCCTCTAAATTTTTTATTTAAAAAGTCAATTGTCAATTTAAGACTTTAAGGAAAGAGAAAAAATATATTTAACCATGTATTTATCATTTTCACTTGTCTTATCCCTTCTTGTAGGTTCAAATTCCCTTTCAATCTTACTTCTATTCAGCTTAACAAACTTGCTTTAGCATATCAGGTATAGTTCACAGAAGCTGGTGATGGATTATCTAAAGTTTTATTATTCTGAAATATGTTTTTTTAAAATATTTTTACTTGATATAGAATTCTAGTTTGACTACTGCCTACCTCTGCACATCAATTCTTTAAAAACGCTATTCTATTGTTATTTAGCTTCTGTTGTTTCATTTGAGAATTCAGGCATCATTCTAATTGTATCTCCCTTGTGAGCTATGGGTACTTGTTTTCCTGCTGGCTCATTTTAAAATATTCTCTTTATCTCTGTTTTCCAGTGGATTTAATAAGCTTCTCAGGTGTGGTTTAATGATTATTGAATAAAGACATAAATATTTCTGCTGTGTAACAATTCTTTTTTATGTAAATGATTTTTCTCTTGCTTTTTCACTAACTCCCAAAATACCTCAGAAATAGTCTGGTTGATTATAAAGTTTAAATATTTCTAAAAATTTCTCTAATATTTATTAGCTAGCTCAGTGACTTAATGGATCTTCTTGTGAACAATTCAATATGTATTTACCCAAATGTAAAAGAGCTTATTTCTAGTCTTCCCTTTCTCCATGTTTTTCTTGACATTTTTTAGCCTGTTTTATTTTCATTAGTGTCTATTTTTTGGTAAAATCTATTCCAAACATTATACTTTTCTCTTCCTCTGACTTCTCAAGCTCAAGTTTTAACTCAACCTCTTTTTTTTTTTTTTTTTTTTTGCTGTTCCTTTTTCAGTTCAGTTCAGTTCAGTCACATAGTTGTGTCTGACCCTTTGCGACACCATGGACTGCAGCACGCAAGGCTTCCCTGTCCATCACCAACTCCAGGAGCTTGCTCAAACTAATTTCCATCGAGTCGGTGATGCCATCCAACCATCTCATCCTCTGTTGTCCCCTTCTCCTCCTGCCTCCAATCTTTCCCAGCATCAGGGTCTTTTCCAAGAAGTCAGTTCTTCGCATCAGGTGGCCAAATTATTGGAGTTTCAGCTTCAGCATCAGTCCTTCCAATGAATATTCAGGACTGATTTCCTTTAGGATTGAGTGGTTTGATCTCTTTGCAGTCTTTGCAGTAAATCTTAATGCCAAACAAGACCTTTGACCTACAACTGTGGAAGAGAAAGTATGGTTTGACAGAAGCAGCTTTATGATATTTCATCATAAGTGTGGGGATTTAAAAAGATCATCCAGGTCTCTACTAAAATGTTTCAGCTATGAAAATATTCTAAAATAAACTTATTATAGACATTTATTATGTAAATATATTGAAAATTCAAAAAGTTGGAGTAGTCTTTGAGTTAAAGGACAAAGTCATGTTGATATAATGTTATACTTTTCAATTAGTGATACACATATTGATGTTAGTGTGAAAAATAACTATTTCATTCAAACTTGAGTAGTAGAATGCCCCAAATGGAGGTCACAAATTATAATGAAAACTCACTGCTAGAGTGACTGGGCTGATAGATCATTGATCTGTTCAATGGTTAGCAGAAAACTAATACTACATCAGCTCTGCTATTATACATTTATCTACTTTTGGGGTCCAATACAATAAAAATTTCTTATTTGATGTAACTTTCTTATATGGCATGCATCTTAGGGTGACTAATTCTAATTATTACTCTATCACTTGCTGTGTGGGTATCACTGCCACACTGTGAAGTCTCCCTCTTAAAGGTTTCATTTCCTTTGCCTAGACTGATCAGTCCTATCCACTCTATTTGCAAGCACAATGTCTTGATTTACAAGTACAAGATTACAAGTAGAATGGTATTTGATTGATTACACCATCAGCTGCTTATCACCTGTTATGTATCACTAAGCTTATAATTATTTGGTTCTATTCAGTATTGTGATGAGATATGTAAAATGACATTGTTTTAGTAATCTCACCTTATTCATAGGGTTTCTAATATTTGAATAATTATGAAATGAAATATTTTGATAATATTTAAGCATTGAATCCTCTATATTTTCAATGACAAAATAGTGGGGTTTTAAAAGAGCAGACCCCATACTCCCAATTACGTTTAGTGTGTGTGTGTGTGTGTGTGTGTGTGTGTGGTGTTTGGATTAGTTTTCCAGAATTTTTTGAAATGGAGGTTATGAATTTGCTTTTGACCTATAAAGTAATGTTTAAAAAGTTTTTTCCATAAATAGACTAATTTGTGGGTATATAATTTGTGTATGTGGAATTGTATATTGCATTTGTACCTCTTGTCTTCTCATTTACCTTTCCTCCAGACTTATTTCTTTCACTTCCTTGAACAACTATTTCACATTTGAGAAGCAGGATAAAATTGAAGTCAATTCATCGTAGAGTCTGGAGTCAGGCAGCAAGGAGTAATGTTCCAGCTCTGCCACTTAATAGTTCTGTAACCTTGGGTAAATCACATAGCCTCCCTTTTCATATAAAATAAGATTGATATTAGTACCATTCCTCCTAGGGTTGAGTTAATATTTCAGTGTAAAATGGCATTGAGCATTAGCCATTATTATATTATTTTATTGTTATTAACCAGTAAAAATTATGTGTAGTAGACTCCAGTTGAGTTACTTTTTGACTACCTCTTTCTCCTTACTTTGATAACAATCTCTTGAATTTCCTTTGGAGCCACCTCTCCATTGTACATGGCTCTCAGAGTATCATCAGTTGAGATCCCTTTCCTCCTCTAGGCAAAGGTGAATGAGTGAGCATCTTAGGCAAATTAGAACTTCTCTCTCAAGAGGTTGAACCTTGGGCAGTAACCCAAGGGCAGATTTTGAAAGAATAGGTTGAAGCTAATTTATACCATGAATGGTATTCTTAGGAGAACGTATCTTAGTCCTTGCCACTCAGATTTTCATAGTTTCTCTATTATGGCTTTTCCCTTTTAAGGGACTGTTTGTTCAGATTCTCCATTGTTTTCTCTAAACATCATATCCTTCCAATATATTCCTCTGTATCTTTACTTTAGCCCAAATTCTTTTCTCTTCTTGTAATCAAAGGACCCTAACTGGGCCAATACTGTTCATGATATTCCATACTTTGTACCTGTAATTATCTCTTTATTTATACTCTGCCCTTTCTTCAAGCTCTAATTTATCCTCTTTCCTGTTCAAGAAATTCCTGACAACCACAAGACTCCATGACATCTTCTATTCTGAAGAGTATTACTTTTTTAAAATCTGTATACTTATTCAAGTATTATATATTCCCCTATATTATTAGCTTTCTTTGTATATATTTGTCAATTATAAAAACTGCAGCATGACCAAAAACTGAATGTTAGTGTAACTAATTTTTTTAGCTCTAGATTTGGTAGGTTGGAAAATTTGACTGGGCTTCTTTGAGATGTTGGTGATGTCCTGGACTCAGTCATGCCTTTGCATCCAGATGTCAGTTTAGCTGGAGGATGATTTCTGGTGGTGGTAGTGAGGATATAGAGCTGGACTGGCTCATTATTTCCAGGTATTAACATCAGTGTCCAGCAGGGTAGCATGGCCTTGTTTACACAGTAAAGAATCCCAAAAGCAGCAAGAGAGGACTACATCAAGTTCTTTCCAAGTCTTTACTTGGAAATCTCATTGACTGAACAAGTCATATAACCAAATCCAGAGTTGGTCTGTAATGGCAACTAGACTCCATGCCTTGATAAAGGAAACTATAACATACTATGGAGATTGTTACAATGTAGTACATACATAGACATGTAGAGATGGAATTTATCAGGAGTACTCAACGATGCATTTCTTTATATAAGGGGTGCTGAAGAGATGACCAACCAGCTTTTGTGAAATACTTCTATTAATTACAAATTCACCTCTTCAAGAAGAAGCCATTCACATTTAGACCAAATCTTTTTGAAGTTCTAATTTTCTTAATTAGAAAAACCCTAATTCTTACATGTGAGTTCTAGTTTCTGGATGGTTAGAGTAAGCTTGCTCCTTTTTCTCATGGAAAAAATTTTCAGATATTTGTAAAGAGCTATCATGTATGTACTGAATATTTTCTTCCCTAATCTACTTTTTATTCTATTAATTTTTTGTCATGTAGGAGGGAGTTTCTTGTCAGCCCTGTCACAATCTCTGGATACATTCCAATTAACTTATCTTTCCAATTAACTTAAAAATGATGGGGGAAATATGTTACAGTAGATATACTACTTAAAATTCAGGGACTATTTTAACTTTGTAGTTTTGAAGAAATCATTGTGTAAGCTTTTGAAGTGAGTGAAGTAGAAGGAAGTATTGTAAAAAATGAGATGTCTAGCAGTGTCTTTCCAGGAAACCACTTTTAATAATCCAAATTTCAATCTTGCTTGCACTGTAAATGGGAATCTGAGTATATGACATCTTGTTCTTTTGATCAAATGAACTCAGTGGATTGGCTTCAATGTAAAAAGAAAGTTCCCTATAAAAATAATTTATGAATTATGTAATTTAGGAAGAGATAATTTATCTCCCCAAAGGATGTGCCATAACCTTCTTCAGAGTTCATTAAAAATATTGTGTATTCCAAAAATCAATTTAGGTGAATTTCAAGACTATGTCATGCATTTATTATATGAAATGAAGTATTCCAGTAATCATTAATGTGATTCAAGATTGGAATCTCAGTATTATGGATTCATTAATCAACTATATAAGGAGCCAACCTCTAAATTCAACAATATCATTGAATGTGCTGTATTGTGAAAGGGGAGAGGGGTAGTGAGTCAGGAGAACCTCAAGTTTGAGTCTAGGTTGGGGTCATTGCTGAGATTTAGAGGTGCTCGAATATGACTAAAGATGCAGTGAACTGGTGATGTGACTTGGGTTCCTTTATCTAGCAGGTAATAGAAAAGATGCGTGATACAGACTTCTCCAAGTGTGAAACAAAATTTATTGATCAGAAAGGAAACTTAAAATTTACATGGTAAAATTTACACCATTTTAAATTTCTTATTGCTTGATTAGAAGTGTTGCTAAGTCTAGTTCTTGTTATTAAATATAATGAATTATTATTTTCACTTAAGTGAGATTATGCCAATGTCACGTAAAATTGTATTATCTTACACTAGAACTTAAATTAACAGATTTTCAAGTTAGGATTTCCTGTCATGGAAGATATGTACAGTTTGACCTTGAGCAGTTTGGGCTTTATATTAACACAACTAATATGAAGACTCAGATATTCATATATAGGCATCTATAGATTTGAGCTGTTTAAGATCTGAAGAAGGATTTTTCCTAACAAATATAAGATTTTAAATATTGAAGGAAAGATGTATTGTCTTAGTTTTTCACTAAATAAATAGATAAAAGATATAGTATACCCCAGGTTTTTAACCTCTTTGACTAAAACACAACCAGAGCCTCCTACTTTGCTATTTGCAATCATATCAATCATATTTCCTTCAAACCCATGCCACATGATCAACAGTGGGCGGTATCAAAAAATAATTTGACTTTGCCATTCACTCTGTAGACAGCATTTTTACATGATAAATATGGTGTTTCCCTACCACACACACCAATTCAACAATATAAGCTGTTTTTATTTTTTTTTTAACGGTTTTATAAATTGAAATTTTGTATATAGTTTACTAGATCAAAATTCTGAATAGCAACTTGAAATATATATTTTTACATAACAAGTTAAGTGTGACTTGACTTTATTCTCCCCTCATCCATAGCCTATATTTATTTCTCCTGCTTAATTGGCTTGCTGTGCTTTTGTTAATTTCTGTGTCTTTGTTCATTACATTGCCATCTTCTAAACATGTTCTTTATGCCCTTCCTCACCCAGCTAACTCTTAACTGTACTTTAAGATTTAGATTAGGAGACATCTATAGGTAACATTTGCTTATTCCCAAGGAATATTAGGTGTACCACCTCATTATTCTCAAGCATATTTCTGTGGCAAAACTTCCATAAAATATTTTATGTTTCTTTAACAGAAAATTCTCTGAAATGTACTAAAGTCCCAGGGCAAATATGAGTGAGACATCTAATAAGAGAGCCTGTTGTTTCTTCAGATTCTAGGAAGGGTCCAGAGCCCAGAGAAAGTTATATTCTGACTTCTTGACCAGTTTGGCTCTCTATCTTAATAGTGAGAATAAAATTTTATTCTTATCCATATGTTTCACTCCTAACACAGTTTTGGTATTTGCACAGTGTGAGCATAATGCTGTAGAATATATGAGGAATAAACTTGTTGCATGATATAATTCAATGAGGTTGTGGTTATTCACGCTCTTCCTCTTAGCCTAGCTTTGCCAAGGAGTAATTTTTTAGTATGAATCATACTCATTTCTTCAAAGACAGAATTTCAGTGTGGACCATGGAGATGCCATTAGATGACTAGAAATATATTCTTAACAGTTAAGTCTCTACTGTTGAGAATAAACATTAACCAGTTGCTTCCTAAGTGGAATGGTTGCAGAGACAGCTTCTACCAAGGCTTCTGTGAGACTTAGGGTCCCAGAAGAACCCATAAATTCAATTTAATTCCTCCTCCCTAACAATCAAAATATAAGTAGCATTTATTTGGTGAAAAGTGACTACATTTTTTAAATTATAAAAAATAAGTATGCTGGTACAAGCGAAATAGAGCTTCCTCAAAAAGAAAAAAAAAAAGAAGAAGAAGAAGGAAAATAAAGAGGATTAACCCTGCCAGATATTAAAGGAATATTATACTGTAAAACTAATGGATATATCCTTGAGATAAGGCACCAAACCTCTTTGAAAAACTTGAAACATAGATGGGAATAGAGGTTGTGATAAAAAGAAAATATATACTTCTGCTAAGGAATTCTTCCTTACCTATTAACCGAAATTCAACCTGGTCCTTTCACAATGTATTTTCAGGAACTGATATGAAAAAGAACATTCAGTTTAACTTAATTTATCACTGGCAGAAGATCAAGCCCATAGCTTCTGGAAGGTTTAATCTGCTTTTCTTCTACTCAGCGAAATTACAAAAAAAAAAAAAAAAAAAAAAAACACAACTTTTCTCACTCTCTGTTAAGAACAAAGGCTATTATCTTTTTAAGGAAATTAACAATTTTATTCACATTGAAGTGGTTATTACACTGTTTCACCCATAATTGTTATTCAAATATCTGTTATAAACACCACAGTATCTGCAACCAAAAGATGCAAAGGATTGCTATTTTAAAAAGGCATTTGAATTATTTAAATTCTTTCCAACCCAAAAGAATGAAAAAAAGAAATTCTAACCAGATGTTCCCTATTTTTTTCTTTTTTGACCACTCAGAGCATGTTATGTCTCTCCGAGGAGATAGTATGGTCTCATCATATGATGAGATGATTACACTTGGCAGAGATGAAAGAGAAATAAAGCAACTCATTTCCCATTGTTCTTTCTCTATTCTGATTGCTACCTCCAATAGCCCAACTCAATATCAGGAATGTGAATGGCACATAAGAATAAATGAATGAATCCACACAGCTAGTATGTGACAAGGACTATTAAATTTTGAATACTTGTCATATGCCTGGTATTATGCTATATTCTTTAAATATATGTTTTTCCTACACAACCCTCTAAGTACTATTGTTAGTCTCATGAAAGTTGAAGAATTTAGAGCTCTGACTTGGAAGTCATGCTTTAGGGGTAGGCTTTGCAATTTCTGAAAATCTCTAATACTGTGACTATGAAGCCCATTCTGGTTGATATCATATAATCCATTCAAGTCCATTTCCCTACCCTTTAACCCCCTCCCTAGTGCAAACTACTCTGCATAGACTGTACAGATGCAGAACTGGAGCAAGACTCCTTGGGAGGAGCATATGCCCCTACCTTCATAGCTCTTTCAGGCTTTGTTATTCTGACACTTTGACAAATAGCACAGAAATCTTTATAAGGAACTGTCTCCTGGGGTTCTGCTCTGTGATGCCCTAAACCTTAATGATATTTCTATCTGGTTTCTGTCATCTTGGGAAGTATTTAAGTATGTGTGAAGTAATTAGTATAGCATGTTAAGAACACAATTTCTAGACCCTGGTCACTTTTCTCTGATTCTTTGTTTCTCTTTGACTTCTCAAAAATAACACTGGCTCAGAAATTGGTCCTTAAGATGCTATGCATGATAAAAACATGCTATGCATGAAAAAAAAAATGCTATGCATGTCGTTTCTCACTTAGTAGTTGATTAAACTGTATGTTTTGGAGGCAGTGAATCTCTAAAGCTAAAATTTGAAATTAAGGTTAAAGAAATATGTTGAATTGGAATACAGAGGAAAAAGAATAACATTTTTGTTATCAAGCACTTGACTTTTAAAAAGTAATGACTAGATTTACCAAAAGATCACCAGCAGCTTGAAAGGTGGTATTTGACTCCTGGTTCTTTGGGTTTTATGTATGCGTGCAGGTGGGCTAAATAGCTTCTGTTGTGTCCGACTCTTTGTGACAATATGGACAGTAGCCCACCAGGCTCCTCTGTCCATGGGATTCTGCAGACAAGAATATTGGAGTGTCCTGCCATTCCCTTCTCCAGGAGATCTTCCTTACCCAGGATTGAACCTGCATCTCCTGCATTGCAGGTGGATTCCTTACCAGTAAGCCATAAGAGAAACCTGGGTTTTATGTATATCCTGAAGATAATCCACAACTTATGGCCTCACATATGCTTGGCTGTGAGAGGAGGTGGTGAGAATAAGGTTAAAAAAGAATTGAAAACAAGAACACACAATGTATTATCAAATAATTACTTACCTATGCATGAAATTTTTCATACAATCTTCCTAACATGATAGAGTTTATACCAGTACCTTATATTATTAGAAAGGAAACTGAAATGGTAGGCGTACCTCACAATTGAGACGAAAGCCAGGATTTGCTGCAGAATTTCTGATTGCAGAATCTGGGTTCTTCCCTTTTGTGTTACACTGTTCTTTTGCTGTTATCTCTGGAGGCTAAGAGCTATATCTAAACATTAGAACCTAGTTGCTATTTGATAATAAGGACTGAGGCCTCATTGCTCAGTTCAACATTCAAATCACTGTAGCTTACCCTAATTGAGCATTTATTATTTATCAGGAATTTTTTGAAAATATTTTATGTTCATAATAAGAGTTAAGGTACTGTTGTTGGTCTTTCCTAGTGGCTTGATGATAAAGAATCCCTGTACAATGCAGGAGACCCGGGTTTGATCCCTGGGTCAGGAAGATGCCCTGGCATAGGAAATGGATTCCCACTCCAGCATTCTTGCCCGGGAAATTCCATGGACAGAGGAGACTGGTAGGCTACAGTCCACAGGGTCACAAAGAGTCGGACAAGACTGAATGACTAACGATACATTATTGTTGTATTTCTACTTTTCAGTTTAGGAAACTGAATCAAAAAGATCTAGAAATCAGTTAATTAGTTTAACTGACTGGTTTCAGTTCAGTTCAGTCACTCAGTCATGTCCGACTCTTTGTGACCCATGGACTGCACCACGCCAGGCTTCCCTCTCCATCACCAAATCCTGGAGTTTACTCAAACTCATGTCAGTGGGGCTGATGATGCCATCCAACCATCTGTCGTCCCCTTCTCCTCCCGCCTTCATCTTTCCCAGCATCAGGGTCTTTTCAGATGAGTCAGTTCTTCGCATCAGGTGGCCAAAGTATTGGAGTTTCAGCTCCAACATCAGTCCTTCTAATGAACACCCAGTACTAATCTCCTTTAGGATGGACTGATTGAATCTCCTTGCAGTCCAAGGGACTCTCAAGAGTCTTCTCCAACACCACAGTTCAAAAGCATCAATTCTTCAGTGCTCAGCTTTCTTTATACTCCAGCTGTCACATCCATACATGACTACTGGAAAAACCATAGCTATGACTAGACACAACTTTATTGGTAAAGTAATGTCTCTGCTTTTTAAAATGCTGTTTAGGTTGGTCATAACTTTTCTTCCTAGTAGCAAGTGTCTTTTAATTTCATGGCTGCAGTTACCATCTGCAGTGATTTTGGAGCCCCCCAAAATAAAGTCTGTCACTGTTTCCAAGCTTTCCCTACCTATTTGCCATGAAGTGATGGGACCAGATGCCATGATCTTAGTTTTCTGAATGTTGAGTTTTAAGCCAACTTTTTCACTCTCCTCTTTCACTTTCCTCAAGAGGCTCTTTAGTTCTTCCTTGCTTTCTGCCGTAAATGTGATATCATCTAAATGGCTGAGGTTATTGATATTTCTCCCATCAATCTTGATTCCAGCTTGTGCTTCATCCAGCCCAGCATTTCTCATGATGCCTATAAGTTAAATAAGCAGGGTGACTATATACAGCCTTGACGTACTCCTTCCCTGATTTGGAACCAGTTTGTTGTTCCATGTCCATTTCTAACTGTTGCTTCTTCACCTGCGTACAGATTTCTCAGGAGGCAGGTCAGGTGGTCTGATATTCCCATCTCTTGATGAATATTCCATAGTTTATTGTGATCCACACAGTCAAAGGCTTTGGCGTAGTCAATGAAGCAGAAGTAGATGTTTTTCTGGAACTCTCTTGCTTTTTCAATGATCCAGCAGATGTTGGCAATTTTATCTCTGGTTCCTCTGCCTTTTCTAAATTCAGCTTCAAATCTGGAAGTTCACAGTTCACGTAATGTTGAAACCTGGCTTGGAGAATTTTGAGCATCACTTTATTAGTGCGTGAGATAAGTGTAATTGTGTGGTAGTCTGAGAATTCTTTGCATTGCCTTTCAACTGATTGGTTTAACCAATTGGTTTAAAGCTCCAAACTGATTAGAGTTAAAGTTACCTGGTTGGAGATCAGATTCAAGCCTATACAATTTGACTGCACTCTATTTATGCTCTTGACTGTGCTGCTGACCTTGCATACTCTGGTATCTAGAACTTAGGGGCTATTGGCTCGCCAGCTTCCCTGATTTATGTTATTAGTCATGCTGGTGAGGTTTACTGTTGCTGGGGTAAGCTCTCATGTCAGACTAATAGTGTTTTAGTTCCTGAAAAGACTGGAAAGTTTATATTACCAAGATACTAAACTCTACTACTAGAGGAAACAACATAATATTCCAAACAGCCCTGCATAAGCTCAGATCACTAAAGCATCCATGTTTAATATAATGCCCATCAGCCATGTGAAACCAGTGTTGGTTTTGCATTTAGATGCTCCCTGTCTTGACACAGATTATTTTGGCAAGGTTATAGCCCAAGTCCACTTGGAAACTGGGAAAATGGCTTGTTTTTTGCCATGTTAAATAAAAGAACCCCACATAAAAACACAGACTTGCACATACGCACCCCCCCACCCCCCACACACACAGAGCACTCTTTCTTCCACTTCCCATCTATCACTGCTCTCATTCCCTTGATTTGTTGTTTGTATTCACTGCCTTTCCATTTTCACTTCCTCCTGTTTTCTCTTGAGTATTCTTCAATTTCCAACAATCCTCTGAAATCACTCTTATCATAGTTACTAATGATTTCTACTTTGCTAAATGCAATGATCAGTTGTCAGACCATGTAAGTTGATCTATAAGTAGTTCAACTGTCCATCCCATTTTTCTTTGGACAACCTTGGTTTATGTCTATTATCTTGTTTTAATTATTTATAGCTCCACTTAAACTCTCTAATGCATCTGAGCATTTGGATAATAAATTATATGATCACTATCAGCAGTTTATGACCCAATCAGTCCTCCACAAAACATTTTTTATACTTGTTTGCAAGTCACCACAAGCCTCCCATCTTCTCCTTGTCTCTTTGACTTCTGTTAATCTTTGCTGATTGTTCCTTGTGTATCCTTCTAAATACTTTAAGGCTCACTAACTGGGACTCTTCTCTTCCCTGTATATCTGTTTACCCTGGTGGTGGTGGCTTAGTTGCTAGGTCGTGTCTGACTCTTGTGATCCCATGGAGTGTAGCCTGCTAGGCTCCCCTGTCCATGGGATACTCCAAGCAAAAATACTGGAGTGGGTTGTTACCCTATATACTCTCATTTAACTTTGTGACTTTATGTTAAATTTCAAATTTCTACCTTTAATCCAAACTCTTCCCTATAACTCTAGAGCCTTATACCTAATGTTCTACTCTATGTTTTCAGTTAAATGTTAGTAGACATCTCACATATCAAGCAAATGTTTATCACCAGTTCACATTTTATCCCTGTAAGCCTTCCTCTGCAAATATGTTCAGCTAATGATGACCTCATCTTTTTCAAGTTTTCAAGCCATGTAAATCTTGGATCATCCTTTAGTGATCTTTTTTCCACGATACACAATGTTTAAACACCTTTGTCAAGAAAATCAGATTTTTTTCTCTGTTACCTGTTTAATACCTGAGAAGCCTTAATTGGCCCACTGTTTCCTCTGTTAAATGAGCGTGTGTATTTTGATCCTAGTGGGCTGATGCATAGCTGGAATGCCTAAACATGGCTGTCCTGTATTTGAAGTATTGACATATACCCTTGATATTTGTTGTAGTCAATCTGTAAACTCAGTCCTTCACTCTTCTACTTACAGTGTCCGGTGGCCGTCTTTGCCTCTCCTTCTTAGTCTTCCAACCTCGCTGTAGTCCAGTGTCTGAAAGCCCACAAGACTTCACTCCAGAGATGTGGGCTGGCAACCCTTTTGAACTACAGCCATTCTAACTGTAAACTATTTTCATTATCTCTTACTGCTGCTTATCCTTCAGTGGGATCAGAAGAATAAAGTGCTCTGATTGACTGTAAAGAGATCTCCTATGCTGATTACTGTGAGATAAACTTTAAGTTCTCTTTAACTCACTTTTGACAAAGTGCAACTGCCACTTCGTCATCTGAATGATTGATTTCCCTTGGCCATACACTGTGATGTTTTTAAAAGTAACTTAATCTTCTGTGACTCAGTAACATCTTCTACATTACAACTACAAACAGATAGTTTCATTTATACTCAATTCCTTCCACCTCTGTTGATGAAGCCTCCTCAATCTGCCAGTCTTAGATACAGAATAGCAATAACCATCTTTGACTCTAATATAGTTTCTGTTTTTCTTTTGGCTGTTTCTTGGTAACAGAGATGATTAAGAAAAACATTTTTGAATTAAATAAGGTTCTATTTTGTGTGTCTAAAAGCAGGGGAAGAAGGGTACAGGAACTAGGCCAATTTAGGTCTTCTTATGAAGAGAGGAAAGGCATGATGAAGTAGAGCTCTGAATAAAAATTTTTGAAACAAATTCTCATTGACTTGTGCATTTGCCATAAATCTGTTAAAATTCTTGTGCAGTGCCTGTCTATTCATTTAGATGTTCATTTAGCAAAAACTCCTGAATATTATTTACTTTATACTATTGGGAAGATCAGAAGTAAAGAATCCTTCTGCAATGCGGAAGACACAGATTTAATCCATGGGTGGAAAAGATCCCTTGGAAAAGGAAATGTCAAACCACTCCAGTATTCTTGCCTGGGAAATCCCATGGACTGAATAGCCTGGTGAACTATAGTCCATGGGGTCTCAAAGAGTTGGGCACTATTTGGTAACTAAACAACAACAATTGGGAAGATCCAACAGAGATGTGTACTCATAATCTGTCAACTGCCTCAAAGTAATATCTGTAAACAAACTAGTTGTCTAAAATTTGTAAAAAAATTTCACAGAACATTCAAATGACATGTTGGGAGAGACCTAGAAATTGGAACCTGAGGCATGCATTAGACACTTCTTTGTTATCCTGAGAAGTTCAGCTCTGCTAGAAGTTTGCATACGCCTCCAAATAAAATCGGTGACCCACGATGTCTAGAACCAGCTGCCCTAGAAGCCAATCTGATGAGCCTCTGATGTCACCTATTAGTGCTCACCTCCTGAAGTCTCAAGGCCTGACCAAGGTAGAATTACACTGGATAGCTCTTCCAACCATATAGAGTGCTCTCCTTGAGGTAAAATTTTCTTTCTCCTTTTACATTCCCCAAAAATGTAAGGTAGCTATCCAGGAGTATTGACTGTGTTTATTTCTAACACTGGAAATTCAGCCTCAGCTTATTACATTGATCCAACCTCATTTTTCCCTGTCTATTTGATATAAACAGTTTAACCTCTTTACTATTATTACATTTTTACCTGAACTGCTTTACCCCAGTAAGCATCTGCAAAAGAGAGTGAAGACATAGTTTGATTGAAGATATTTATTACATGTATTATCTACAAAAATTTTCAGTGAAATGAGTTAGTTGATATTCTACAGTAATATAAATATAGATGTGTTAATGTAATACATGGGCATTGATTCAGCAATAGCTATTTGAAACTTTCTCTATATTAAGTTCTATACTAGGTGTAGGATGCAGTGATGAACAAAATTGTCCCTATGCTAGAAGGAGCTTGGGGATAAAATGCGATCCTATTAGTAGCTTATTATTGAACTCACAATGTCTGCCAGTGCCATCAGCTTTTCTGCTACATGTTAGCCCTCCCTCCCTTGTATTAAAATGTGTCCTGGTCATTTCTTGCAGTTTCTCAACATCCACTTAGAAATGCCTTCCAGATATTTCTGAGCATTATCTTCACTGCACTGTACTAGCTTAAAAAGAGTTTAATTTTACAAAAGAATTTATACATGGACTATCAGGGTGGGGTGGGGGGAAACTAAAACAGAAAGGCCCACATATAATGAATGTCATCCAAAATGCTTATTATGTGGTATTCACAGATTTATTTTGCCTTTGCCCCTATCTCCTTTTGTGCTTCCCTGTCTTATGTGGCTGCTATATTGCCATGGTGGTGTCAACCAAAAAGCAGTGTGAGAGGCTGCAAGTAAGAAAAGAACTTATTTGGGGTCTTAAATTCAATCAATACATATTCTGATAAAACTGAAAGAGTGTTCTGAAGAAGATAGAATTCAGGAGCTCATAAAGACAGAAAACCATGAGGTTGTTGAAAGTTGCCTGGTAAGGGAAACAAAGTCTAAGTAAACCAATAGGACAGTTTACTTTTAAAAGGAAAGAGTCATAGAGACAGATAACAAATGAGTGATTAACAATGGGGAGAGGGGAAGGCAGAGGAGGAAATAGGTGAGGGAATTTAAGAAGTACAAACTTCCAGTTGCAAGGTAAATGAGCCCTGGATATGAAATGTAAAGTATGGGAAATATAGTCAGTATCTCTCTATATTTTGTATGGTGATAGATCGTAGCTAGACTTACCTTGGTGAACATTTTGTAATATATAGAAATATTGAATTTCTGTTGTGTAACAGGAGCTAAAATAGTCTTGTAGGTCAATTACCTTTCCAAAACCAATAAACTCTTAAGAAAATAGATCAGATTTGTGGTTACCAAAGGTGGTAGCAGTGGGGAGAGAGGGAATTGGATAAATGCAGTCAAAGTGTATGAATTTCTAGTTATAAGATATATAATTACTAGGAATGTAATGTACAACATGATGAACATAAATAACACTGCTGTTATGTTTTCTATGAAAACAGAGAACTGAGTAAATCTTTAGTTATCATCACAAGGAAATACTATTTTTTCTGTTTCTTTGATTTTTGTATCTATATGAGATGATGAATACTCACTTAACTTACTGTAGTAATTATTTCATGATGTATATAAGTCAAATCTTTATGCTACATACCTTTATCTTATGCAGTGCCCTATGTCAATTATAACGCAATAAAACTTGAAGGAAAAAAAGTTGCTTGGCGAGAATTGTGACTGATTAGCTTGAATCAGAAAATATTTATCCTTAAGGAATCATGATTTATTTTAGAGAAGGGTTTTTATAAGTTATTTTAGGGTAAGGGTTTGATAAATATCTTGAATTTCTGGCAGATGTTTTGGATGATTACATTAGGACAATATGTGGTCAAAAAGTTCCAATTTGAACAAATCTGAGAGATGCATAGGTAATACTTCTTTAATGGTCTCCTGGCTTCAAATTAGGGAGTTCTCTTAGGAATTTTGATTTTTCTTTCACAATGGCGAGGGATCTCTCATTTCTAAAGTTTGGTATAGAAAAAACAAAAAACAGAAATTGATGGCATACAGAGCAATAATAGCAGAAAACTTACCTTGGTCATGGCCAGGTTTTCAGAAATCTTCATGAAAGATGTTGATTCAGATTATAATATTATTGTATGGTACTATCTAGGATGATCTTTTTTCCCCCAGTTTAATTACCAGTGAAGTCATCTTGGCAATTGGAATCTTATTTGTGATAAGATCTCTCTACTGAATGGTATGATAGCAGGAAGATATGCCCCCAATTTGCAGGTCCGTTTTTGGCAGAAGGAAAAGTGGTAGTCTTTGTAGATGAGACTCATCCAGTCCATACACTTTGCTTTCTAACTTCCTTATGCTGTATCTTATTTTCCCAGCTCTTCTCTAGAACAATACCTATTGCATCATCTGAACTGAGGCACACATGCATTTCTGTACCCTCAGCTACCCCCTTGATATTGTCTAGTTTGTATGAGTCAAATCCATTCTATGCTAAGTCATTCAATACATTACTTTCTTTGTGCTTTATAATGGAAGATAAAGGAGTAGTAAAAAGGGTCATTATTTCTGAAAACTACAGCTACATAGAAGATTAGGTGGAGAAAAGAAATACTGAGATCAGTGTGCCTCCTTAAATATTTAATCATTTTAAACCAGTTTCAGTTTAATCAGTTTAAACCCTTCAGACATGACTGTAGGGAATACTTGTGCATTGACTATAGATGGGCTGTGCAGTACTGGAACGACTTTGAGGCGATACCCCATGTCCAGGGGCAAAGGAGAAGCCCGAGCAAGATGGTAGACAGGGCAAAATCATGTTTAGAATGAAACCCCATACCCGCCAGAGATGCTCAGGGGCTCAAAAAAACCTTGTGTGCACCAGGACCCAGAGACCCCACAGAGACTGAGACAGAACTGTGTTTGAGCATCTCCTGAGGAGCTATGGGCCAGCAGAGGCCTGCTGCAGGGACAGGGGCCCTGGGTGCAGCAGACCTGGGTACGGCATAAGCCCTCTTGGAGGAGGTCGCCATTAACCTCACCACAGAGCTGCCAGAACTTACACAGGCCTGGGAAATCAACTATTGGAGGGCTCAGAACCTTGTGTGCACCAGAACCCTGGAGAAAGGAGCAGTTACCCCACAAGAGACTGACCCGGACTTGCCCGTGAGTGTCCAGAGTCTCCGGAGAGGCGAGGGTTGGCAGTGGCCTGCTGCAGGGCTGGGGGCACTGAATGTAGCAGTGCATGCATGGGACCTTTTGAAGGAGGTCTCCATTATGTTCCTTACCTCCACCATAGTTTGTTATTTGGCCTAAGGTCAAATAACAGGGAGGGAACACAGCACCAACCATCAACAGAAAATTGGATTAAAGATTTACTGAGCATGGCCCCGCCCATGAAAACAAGACTCATTGTCCCCTCAGTCAGTCTCTCCCATCAGGAAGCTTCTGTAAGCCTTTTATCCTTCTCCATCAGAGGGAAGACTGAAAACAACAACCACAGAAAACTAACCAATCTGATCACATGGACGATAACCTTGTCGAACTCAAAGAAACTGAGCCATGCCACGTAGGGCCACCAAGACAGACGGGTCATGATAGAGAATTCTGACAAGATATGGTCCACTGGAGAGGGGAATGGCAAACCACTTCAGTATTCTTGCCTTGAGAACCCCGTGAACAGTATGAAAAGGCAGAAAGATAGGACACTGAAAGATGAACTCCCCAGATTGGTAGGTGCCCAATATGCTACTGGAGATCAGTGGAGAAATAACTCCAGAAAGAATTAAGAGATGGAGCCAAAGCAAAAACAACACCCATATGTCGATGTGACTGGTGATGGAAGTACAGTCCTATTCTGTAAAGAATAATATTGCATAGGAACCTGGAATGTTAGGTCCATGAATCAAGGCAAATTGGAAGTGGTCAAACAGGAGAGGGCAAGAGTGAACGTCATCAGTGAACTGATCTCAGTTCATTTCCAAAGCAAATATTCAATATCACGGTAATCCAAGTCTATGCCCCAGCCAGTAATGCTGAAGAAGCTGAAATTGAACGGTTCTGTGAAGCACTACAAGACCTTCTAGAACTAACACCCCAAAATGATGTCTTTTTCATTAAAGGAGACTGGAATGCAAAAGTAGGAAGTCAAGAAATACCTGGAGTAACAGGTAAATTTGTCCTTAGAATACAGAATGAAGCAGGGCGAAGGCTACTAGAGTTTTGCCAAGAGAATGCACTGGTCATAGAAAACACCCTCTTCCAACAACATAAGAGAAGACTCTACACATGGACATCACCATGGTCAATACCGAAAATCAGACTGATTATATTCTTTACAACCAAAGATGGAGAAGCTCTATACAGTCAGCAAAAACAAGACTGGGAACTGACTATGGCTCAGATCATGAACTCCTTATTGCCAATTCATTGAAAACAGTAGGGAAAATAACTAGACCATTCAGCTATGACACAAATCAACTCCCTTATGATTATACAGTGGAAGTGAGAAATAGATTCAAGGGATTAAAGCTGATAGAGTGCCTAAAGAACTATGGAAGGAGGTTCAAGACATTGTACAGAAAGCAGGGATCAAGACCATCCCCAAGAAAAAGAAATGCAAAAAGGCAAAATAGTTGTCTGAGGAAGCCTTACGAATAGCTGTGAAATGAAGAGAAGTGAAAGGCAAAGTAGAAAAGGAAAGACATACCCATTTGAATGCGGAGTTCCAAAGAATAGCAAAGAGAGATAAGAAAACTTTCCTCAGTGATCATGCAAAGAAATAGAGGAAAACAATAGGATGGGAAAGACTAGAGATCTTTTCAAGAAAATTAGAGCTATTAAGGGAACATTTCATGCAAAGATGGGCACCATGAAGGACAGAAATGGTTTGGAACTAACAGAAGCAGAAGCTATTAGGAAGAGGTGGCAAAAACACACAGAAGAACTATAAAAAAAGATCTTCATGACACAGGTAACCATGAAGGTATGATCAGTCACCTAGAGCCAGACATCCTGGAATGTGAAATCAAGTGGGCCTTAGAAAGCATCACTTTGAGCAAAGCTAGTGGAGGTGATGGAATTCCAGTTGAGCTTTTTCAAATCCTAAAAGATAATGCTGTGAAAGTGCTGTACTCAATATGCCAGCAAGTTTGGAAAACTCAGCACTGGCCACAGGACTGGAAAAGGTCAGTTTTCATTCCAATTCCAAAGAAAGGCAATGCCAAAGATGCTCAGACTACAGCACAATTGCACTCATCTCTCACGCTACCAAAGTAATGCTCAAAATTCTCCAAGCCAGGCTTCAATAATACATGAACTATGAACTTCCAGATGTTCAAGCTGGATTTAGAAAAGGCAGAGGAACCAGAGATCAAATTGCCAACATCTGCTGGATTATCGAAAATGTAAGAGAGTTCCAGAAAATCATCTACTTCTGCTTATTGACTACGCCAAAGCCTTTGACTGTGTGGATCACAACAAATTAAGGAAAATTCTTAAAGAGATAGGAAGAACAGACCACCTGACCTGAATTTGAGAACCCTATATGCAGGTCAGGAAGCAACAGCTAGAATTGGACATGGAACAACAGACTGGTTGCAAACAGGAAAAGGATTATGCCAAGGCTGTATATTGTCACCCTGCTTATTTACCTTACAGGCAGCACACATCATCAGAAACGCTGGGCTGGATGAAGCACAAGCTGGAATCAAGATTGCCGGGAGAAATATCAATAACCTCAGATATGCAGATGACACCACCCTTCTGGCAGAAAGTAAGGAAGAACTAAATAGCCTCTTAATGAAAGGGAAAGAGGAGAGTGAAAAAGCTGGTTTTAAAACTCAACATTCAGAAAACTAAGATCATGGCATCTGGTCCCATCACTTCATGGCAAATAGGTGGGGAAACCTTGGAAACAGTGACAGACTTATTTTTCTTGGACTCCAAAATCACTGCAGATGGTAACTATAGCCATGAAATTAAAGAATGCTTGCTCCTTGGAAGATAAGTTATGACCAACCTAGACAGTATATTAAAAAACAAGGACATTACTTTGCCAACAAAATTCTGTCTAGTCATAGCTATGGTTTTTCCAGCAGTCATGTATGGATGTGAGAGTTGGAGTATAAGAAAGCTGAGGGCCAAAGAATTGATGCTTTTGAACTGTGGTGTTGGAGAAGACTCTTGAGAGTCCCTTGGACAGCAAGAAGATCCACCAAGTCCATCCTAAGGAGAATCAGTCCTGAATATTCATTGGAAGGACTGATGTTGAAACTGAAACTCCAATACTTTGGCCACCTAATGCAAAGAACTGACTCATTTGAGAAGACCGTGATGTTGGGAAAGATTGAAGGTAGGGGGAGAAGAGGATGACAGAGGATGGGATGATTGGATGGCATCACCGACTCAATGGGCATGAGTTTAAGTAAACTCCGGGAGTAGAGTTGGTGATGGCCAGCGAGGCCTGGCATGCTGCAGTCCATGGGGTCGCAAAGAGTCAGACACGGCTGAGTGACTGAACGGAACTGACTATAGACTATTGCTGGAGTGAGTGACTTACTGTAACAGGTCTCCTTCACCATTCATGTGTAAAATACCATTATAAGAGAAATGAGTTGCTTGCCTGAGCTCCAGCTGAATCACATGTTCAAAAGTCATTTTTTAGCTGCTTTGAATCTGGCCATTTAAAAGTATATTCCCAGATAAATTTTGTAATCTACTTACATTAAAGAACTTGTGATTATTAATATTAAAGGAACAATTATTCCCATTAACTCTTTATCACAAAAACATCATGAAATTATACCTCTCGGGTATTTAAAATATATTGTGCATGATTCTATAAGTATACCCATGCCTTTTTTTTTTTTCATTTTGAAGAAATCTTTCCAGGCAGATCTTATTCATTTTTATAAGCAAATATTCAAATAATATATTTAAGGAGCATTAAAACAATTCTAATAGAGTACAAATATATTTTATTTTATATATTGTATATTTGTAATATATGTATATGTCTTTACAACTTTAGTAAAATTAATGAAAAAGTGAATGAAGTAGAAAGAATGAAATTCACACTAATGAAGTGTTTCATGAAAATTTTACCTGGAGAACTAATATGAGCAGAGTTCAGGTAGCAACGACACTTGGTGGTACTTTAACTGAGACTTTAGTGATGACTGTCTCCTCCTGATAAGTAATTTTTCTTAGTCTTCCTCCTCTTGTTCCTCTTCCTTCTCTCCTTGTCTTCCCTTTCTTCCTCCCTCTTCCTTCATTTATTCAATGTTGATGGTAACCCATGTGTATATATTGAGTATTTTGTGTGTGTGTGTGGAATCAGAGAGAGACTCTCTCTAGGACATGTAATATTGGAACTCTTACTTTGGACAATGCTGTATCATTTTGCCTTTGGTCATCTTGTCAAATCCCAAAGTCCAAAGATTTGTAAGCAGAGTAATAAAACCTCTGAATCCTTGAGGCAATAGACTCAGCTTATGCTCTTTCTCAGTTGATTTGATATCTCAGAGTTGGCTGCAACCAAAATAGTCCCAGTGCCAAGTAAAGTGATAGAGTTCTCTATCTGAGGGAGGCATTGCAGGCTAGTATATTACTGCATAGTGAGAACAGAACAAATGGGCATCCAGCACCAGCTATTGGGTAAGAGAAATATTGGCAAGAAAGAGTGAAGCAAATTCTGAGAAGGGCTTCTATTGAAAATATAGTTAGGATAGCTCTACCACTTTACTCATTTGGACGATCCTTTACACTGTGCAATGTTGTAGCTAATGAGTATTTAAAATGAAAAATGCTAAACTAGAAAAGGATTCTACCCTCTATTAAAAAAACATCAAAGCCCAGGTTCCTGCTTTGGTAATTAAACCCTAGTACAGAATATTCATTAAGGAAACAGTCCCTTCATTACCCTTGCCTATGAGTCTGTGAATGTCTGTTGATACCCAGAGGTTGACTTCAAGTACATTATTGTGATCTTCTATTAAAAAAAAAAACACCTTTCCAAAGAATCACTAAGCATGATATAAACATTAGCCTCATCACTATTCTTATCTCTAGAGCTATGAGTAAGATGTACCCTGAGATGAATTACTCTGAGTTTTAACTTATTAAGAATTTATTTTAATAATCATTTACTGAACAGATAGAATAAAAGAAACAATGAACTAATTTGCATTGAAATAAGTCATATGTGTCTCTGCAGGTTGTTACCCACTCTGCTTGAATGGAATTTACATAATGGTAGGGAAAAACCCTACAAGGATAGCATAAAACCTACAAGGATAGCATAGAAGCATAATTAATTGACCCACTTATGTATTCAATTTAGAGTGCCTTATTTTGTTTCATTGAGAGTTGCTTTGTAATTATTCTTCTATTGTTTAATGTGAATGTGTCTAGTTCCACAAACATGGTGCAAGCTCTTTGAAGGAAATCTTCATGCTATCTCAGTGTTTAAAAATTCCCAAGGGTATTCCAAACTTAATACAAGTACAGTAACGGACTTCTTCACTAACTGAAGACCAACTTCAAAGTCAAAATTATTGTATTAATATAACTAAAAATGTGTTGTAAAGTATATAAGAATAATAGGTGGTGCTCGTGGAGAGTTTAAGTATTAAAAAGGAATAAAAGTAGAAAGGAGGCAATAAGCTGATTCATTGGTACATCTTGCTAACAGCACAATTACAGTTTTTCAGTGTATGTTCAGCAGAGTTTATGCTGCTAATATTTAAGCCTGAGTAAGTAATTCATTTCAAAGACCAGCATACATGTTTTTTTTTTTTTCTTTTACCATATTTTACTAAATTCCAGTTATGCCAAGACCTATAGCATTGCTACTAAGTGTAAGAAGTGATGTAACATAAATAAATTGCCAGCTGTTGCTTGGTAGCAAATGTAGCTATTATTTTTCATTTAAGTTCTTGAGCTAATCACTCTTTATAAAATGAAAGAGGGTATTTTAGTAAATTTTTTAGTCTGTATAAGATATATCTAAGAGTAGAAAGCAAAGCTGTTATGGGAAAATCAGAGACTGATTTTTAAAAATTGGTAATTCTTCCTTCTCATGTTCTTAAATGACTTACAACACTTGACATACCCAAGGGGAATGATTAAATATCTTGTCTAGGTGTCTTAGACCTGGTAACCTGGGAATGTATTTATGTTTGTCAAAAAATAAGATGAGAAAAATATCTGAGATTTTTGTATCCCAGATCCTCTGAGATTGTTGTATTATCTCAGGTTTATTCCTAATGATGAAGCTAAATTTCCCTGGTGATACAAAAGCTGTTGAGGAGTGAGAATATCCTGCATTGCAGTTCTTTCTAATTGCCTGAATTGTCCCTGAAGCAGACCATTAGTACAGGGAAATTGGAGAACATGAAATGCTCATTAGCTGCTAATAAGGTATATAGATCCAGATCTAGGACACACAGGGAGGATAAGTTTCTTTCACAATTGTTTTCACCTTTTGTCCCCTGAACTTCATAGCTGTATTGCTCTGAAACTCATTAACTGAGTTCTAGTCCTAGGACCTCACCAGAAGCTAGAGCGAATGTTAAAGTCAGAGGGCAGCCAAGTTTTCTGTAAATGAGAAAGAAAAAATCACCAATCTGTGTCCATCACTGCCTCTTAAATAATAGTTACAGAGGCTGAAGCTTGCACTATTGTAATAGCAAATAATTTCTACTAGTGGTATTCCTATTTGTGATTGTTACCATACAGCTCTGCTCTGCGCTCATTTGGTTAATCCACTAGTACTTGTTTGCTGAGTACCAACTATGAGCCTAGAGTGGTGGAAGGTGTCAGAATTATATGTAAAATAATGTGGTTTAATTGTTAAGAATTCTTGAGTTTAACAGACTCAGAATCATCTATGATGCTTACTAGTGATGTGAATTGGGATAGATTACTTTATTCTATGCCCCAGTTTCCTCATTTGTGAAATAGGTTTTGTTATTTTTTCCTATCATAAAAGTATGTGGTATTTTTTAAAATATATGCCTGTAAAGAAGTTAACAGAGCATGTAAATGTTTGAAGATTATTAACTGTTGTAATAATTATTTTTAATGGATGTCAAGTGTGTTAGGCCCTATGCTAAATGCTGGAATAACATGAACAAATAATTTTGTCTTGAGAATTAGTGAGAATTTGACATTTTAAATAATAGCAAAAAAGAAAAGAGAGGGGAGATGGAAAGAGAAAGAATTCCATGTGACACGTGGGGTAGAAGCACAAAGGGATAAAGTAAATAGAACTTATGTGGATATGAGACTTATGAATGGCTTCACAAAGAAAATGGTATCGGAGCTGTCTCTTGAAGGATGGTATAAATCTGCCCCTTGTTAGAGTTATGTGGAAAGGCAAAAGGAATAACCCAAATAAGCACAACTTAGCTGGCAAGTATCAACGGGGTTACAGGGTCTGAACTCAGAGCCAAGGATCTTTGTTCAAATAAGAGTGAAATCCCTGGGCACCAGAAGGACGCAGGTAAACCCTGAATTTGTCTGGGGCCATTGCAGACGCACACAGTCAGCAAGGTCAGCGACGCACCTCTTGTGAATGTAGCCCTTTAACCTAAACACCTTAGTTTTACCATGCAGATGCTTACCGTGGCTTAGAGTTAGAACCGTCTAGAATTTCAGGGTCCTCAGTGCTGAGATCATTTGGAGCCATCTCAGAAATCACATAAATTTGAAATAAATTGAATTATTTGACTCTCTTCCTATGCACAGTTATTCCGACTATTCAATATCATTCGCCTTTCCATATAAATTTTAGAAGTTGTTTTTCTGTATCTACCAAAATCCTGTTGGAGTTTTAATTATGATTGCATTCAATCTGTGGATCAGATTTTGGAGAATTGACACTGTAATAGTACTGAGTTTTACAATATAAGATCATGGAATTCAGATTTATTTATTTGGGTCTTAATTTTTGACAAGTGTTTTATGTTTTCAGCATATAAATCTTGCACATACTTGCTTAGATATGTTGGTAAAGAATCTGCCTGCAGTGCAGGAGACCTGGGTTTGATCCCTGGGTCAGAAAGATCCCCTGGAGAAGGAAATGGCAACCCACTCCAGTATTCTTGCCTGGAGAATCCCATGGACAGAGGAGCCTGGAGGGCTACAGTGCATAGGTTTGCAAGAGTCGGACATGACTTAGCGACTAAACCACTACAATATTGTAGTAACATTACATATTATATTTTAACGTTTACTTTTCAATTGCTATTGCTAGTAGATAGATACACAATCTATTTGTTTCTCTTGTTCTTGTTCCCTTTAAACTGACTTATTAGAATCTAATATTTTGTAGGATACTTGGGGATTTTCTATACCATCATATTATCTTCAAGTTATATTTCTTGCTTACCCATCTAACTGACTTTTTAATTATTTTTCTTGCATTATTGAGATGATAGGTCTTCCTGAATGATGGCGAATGTCAGAGAATGAATATACTTTCCTTGTTCTGGATCTTTGGGAAAAGCAAAATTTTTTGCAGTTATGTAAGTCGTAGCTATAGTTGTTTTGTTGATTCTCTTTATCAGTTAGAGGAAGTGTCCTACTCAGTTTGCTGAAACATTTTGTCATACCAATGGATGTTAACTTTTTTCAAATGTTTTACATCACTGTTTTAAATGATCATCTGTTTTTTTCTTTTTCATAACATGGTATGGTGAATTACATATTTTTTACATATTAAACCAAACCTGCACTTTCAGAATAAATAGTACAGTTATGATATATTATTTTTACGTGCTAAATTTAATTTTCTAACATTCACTGAGAATTTTTGCTTTTATATTTATGGGGGACATTGGTGTGTAGTTTTCTTTCTTGCAATAATGTCTTGTTTGGTATCAGGGGAGGCTGGCCTCACATAATGAATTGGAAATATTTCTCTCTTCCAATTTATGGAAGAATCTATATAGGATTAGTACTTGTAAAAGAGGCCATATGCCTGGACTTTTCTTTGTTGGAAGTACTGAGATACACATTTAAATTCAGTTTATTTAATATATGAATCTGTGTACTAGATATAGATACAATACTATTCAGATTTTCAGTACTTCTTAAGGAGACTTTAATAGTTGTTAATATTTCCTTATTATCTTACTGGGTTTCTCTGGTTGCCCAGATGGTAAAGAATCCACCTGCAACGTGGGAGACCTGAGTTCAATCCCTGAGTTGGGATCCCTCCCCCTCGGGGAGGGCATGGCAACCCATTCCAGTATTCTTGTTTAGAGAATCCCCGTGGACAAGGAGCCTGCTGGGCTCCAGTCCATGGGATCAAAAAATGCTGACATGACTAAGTGACTGAACACACCACAGCACATTATCCTATGAACACTTGTAGGGTCTGTAGTTTTACCTCTGTTTTATTCCTGATACTGGTAATTCTCTATTTACCTTGCTTTAGTCAGCATATATTGGGTATATCTAAATTTTACTTTTCTGTCCCATGTAGTCTTTCCTTTTTCTCCCCTTTTACTATTTTCTGTTGTATTAAAGTGCTTTTTAAAACAATTATTGAATCCCATCTCCAAACACACACACATTAGCAGTGATTTTGTGGTTTACATAATTAACATACAATTTAACTTATCATAGTCTATGGTCAAAAATACTATATATCTTCATTCATAATGTAATAAATTTACAACAAAAAATTTACATTTATTCTTCCATACTTCTGGTATTATTACACCTTCTCTAAATTCTGTAACATACATTTTTTAATATTTAACTACCTTTTAAAGAGCCTGATAATAAAATGGGAAAAAATATTATATACATATACATTGAGTTTTTCCATTATTCTTCATATGTCTGTGTAGATTTATATTTTCTTTCTGTTCTTGTTCACTTCTCTTTCAAGAACTTCATTTAACATTTCTTGTAGTACAGACATGCTGGTAATAAAATGTCGCTTTTTTTTTTCTTTTTTATCTTTGGAAGAACTTTCCACTGGATACAGAATGCTAGCTTGACAGTTTGAAAGATTTTGTTTTGCTTTTCCATCAGCAGTATATTAAAAGTATTTCTTTTTTTCTTGTACCATTTTTGAAAAACATTCTGCTGTCAGTCTTACCTTTAGTCCTCGGTACATGTTAGTGACTTTTGTTTTGCTTGTCCAAAGATCATTTCTTTTATGTTAGTTTTTTAATTTTTTTAAAAATAATTTGATTATAAGTGCACTTGGCATTGTTTCTTTGTATTAGGTTGGCCTCTGCTTCACTTCCTTCTTTGGTTGAGAGTCTATCTTGGTGATTAACAAACTTTCTGTAAAGGATCAAATAGCAACTGTTTTAGGCTTTATGTCCCTCTATCTCTGTCACATATTCTTTTTCTTCAATCTTTTAAAATGTAAAGTTGATTTATAGTTAAAGGGGTCATAGAAAGCAGGCCACATGCTGAATTTGATCTTCAAGGAATAGTTTGACAACTCCCAGTTTATAATAAAGTTACATTATAACTTTAAAATGCTTTTTTCCTACATAAAAATTAAAAAATGCTTTTTAGTTCTACAAATATTTTTACTGTCTTCCCCTAATTTTTTGGTGTCCCAGTTTCATGTAATTTTTATCACAAGCTATTGTATTACTAGTTATTGGTGCTTTGTTCCTTTATTTTTTTACTGTGCTTAAGATTTATCTAAGCAATACTTCCCATTGCTGTGTCTTAAAATTTTAAAGTTTTTGTTTTTAAAACTTTCCTATATAGAATCTTTTATTTTTCCAATCTATTTTTAATATACATTTTACCACAAAGAGTTTCCTTTGATCTTTTTTGCATTTTTCCTTTCTCACTTTATCATGTTTTAATGATTCCCTTTGCTTTCTTGAATGTAGAGCACATATTTATAATTGCTGTTTCTCTTACCGGTGTCACTTAATGTCATCATCTTCATTATTTCTGCATCCATTTCTATTGAATGATTATCTTTCATAATTAAAAATTATGCAAAGAATCTGGAGAATATAACTAGTAATTTTTAATTAGATAATGAACATCTTAAAATTTTAGAATGAGAATTAGGTTTTGTTGTATTCCATCGAAGTTGGCTTTTGTTGTCAAAAACTGAGATCTTGGAATCAAATTGCCCCTTCTAGGATTAAGGCTTGCTTTTAATATTTTTAAGATTAGTTAAGATTGCTCTTATTTAGGGCTTTATTCCACAACTAATTCAATATTTCTCTGAAGATTTTACCTCATGTGAGACACTTATCATTTCGCACAGTTGGTAGACACATCAACTATCTCCAGTCATACTTGAGTCTTGAGAAGAGTAAATACATTCTGTTCTTGTGATTATTTCCTCTCACAAATTTGAAGTTCAGTACTCATTCAAGGGTTCAAGGAGGGCCTTCAGATAATCATAACTTTCTTTCCAAAGGATTTCTCTCTCTACAGTAGTCTGGCCGATGTATTCTACCTTCACTGAACTCTCTGAACTCCAAACTCTGTTCTTCTAGACAGAGAAAGAATACATGGCTCTGTATAGATTCCCCTTTCCTCAACTTCAGTTTGAAAACTGCCTCAAAGCAGTTATCTGGACAACCCCAAGGCTGATCTCATGTTTTATCTTTACTTAGGAATCATAGTAGTGCACCAACAGTTATTCAGTTTCTGAAAACCTTTGTTTCATTTGTCTTGTTTGATTTTTACTGGTTATTTAAGACAGAGGGCCAGCAATGAAAACACACACATAGTAAATAAACACCCAGTTTGGGAGCCTTTCCATCAGGTGTGCAGATGGTTCTACACCCATTAGTACTGATGCTCTTCTGCCTGCCGTGCTTAGTATTGTGAGATGGGATCTTCTATAACATGCTCATCTGGACTTCCTGGCTGAACTGTTGAGTCTCTTTCAGGCCACTATTGCAATTGCATCTATGAGCTTCCCAGGTGGTGCTAGTGGTAAAGAACTGCCTGCCGATGCAGGAGACATAAGAGGTGTGGGTTTGATCCCTGAGCTGTGAAGATTCCCTAGAGGAGGAAATGGCATTCCACCCCAGTATTCTTGCCTGGGAAATCCCATGAACAGAGGAGCCTGTGAGCTACAGTCCATAGGCTCGCAAAGAGTTGGAGACGTCTGAAACAGCTTAGCACACATGCACAGGTACCCAATAGTGGAGTTCATTAAAGTAATAATTACTATAAAAATTAAAGGAGACTGTTGCTGGAAAGCATTTACTCATGATTTATATTATTATAATTGACTTTGTAAAACAAAACAGTGACAGTATTTAATGGAATTATTAATGGGAAGAGAAACATTCTTGCTAAATTTTATATGCAAACATGTTGGTATAACTCTGTCTTTACATTTGGATTCATTATAGTTTACCAAACTGTTTATGCCTGCAAAAAAGATGAGAGTCAATATAAAGTCCATTGAGAAAGTTCTGTTCTTCACTGGAAGCTCTCTTTTGATGGTTAAAATTATCCTGTGTCACACCTTGTAAAATGACTGCTCAATAATTAGAAGCGCATGGGTAAACCAGGCTAATTATACTGCTGATTTTTGTCTAATAATGATGTGTTCTTGCAATGTATTAGTGAGTTTATCTGATTGCTAAATAAAGAATGCATTAAATTGTTTTTCCTTAGTTTTGCCAAAGCACAGGGGCTATAAAGTAAGATACGTCAGGTGAAAAATATTAAATAAGGGATTATAGGCTTCAGTTCTCTACAGAACAAATCAAGTCGATATAAAATTTAGAAAGCTTTGCTTTACACTTTAAAATCTTAGTAAATCAACTATTACTTGTTGACAAATTGTTCTTGACATGAGAAGAAGCACATCTAGAGTTGGAACAAGAAAGCACAAAATGTGGAGAAATCATTAAAGCTCAGATAACATAAAAAATGATGCTTATTCTATAGCTCCTAGCTCTTAATTTTCAAGCTATTTGCCCCTTTATTTGACAAGGGTAAGCCTTTCCACCTTGGTCCTCATGGACTTCCCATTTTAACCTACTTCTACTACTGCCTAAGATATATCACCAGAAATAAATTCTCATCAAGGAAATCTGAATCAACAGATATTTTTAGAATATGTGTCATTTTCTTCTCTTAGCTTATGTATCTCTACCTCTTGTTTACCTAAATATGATGCCTACTTTAAAACCCTGCTCCCGTCTGCAGTATGAAAAATTTCCATAACTACTCCAAATTTTGGCACATTCTCATAGAATGAAAATTCACTGTAACCAATTAAGTACTTGGTTCTCCGCTACTCAAATGCATTCTCAGGGGTGACAATTTGTCCTCCCAACTGAACTGAAACTTGCCACATAGCAGAGATATTGACATAACAAATTAAATGAAGTTGTATTCTATTAAAATATTGTACATGTTTGGAACTAAGGAGCTAGTCTCTTTTCTGGTTTCCATTTTGATCAGTCAGTCACTTCTGTAGGATGCCAGCTGATTATAGCTCCATGCCTTAGGCTTGTGGTCTGTTTCCAAACTTGGCTGAATAAACCATTTTGATAGTTAATGACAAAGAGTTTCCTTCTTTGGTACCTCTCTCGAGTTAACTGACTTAACTAGTCCCATATTTAAGAGACCAATAATAAGGTTAATGGGTTTAAATAAAAGCTGGGCAAATATAGTAGCTGTTTTATTTTTGCTTCTTGGGAATGTGAGTATTAGAGGACAGTAGAGACTAGAAAATTGGAAAATAAGCAGTGAAAGTCTTAGATTCATATGTTCCTTCCCAATATGTTATATGGACTTGCCAAAAGTTTATTTTCATGACTCTTCAGGGGCTCCCTCTTCTAAAGGAAAAATAAAAATCTCAGTCATGCCTGACTCTTTGTGACCCCATGGACTGTTGCACGCTAGTTCCTCTGCCCATGGGATTTCCCAGGCAAGAATACTGGAGTGGGCCACCATTTCCTCCTCCAGGGGACCTTCTCTACCTAGGAATCAAACCCATGTCTCCTGTAGCTACTGCACTGGGGAGTGGATTCTTTACCTCTGAGCCACTGGGGAAGCCTGAGGGGAGAATAATTCAGAACAAAGACTTCATTGTGTTAAGATTTTAAGCACAGCTGGAGTTTGTCATTTATTGTATCCAGTTCCCAGTGGACTCTAGTCTAACTTAGATAGAAAGCAGCCATTTAAAAGCAGACAGAAAGCAAGCATTATTACACTAAAAAATCTGTAGTGTAGTAGATAACAGTTCACAGTCCTTGAATTTACCTCTAACAGTACAACCATAGAGGATATAGACATTGTTCTCATTCTCGTCTTAATATGCCTTACAATTTATGTATCTCAAAGGAACTTGTGTCTTCAGTGTGTTGTTATTATTGTTCAGTCACTCAGTTTTGTCTCTCTCTGCGACCCCATGGCCTGCAGCCTGCCGGGCTTCCCAGTCCTTTGTCATCTCCTGGAACTTGCTCAAACTCTTGTCCGTTGAGTCAGTGATGCCATCCAACCATCTCATCCTACATCATCCCCTTCTCCTCCTGCCTTCAACCTTTCCCGGCATCAGGGTCTTCAGTTAGAAGTCAGAAGACACATTGTGTGTTCAGTTCTTCAGTTGTGTCTGTTGAGGGAGTTTGTAATTTCCTTGGTTCTGTCTCGCCGCTGCAGCAAAAATTTGAAGTGATGGACGGATCAGTGTTTCAGCTCCATGTTACAGCTCAGTTTTATTTGGCAAGCAAAGGAAAATGCATCCTGGAGTCATGAGGGCGGGCTGACCCAAAAGACACAAAGAGAAGAAGAGAAGCCCCCAGCTCAATTTTGACTCCTTTTTTAATATGTTTTTTTCTCCTCCCCCTGAACCTGCCCTATGTAAATTGGGCTAGCCAGGAGGACTGTTTGTTTTACCTGAGGTTCTCATTCTGTCCTCAGACCTTCGTTTGTTCTATTTTCACAGGTTTTTCCCTTCTTTGTCTTTTATCCACCACCATTCTGGACTCCTTTTTCCTATTCTAACTCCCTAGCATGTCTGACTCTTTGTGACCATATGGACTGTAGCCCGCCAGGCTCCTCAGGCTATGGGATTCTCCAGGCAAGGATCCTGGAGTGAGTTGCCATTTTCTCCTTCAGGGGATTTCCCCAACCCAGGAATCACTGTGGCTCCTGTGGCTCCTGCGGCTCCTGCTTTACAGGCAGATTCTTTATCATTTGAATCCTAACTGACCTGGGGGAAGGGAAATAGTTCCACACTCATCTTACCTTCTTTTTGCTAGGTTTTTATCAGAAGACTTGGCAACTTCCAGTAAAAACCTACAAAAAGTAAGGTAAGATGAGCCTGGATTTGGCTATTTCTCTTCCCCCAGGTCAGTTAGGGTCCATACAATGCTTAGGCCTGGTTAGTTTCCCCTGAGATCAAGGCTTGTTAAAAACTGAGTGTTCTGGCATATTTGAAAATGGTTAAATTTCCCCTTACTGTACTGGAACTGTACTACTTGCTGTGAGAAGCTACTTGATCTTCTGGAGGCAAATATCACAAAATTTTGGAGGCCACCTACGACTGATTGTCCCTGGTGATTCAGATGGTAAAAAGTCTGCCTGCAATGCAGGAGCCCCACATTTGATTCCTGGATTTGGAAGATCTCCTAGAGAAGGGAATAGCTACCCACTCCAGTATTCTTGCCTGGAGAATTCCATGGACAGAGGAGACTGGCAGGCTACAGTTCATGGAGTCTCCAAGAGTTGGACTCAACTTGAGTGACTAATTGTTTCTTTTTTTCCCCTAAGACTGGCTCTCCCTGGAGTTTTTAACTTTTAAGAATTGTTCACACCTGAGTCTTTAGCAGTTTGTCAATTAAAATTCAGGTTTCCCTGCTCTGTCACTGGTTCCTGATGTTCTTTCTGCTCTTGGGTCTCTTTTGTGGTGAATTGTGACCACATGTGTTAGCCTATCTGTCTCTTAAGTCTTGAGGGCAGGTGTTGGCTCTGTGTCCGCCCTTCTCTTACATATCCAAGAAAAGTTGATTTTCAGTCTGTTCAGCTTCTTATTAGGATGGAGTAGTGACTTTCAAGCTCCTTATATATGGAGCCATAATGCCATCATTTTTTTGGGGAGGAAAATTATGCCCAGACATTAGTTCATTATATGCAAATGTTAATATTGCTGGCTTTCTTCCCAAAGAGTTCTGAGCTTAATAGCCCATAGATGCTCTTCTATTTCCCACTAATCTAAACACTAAACACTATAACCTAAACACTAAACCTAAACAGCCTACTATCTTCAAAGTGCCTAAGAAGGCCTGTCAACAAATCCTTTCATTAACTGTTGTGAGTTGTTGAGCCCCGAGTTGTCTTTATTTCCCTTAAAGCAGACACCTTCATCAAGCAGAAAACACACTTCAGACCATTTTATGCCTCATTTCTTTCTTGAAATTCAATATAATTCTGGTTCCATTTGAAATGATACTACACAAAACAAATTCTTTTAAATTGTAAACTGATTTATTTAACTGATAACATTTTGTTTCTGGTGTCTTCTGCTTGACTTGACTCCATTATAGCATTCTATCATGATAGGCATTCACATATAAATTAAAAGACCAAGAAAGTGCATCTGCAGTTAAGGGGGTTAATCAACACAATCAATAGGGACTTTCCTTTGAGAAATTATGCAAGATGACTTTTCCAAAGAAATCTCAAAATCAAAATGAGAGAAACTATCTGTGTATAACGATCTCTATGATTATGCTACCTAATTCCTAGTATAGAGAAACTTTTTTTTAATGCTGTGCTCTTGAATACATATATTCCCTGAACTGTTTCTTAAATGGAAGCAAGATTTTCTGTAATGAAAATTGGCCCCAGAATGAGATTAAAGTTAATGAGAATCCTCCAAATAGGATATCAATAATAAACCCTCAAGTCTAACTTTCTACTTTCATAGGATTTCCAAGGAAATAAATTTATTTTTCCTTTAGACAGATGTGTTCATTTTAATAAAAACCAATCCAGATAAGAGTGTTAGTAGAAAATTAGGATTTTGCATAATGCACTCCTATATTTGAGGGAAAAATCTCCACTAAATTGAGTAGTATTACCATCTAGTCATAAAAGAAGGATGCGTTAAAGGAAAACTGTGAGGTGAAAATTTCAAGTTGTTGACTTATAAAACTAATCTGTGTGAAAGAAATAGACCAAATAAAAATCTTACCTAAGAATACTTGCTCTTAGAGTTTGGGGCTTGTGCCAGCAACTACTCCCAGCAATTTCCACTTAAACACAAAAGAGTTCACCTACCACAAGATCAGATATAGCCATGGAACATCTAGAAGATGCTCAGGACCTAGTTACTATTCTTTGAGGGAATGATTGCTCCAAACACTGTACATGATTTGTTTCTGACTTGTCCAAATGGGGTATGAAACCTATCTTGGCCCAAGAGATTTTTCTATACCCTAGTCACAGTTTATTTCAGATATGGTCACATCATCTAATCAATTTTGGAACTTAGGTTAAAGTCATTGGAGAAAGGGTTTTGTATTAATCAGATCTGGCTAACCTAAGTCGAAGTAACAAGTAAACCCTCAAATCTCAGTGGCATTGAATGTTGAAGGTTTATTTTTCAATAATGCAAAGGATTGGATTACACTCATGTATCTTGTAGCTATATTACTGGAATATGTACACACCCAAGGATACCACAGCATTGGATATAAAGAGCTGATTGATCCAGCAAGCTCTTAAGACTGGGCTTGGTCTCATTATTTCTAACTACATTTCAGTAGCCAGAATTAATTGTAACCCTGAACTTACTGCTAGGGAAGCTTTAAAATTTAACTGTCTTTTGTGGCAATGAAAAGGACACAGTAAGGCCTATACATGGCACCATACTTGGCTCTTATACTAGGATTGCTAATCTCATAATACATAAACCCAGTGTAGCCTATGATCCATTTTATAGTCCATAAAGAGTTTACCTTTGAAGTAATAGCACAGTAGTCAATAATAAAATCAGTGGAATAAAATATTCCATTGATCTTAGATATTTGAGCGTTGCACTGTTGTCATTCAGTCACTAAGAAATGTCTGACTCTACAAACCCATGGACTGCAGCCTGAAAGGCTCCTCAGTCATCCTTTATCTCCTGGAATTTGATCAAAATCATGTCCATTGAATTGGTGATGTTATTAACCATCTCATCTTCTGCTGCCCATTTCTCCTTTTGCTTTCAATCTTCCCCAACATCAGGGTCTTTTCCAAAGGGTCAATTCTTCATATCAGGTGGCCAAAGTATTGGAGCTTCAACATCAGTCCTTCCAAAGAATAACAGGGTTAATTTCTTTTAAGATTGACTGGTGTTCTTTCCTTGCAGATGACAGCACTCTCAAGAGTCTTCTCCAGCACCACAATTTGGAAGTATCAGTTTTTCAGTGCTCAGTCTTTTTATGGTCTAACTCTCACATCCGTACCTAACTACTGGAAAAATCATAGTTTGACTCTGTCTGTCAGCAAAGTTATGTCTCTGCTTTTTAATGAACTGTCTAGGTTTGTCATAGCTTTCTTTGCAAGGAGCAGGTGTCTTTTAATTTCATGGCTAGAGTCACAGTCCACAGTGGTTGGGGAGCCAGAGAAAATAAAATTTGTCACTGCTTCTAATTTCTCCCCTCAATTTGCCATGAAGTGATGGGACTAATTATCATCATATTGGTGTTTTGAATGTTGAGTTTTAAGCCAGCTTTTCCACTCTCCTCTTTCACTCTCCCCAAGAGAGGTTCTTCAGTTCCTCTTCACTTTCTGCCATTATGGTGATATCATCTGTATATAAGAGGTTATTGATATTTCTCCTGACAATCTTGATTCCAGCTTTTGATTTGTCCAGTCTGACATTTTGCAAGATGTATTCTGCATAAAAGCTAAATAAGCAGGATGAAAACATACAGCCTTGATGTACTTCTTTTCCCAATTTTTAACTAGTCAGTTGTTCCATGTAAGGTTCTAATTCTTGCTCCTTGACCTGTATGTGGGTTTCTCAGGAGACAAGTAAAGTGGTTTAATACACCCATCTCTGTAAGATTTTCCCATTGATTGTTGTTATCCACATAGTCAAAGACTTTAACATGGGCAGTGAAGCAGAAGTAGATGTTTTTTCTGGAAATCCCTTGCTTTCCTCATGATCCAAGTAATGTTGGCAGTTTGATCTCTGGTTCCTTTGCCTTTTCTAAACCCAGTTTGTACATCTAGAAGTTCTCAATTTATGTACCACTAAAGCCTAGCTTAAAGGATATTGGGCATAATTTTTCTAGCATGTGAAATGAGCACAATTATATGGTAGATTGCACATTCTTTGGCACTACCCTGCTTTGGGATTAGAATGAAAACTGACCTTTTCCTGTCTGTGGTCACTGCTGAGTTTTCCAAATTTCTTTATATATTAAAGGTAGCACTTTAGCAACTTCATCTTTTAGGATTTTAAAAAGCTCAACAGGAATTCCATCACCTTCACTAGTTTTGTTTGTAGTGATGCTTCCTAAGGCCCAACTGACTTCACACTCCAGGATGTCTGGCTTTAGGTGAGTAACAATACCATCATGGTTGTCTGGGTCAGTAAGACATTGGAAGAGACCTTGATGTTGGGAGGGATTGGGGGCAGGAGGAGAAGGGGACAACAGAGGATAAGATGGCTGGATGGCATCACCGACTCGATGGGCATGAGTTGGAGTAAACTCCGGGAGTTGGTGATGGACAGAGAGGCCTGGCGTGCTGCGATTCATGGGGTTGCAAAGAGTCAGACACGACTGAATGACTGAACTGAACTGAACTGAACTGAAGACATTTTTCTACAGTTCTTTTGTGTATTTTTGCCACCTCTTAATCTCTTTTGCTTCTGTTAGGTACTTACATTTTCTGTCCTTTATTGTGTGCATCCTTGCATGAGATGTTCCCTTGATATCTCCAATTTTCTTGAAGAGGTCCCGTTCTACTGTTTTCTTCTGTTTCCTTGCATTGTTCACTTAAGATGGCTTTCTTATATTTCCTTGTTATTCTCTAGTACTCTGCATTCAGGGGTATATCTTTCACTTTCTCAGTTGCCTTTTGCTTTTCTTATTTCCTCAGTTATTTGTAAAGCCTCCTCAGACAACCATTTTGCTTCTTGCCTTTCTTTTTCTTTGTGATGGTTTTGGTCACTGATAACTGTGCATGTTACAAACTTCCATTCATAGTTTTTCATGCATAAGCAAATAAATAAATTAAATAAATAAGTCAATAAATCTGGTAGATAAATCTGTCTACCAGATTTATCCTTTGAATCTGTTTGTCACCTCTACTATATAAGCATAAAAGATTTGATTTAGGTCATACCTGAGTAATTTAGTGGTTTTCTCTACTTATTTTCAATTTAAGAGTGAATTTTACAATAAGGAGCTCATCATCTGAGCCACAGTCAGGTCCATGTCTTGTTTTTATTGATTATATAGAGCTTCCTCATTTTCACCTACAACAGGCATAATAAATTTCATTTTGGTATTGACCATCTGGTGATGTCCATCTTTTGGGTTGTAGGAAAAGGATATGACCAGCATGTTCTCTTAACAAATTCTGTTAGCTTTTGCCCTGCCTCAATTTGTACTCCAAGACCAAAGTTGCTTCTCTTCTGGATATCTCTTGACTTCCTACTTTTGCATTTGAATCCCCTGTGATTCAAAGGATATCTTTTTTGATGTTAGTTCTAGAAGATGTTGTAAGTCTTCATACAACTTGTCAGTTTAACTTTCTTGTCATCAGTGGTTGGGGCATAGGCTTGGATTGTTGTCAGAAGATGCAGGCAGAATTAGTTAGCCTGGGTCTCCCTGAGCTCTCAGTCCCCTAACCAGGCTTTTCAGATATTAGGTAAATTCCCAACCTCCTATAATTCACTCTTTCTTCCTTGATTAGCTTTGGGATAATATTCTCTATGAATTTTTGATTAATCTTTTCCTTCTCCTTTTAAACAGAGAAGGATCTAAAATGTGAAACTTGATATGAAAGAGACCAAATTCTTTCAGTTATACAAAATATTTACTAAAGGATAGAGGCAAAAAGACATCAATTCTCTCTTGTAAATACTGGGTTGGCCAAAAAGTTAGTTCAGGCTTTTCCATCAGATGTGGTGGAAAAAACTCAAATAATCTTTTTGGCCAACTCAGTATATTTTGAATTTTTTTACTAATGTTATGAACTGAAATTAGGTATGTTTTATATTGGAAAGTCTATGTGCAGTTTTAAGGACCAATGGCTTATTTTCCCTCTTGAGCTCTAGGCAATCATCACTACAGACTATAATTTTCTGTCTCCTATATTGTGTGTGAAAAGCATTTGTTGGGTTTATTTTATTAGAGAAATTAATGAAAGAGGAGCCATCTACTGTGTAGATATATGTTATCTTATTGATAATAGGCTGATATTGTATAATTAATCAGTATTCACCTCAACTTCCTATCATAAAAGATAATTTAATTTCTAGTAATTATTGATCCAACTCCTCTGTAAGGCTTTTAAGGTTATTTAAAAACAAACAAACAAAAAAACATATTTGTGGTTATAGGCCTCATGGGCCATGAAAAGCCAGGTTTCAGTGTTAATATTTTCTCTTGGATTCTTCATTGTTCTAAGAAAGTCCTTATCGTAAGTACTGGCACATGGTAAGTCATGATTAAAAAGCAATGAATATAAATATTACTTACTGTTAATATCACAATACCATAATCCTCTCTTTTCACAGTAACATCAATGGCATAATCTTTGGTAATTGTAAAGGATACCAGGCCATTTGAAGATATTAGATTAATAGAAACTGGTTTAAAATAAAAAGCAAAATCAGAAAATCTTAAAAGTATTTTCAGAACAACTAGACAGAAGATCAGCAATGAAACAGAATACCTAGACAACTCTGTCAACTAACTTGACCTAATAAGCATCTATATAACATGCTACTCAGCAACAGAAGAAAATACATTCATGTTATGTGTGCATGGACTATTATCCAGAATAGACTATGTTTTAGGCCATAAAAGAAACCTCAGTAAATTTTAAAATAATTAAATTATAAATTAATAATACAAGGAAATTTAGGGATCTCACAACTGTGTAAAAATTAAACAGTATACATACAATGAATTGATTAAAATTACAAGAGAAATTAAAAATACTTTGAAATAAATGCAAAAGCATATCAAAGCTTAGGATATTTAGTGAGAGCAGTACTTAGAGGGAAATTTAAAGATGTAAATGCCTATATTAAAGAAAAAAAATATTTGGCTTATTTAGCTAAGTATAATACATTCCAGGTCCATCCATGTTGTCACAAATGGCAAAATTAGATCCTTCTTTATATCTAATATTCTGTTGTGCATGTGCATATGCATGTGTCTGTATATCTCACAATTTTTTTATCCATTCATTCTTTTTTGGGCACTGAGGTTGCTACATATTTTGGCTATTGTAAATAATGCTGCTCTGAACATTGTTCATGTGTCTTTTTGAAGCAGTGTTATATTCTATTCAGATTAATATCCAACAGTGAGATTGCTGGATTTGTTGCTCTATTTTTAAATTTTTTGAGAACACTCATATTATTTCCCATGCTGTCTGTACCTATTTACATTCTTACCAACTGTGCATGAGAGTTTTCAGTTCTCCACATCCTTACCGACATTTATTATATCTTGTCTCTTTGACTATAGGCATTCTAACAGATGTGATATCTCACTGTGGTTTTGAGTTCTGTTTGCCTGCTATAATATACAGCCCAGGGAATATAGTCAACATTTTAATAACGTTTCATGAAGTGCTGCATATAACATATCAAATTATTATGCAGCACATCTTAAACTAATATAATATTTTGAGTGAATTATACTTATATTAAGTCCAGCAACATATAGAAAATATTATATATAGTGACCCAGTGACATTTATCCCAGAAATGTAAGGTTGATTTAAAATACAAGATTACTAGAAAAAAGAACACAAACTGATCATTACAATAGATGTATTAAAAAAAATTTGGGAAAAACATTTGAGAAGACTGCTAAGACAGTTTAATGAGAAAAGTAGAGACTTTTCAATAAGTAGTATTGGAACAAAGGAGAGAAGGAAATGGCAGCCCACTCCTATATTCTTGCCTGGAGAATCCTATCAACTGGGGAGCCTGGTGGGTGATGGGGTCACAAAGAATTGGACATGACTGAGTGACTAAACAACAACAGCAATTGGAACAAGTAGATGTCCACATAAAGTCTGACCCTTATCTCACTCCAAATAACAAAATTAACTCAAAACGATTTGACCTAAAAGTAAGCACTAAAACTATAAAACTCTTAGAAGAAAATGTAGGTAGAAATCTTTGTGACCTTGTATTAGGCAAGATATTCTTAGATATGACCCCCAAAGCAAAAGAAAATAGAGTAAAAAATGAACTGAACTTCATCAGAAATAAAATATGTTGTTTTACAAAGCACATGTTCAAGAAAGTGAAAGAGAAGTCACAGAATGAGAGACCTGCATCTGTTATAGGAGTAGCATCCACATTGTAGAAAAAATAATAAACAGAAAAAATACAACCCAATTTAAAAAATGAACAAAGGATCTGAATAAACATTTCCTCCAAATAGATGTAAATATAGCCAATATGTACATGAAAAGAAACATTGATTAGAGACATGCAGAATAAAACAAATAAGACCACTTCACATCTATCATGATAGATAAAATAATAGAAAATAAGTTGACAATAGTGTGGAGAAATTGGAATCCTCATGCATTTCTGATGGTAATATAAAGTTGCCAACATCTGTTATCATAAAAAGCAAGAGTTCCAGAAAAAAAACATCTACTTCTGGTTATTGACTATGCTAAAGCCTTTGTGTGCATCACAACAAACTGTGGAAAATCCTTAATGAAATGGGAATGCCACATCACTTTACCTGCCTCCTGCAAACCCTGTATGCAGGTCAAAAAGCAACAGTTAGAACCAGACATGGGAAAATGGAGTTGTTCCAAATTGGGAAAGGAGTATGTGAAGGCTATATATTGTCACCCTGCTTATTTAACTTATATACAGAGTACATCATGAGAAACGCTGGGCTGGATGAAGCACAAGCTGGAATCAAGATTGCTGGGAGAAATATCAATAACCTCAAATATGCAGATGACACCACCCTTATGGCAGAGAGCATAAGAACTAAAGAATCACTTGATGAAAGTGAAAGAGGAGAGTTTAAAAGCTGGCTTAAAACTCAACATTTGGAAAACAAAGATCATGGCATCCAGTCTCGCCACTTTCATCGCAAATAAATGGAGAAAAAATGGAAAGAGTGACAGAATTTATTTTCTTGGGCTCCAAAATCAGTGCAGATGGTGACTGCAGTCACAAAATTAAAAAACACCTGCTCCTTGGAAGAAAAACTATGACAAACCTAGACAGCTTATTAAAAAGCAGAGACATTACTTTGCCAACAAAGGTCTGTCTAGTCAAAGCTATGGTTTTTCCAGTAGTTAAGAATGGATGTGAGAGTTGGACCATAAAGAAAACTGAGCACTGAAGAATCAATGTTTTTGAACTGTGGTGTTGAAGAAGACTCTTGAGAGTCCCTTGGACTGCAAGGAGATCCAACCATTCCATTCTAAAGGAAATCAGTCCTGAGTATTCATTGGAAGGACTATACTGAAGCTTCAATACTTTGGCCACCTGATGCAAAGAGCTGACTCATTAGAAAAGACCCTGTTGCTTGGAAGGATTGAAGGCAGGAGGAGAAGGGGACAACAGAGGATGAGATGGTTGGATGGTGTCACCAACTCAATGGACATGAGTTTGAGCATGCTCCGGTAGATGGTGAAGGACAAGGGAGCCTGGTGTGCTGCAGTCCATGGGGTCGCAAAGAGTTGGACACGACTGAGTGAACAACAATAATATATATTTATATATGTATATACTATATATATATTTGTATGTATACACATACCCAGGGATTGAACCCAGGTCTCCTGTATTTCAGGCAGATTCTTTACCAGCTGAGCCACAAGGGAAGCATACACACACACTCACACATATAGTCATATACATATACATGCATGTCTGTGTGTATATACTTTCAAATGACCTCAAATACAGGGTGCTTTGAGGATTTTATTTTTCACTTACCTCCCTTATGAACTCTGATTTTGTATTTACATTCCATTTCCAATTCACTTTTGCAATGTGATGTCTAAAAAGCACATTACTTGCAACAAATCAAAACTACTTAGTCAATATTGCTCCAAACATTTGTTTCCAATGTTATAAATCCAGTGTTCTGAATCCTTACTATGATGACCAAACTTAGAAGCCATCTTTGATAACCTTTGTACCTCTCTCTCCCTGTATCTAGTATTATCATCAATTCCTGGCAATTCTATCTAAGTATCTCTTGGTTGTATTGCTCAGGTAAATAACTGCAAACTTTTGAGATATAGTAGTTCTGTGATTCCAAACCTCATATGAGAATCTTTTTTAACAGTAGTTAATGCCACAGCGGTGGTGCCCTCTAAAGTTTATCAAGAAGAAAGTGCTTTGTGTTACAGTTTAATAAGCTCAGTTAGTTCTAATGATATATCTTCTTCCTTTAGCAATCAAAGATAATTTCCATGATTGTAGAGTCAAGTATATTTTATGCTTCTTTATTGCTTTAGCTTTAATCTCTATTGTTTGAGACACACTGTCAGTTGAACACAAACCCAATTGTCCCCCTACTTTCCTCATAGGAATGAATTATATTTTCTTATACTCAACTCTCAGTCTGCCACTGAAGGACCAAATGCAAAACAAGCTGATACCATGCTGGTTTAGGGCCATTTCACATTACATTGATAAATCATGCAGGCAACAAGTCATTTATCAAAAATACATTTACTTGAATCAAATTTGCTTTGCGTGCAGGAGGTGCTGCATTCATATCTAGCTTTCACAAAATAATTTATCAAACTCTGTGTTGAAATATAATACAAAGTCCTTAATAAAATTAAACAAACTTTTCTTTACCTAGGAATTGTATATTGGGTGAAATATACAGCTCATCACTGTATTACAATATCATTATGCTGATTTCAATAGTTGAGAGGTTGGCAATGTACTGCAAAGTAGACAAAATAAATTCAATTTAATATATGTTACAAATTACTGTTGATTTCAAAATGCTTGATATTCTTCACTTTTTCATGTGTTTCTACCCACTCATGCCTCTCTTCTTCTATGAAATGGGGAAAAATTACTAATCTCATGTGCTAAAAACAAGGGATTTGCTTTTTTCTTTGGTCTGTGAACTTCAGTACTTGAGGCAGTATTAGGTCTAGTTCATAAATGAAACACTGTCATGTATGAAGGGAAAAGACAGTATTTACTATTTATAAAACTTGAAGGCCTTTTGGGGTTTTGAGAGAAAAAAATATATACTTGCCTGTTTTGAAATAATGGGTAGAGGGAAGTCTGGGCCCTTTGAGCTGATGAATGTGGGGTGTTTCCCTGTCCCCAGCCAAAGGTGTCCCAGGAAGCAGAGAGGTCACTAAAATATAGTGGCTGACTAACTATTTAGGCTCTAGAATGTAGCAGTACATCTTTGAATCATGGTTCTGTCATTATCTTAGTTGTCTGATCTTAAATAGCTTACTTAAGTTTTCTGTTTTTCAGTTCTCTCATATAGATTGGGCCATTATGGTATCTATGGATTAGACTAAGTGGGAGAATTAAGTCACAGAATCACTCAAGAAAGACTGAGAGTAACTCCACCAATATCATCTTTTTGTCAAAAAGAATATCAACTCAGCTCCTACTTCATTTGGCCCCTTTCAAATGAAATTGAGCCTTTCTAGTTTCTGCCTGGCCTTAGCTAATTTCTGAGATTTTTCTGAGCAGCTGGAATTTAATGATCACTTCTGGTATGCCAGTTCATAGGGTATGTGTGGTGTTGTGTCATTTGTGTAGTTGGGATATAGATGTATTCATAAATGACTGCTTTCTCAGCCTCATCTTTTTGCACCCTTGGTTCTACCCATAAAACTGTTGGCATCTTTACACTGTACTCAATTTTCCAGACTTAATTTCTGAATCCTGGCCTACTTGGCAAGGCTGGTAGATGAAAGCTTATGGTGTTCAGCGAACAATGAAAGCCAGATTTGTGGTCTCTGAAGAAGATTTAATTTAGGGGCCAAAGACAGTCTCAGTCACTCAGAGCTTTGTGTAGTAGAAATTTTATTAAAGTGATAGTGACAAAAAAAAGCTTCTGGCGTAGACCTCAGAAGGGTGTAAAAGATTACCCGCCTTGCTAGTTTTAAGCAGGGTGTTATATACTTTTTCTGTTAGCTGCAGAGAGTAGAAAAAAAAACCTCGGGGCTATGAAAATTTTGCCCAGACCCTTTCCCATCGCATACATCCTGGGATGACATCAGCATATTAGTCAGAAGGAACAGGTTAACCCAGAGTTCAAGGCTGTGGAAATTTTACCCAGACCTTCTCCCATAACATAGTTCAAAAAGTCAGAAAGTCATGTCCCTGAGCAAGGGATACAGCTGCCTATGAGGCCTCCATGGCTAAGGCAAAAGAATGTGAAAAAGAAAGAATGATCACCTCCTCCTTAGATGCCTTGGACTTGAACTCCTTTCAACCTGCCTAAGTTAACTCTCTCAGGGCCCTTGACATTCTGTCTACCCTGATCTTGCCATCAACTTCTCCTGCAAGGATGAATTCCCTCCCCTATATCATCAGCTATAATCAAGATTATTGTGGTAAATGGACTAATGACCCAGAGCCACAGTAATCCCATGCATCTACATTAGAGAAAGACCTTCCTCTTGAAATTTCTGAAATAGATCTATGTGAATATTGGAACATATTTGAAACTCTTCTTTTTGCCATATCACTGGACTTACATTGCCAAATGCTATCAGCAAGAGTCAGCCCTTCGTTCTTCTCATTTTTTTTTTGGTTCAGGCAAGGCTTCTTCCTTCTTACTATGGGCTGGAATAGTAACATTCTAGCTTGCTTTTCAGTTAAGCCACTTGTAGTCAAAACAAAATTAAAGGATGCTGAATTTTCCTTTGATTATCACAAATGGTTTTTAAAATTTTTTAGGCTATATTGAAATAAGTTGGATTATGGCATCTATAAAGCTTTTGGAGAACGTTTTTCTTTTATTCTCTTTCTGTGTGTCAAAAAATCTATCAATGAGAATTTTAAATGTCAAAGAATACTTTTTCTACATAGATAGGTTCAAGTACTATACTTATGTAATTGCACTGTTGATAGTTTTTTCAGCATCTGTATTTCTTTATAACTACTCCAGCATTTATTATTTGTAGATATTTGATATTAATCATTCTGACCAGTGTGAGATATCTAATTGTGGTTTTGATTTGCATTTCTCTAATGATTAGGAGTATTGAGCATCTTTTCATGTGTCTATTGTCTATCTGCATGTCTCCTTTGGAAAAGTGTCTGCCTGATTTTGATTAAGTTGTTTTTCTGATATTGAGTTGTGTGGCATGTTTATATAATTTAATATTAAATTTTCAGATGTATTGTTTGCAAATATTTTATTTTATTCTGTGGGTTGTCTTTTTGTTTTGATGGTTTCCTTTTCTGTGCAATAAGTTTTCACTATGATTAGGTTATTTTTGTTCATCTTTGGTTTCTTTTGCCTTGGGAAGCTGATCTAAGAAAATATTGCTATGATTTATGTCCAATAATGTTTTGCCTATGTTTTCTTCTAGGAGTTTTATGGTGTCACAACATATTTAAATCTTAAAAGCATTTTGAGTTTATTTTTATATATAGTGTGAGGGGAGTGTTCCAGTTTCATTGAAAAATATACAGCTGTCCCACTTTCCCAGAACTACTTGTTGAAGAGACTACATTTTTTTATTGTATGTTCTTGCCTCCTTTCTCATAGATCAATCAACCACAGTTGTGTGGGTTTATTTTTAGGCACTCCATTCTCTTCCATTGAAGTGTATGTCTGTTTCCGTGCTGGTATCATGCTATTTTGATTATGGTAGTTTTACAGTGTTGTCTGAGTCTAGGAGGGTTATGCTTCTAGCTTTGTTCTTTTTCTTAAGGATTGCTATGGTAATTTGGGATCTTTTGTAATTCCTTATAAATTTTAGGATTATTTATTTTGTTGTTTGGTTGCTAAGTCATGTCTGACTCTTTGCAACTCAAGGACAGTAGCCCACTAGACTCCTCTGTCTGTGGGATTTTTTAGGCAAGAATACTGGAGTGGGTTGCCTTTTCTTCTGCAAAAAATTTCTCTGGCCCATACAGGGATTAAACCAATGACCTTCGTGTTATTAGCACCACACTCTAACCAACTGAGCTTACCAGTCATATTATTTTAGTTCTGTGAAAAATAACATGGATATTTCGATAGGGATTGCCTTAAATCTATAGACTGCTTTGGGTAGTATGACCATTTTAACAATATGCTTCCAATCGAAGAGCATGGTATATCTTCCCATTTCTTAGAATGATGTCTGATATCTTTTATCAATATTTTATAGTTCTCAGCATAAAGATCTTTTACCTCCTTGGATAAATTTATTCCTAGATGTTTTTTGATGTGTTGTTTAATAGAATTTTTTAAATGATAAAGTTATATCATTATTAGTGTAAAGAAATGAAACAGTTTTCTGTATATTAATCTTGTATCCTGCTTCTTTGCTGAATTCATTTATTGGTTATAATAGTTTTTGTTTGGAGTCTTTAAGTTCAGTTCAGTTCAGTTGCTCGGTCATGTCCAACTCTTTGTTACCCTATGAATTGCAGCACACCAGGCCTCCCTGTCCATCATTAACTCCCAGAGCTTACCCAAACTCATGCCCATCAAGTCGGTGATGCCATCCAGTCATCTCATCCTCTGTCATCCCCTTCTCTTCCTGTCCCCAATCCCTCCTAGCATCAGGGTCTTTTCCAATGAGTCACCTCTTTGCATGAGGTAGCCAAAGTATTGGAGTTTCAGCTTCAGCATCAGTCCTTTCAATGAACACCCAGGACTGATCTCCTTTAGGATGGACTGGTTGGATCTCCTTGCAGTCCAAGGGACTCTCAAGAGTCTTCTCTAACACCATAGTGCAAAAGCATAATTGGAGTCTTTAAGGCTCTCTATATAGAGTATTATGACATCTGCAGATAGTGACAGTTTAACCACTTCCCTTCCAATTTGGATACTTTTTATTTCCTTTTCTTGTCTGATTGCTGTGGCTAGGACTTGCAAAATTATGTTGAATAGAAGTGGTGAGAGTGGGCATCCTTGTCTTGTTCCTCAATTTGGGGGTAAACTTTGTCTTTATTTATGTCCTTTGTTTTAAAGTTTGTTTTTCTGATATAGTATTGCTGTCTTGCTTTCTTATCATTTCTATTTACATAAAAAATATTTTTCCATACTCTTGCTGTCAGTCTGAGTGTATCATTTGCCCTGAAGTGAATCTTTTGTAGGCAGCATATTGCAGGTTCTTGTTTCTCTTATCCAATCTTTCACTCTGTCTTATGGTCAGAGCATTTACTGCATATTGATATTTAAAGTAATTATTTCTAGGTAAGTACTTATAGACATTTTAATCCTTATTTTCCTATTGTTTTTGTGATTCTTTGTTCATTTCTTCTTTTTTGTTTTCCTTTTGTGGTTTGATCTTTTTGTTGTTGTTGTTGTATGCCTTATTATCCTTCTTTTTGTTTTTCATGAATATACTGTGTGTTTTTAAGTTGTCATTACTATTGAGTTCAATTATGCTAATCCATACCTGTATCTAGTTGCTTAAAACTGATAGTCACACAAGTTTAAAGACATTCTTAAATACCTACATTCTATATTTTATTCCTCACATTTTGTGATTTTGATGTCTTATTTTATGTTTTCATTTTGTTTTTCTATTGTTAATTGTAGGTATAATACTTTTATAATTTTTTGTTTGTTAATCTTTGTACTGACTTAGTTACATGATTTTCAATTCTTTTATATGTTTTCCTCTCCAAGTATGATTTTCTCTTTTCTAGAGATTCTTCCTTTTCTATTTAGATAAAATTCTTCAATATTTATTTTACTATAGTTTTAGTACTGCTTAATTATTTTAGTTTTTGCTTGTCTGAGAAATTCTTAGTTTCTCCTTCTATTCTAAATGATAATCTTAATGGGTAGACCATCCTGAGTTGCAGAATTTTTCCCTTTCAGGACTTTGAATATATTATGTCACTTTCTTATGGTTACAAAGTTTCTACAGAAAAGCTGGCTAATACCCTTATGGGGGTTCCTTTGTAACTAATTATTTGTTTTTTCTTGCTATGTTTAGTATCCTCTCTTTATCTTTAAATTTGCCATTTTAAGTATGATGTGCCTTTGTGTGAGTCTGTTTGGGTTCATATTGTTTGAGACCCTTTCTGTGTGTCTTGTAAATGGGTAGCTTCTTCCTTCTTTAGGCTTGGGGCGTTTTCAGCCATAGTTTCTTCAAGTGCATTTTAAGTCTCCTTTTCTCTCTTTCTTCTCCTCTGGCACCCCTAATAATGTGTAGGTTGGCACACTTTATATTATTTCATAGATCTCATGTTGTTTTCATTTGTTTTCCTCTTTTCTGTTCTAATTGAGTGATTTCCATTATTCTGCCTTCCAGGTCATTTATTTATTTTTCTGCATTATTTTGTCTGCTATTTCTTGTTTTTAGATTGGTTTTTATCTTGGCAATGAAGTTGTCTGTTTTTGATTGTTTCATCTTCATAGTTTCTAGTTCTTTATTACAGGGATCTTTGTTTTATTGATAGTCTTTCTTAATTCCTTTAGCATTTTTCTTACCTCCTTCTTGAATTTGAGGTCTACTATACTGGATGAGGTCTTTTCCATTATATTTTTATTTTAGCATATTTCTCTTGTTTTATTAATTGAGAGTACTTCCTTTGCTTTTTCTTTGTTAGTTAGTTTGTTTGTTTTACTTGAATTTCTCTGTCTCCATGCATTTAGAAAAAATAATTATCTGCTTTGGTCTTGAAGGAGTGTTTTAATGTGGGAGCATCCCTGAGTAAACTGTGTGTCCAGAGTTTCTGGTGCTAGTGTTAACTATGGTTGGATTCCAGCCACATTTTCTCCAATCATGCTGACTATTATCCTTTTCTTAGAGGGATTGATTGGCGTTTGTAGTGTCTAGAGCCTGTGCTGACTGTGAGGCTGGGGTTCCTCTTTGCTCTGTGGCTGTCTCTGCCTTTATTTCACATTTTTGAAGCTAATGTACATAGTATTAATTTTAATTGCTGGTTGTTACTTAGATATAGAATACAACTTATTTTTATATATTGGTCTTGTATGCTAAAATCTTGCTAAAATCATCTCATAGCTGTGTTAGTTAGCTAGAACTACAACAAAAAAAGTACTAGAGACTGAGTTAATTTACATTAACAAAAGTAAATTTATTTTCTCATAGTTCTGAAAGATAGAACTCCAAGACATGGTTTAGGTAGGTTTCAAGTCTTAATGATACCTCTCTCAATAGCTTGTAGATGTCACTTTCTTTCTGTAGACCCAATTCTTTAGTGTCTCTTTGTGCATCCAAATTCCCTCTTTTTATGTGAACACCAGTGAGATTGATTGCATCTACCCTAAGGACCCATATTTTTTACTTAAATCACCTCTTTAAAGACCCTGTTTATAAATAGTCACACTTGATGTACTGAGGGTTAAGGCTTTAAATCTGAATTTGGGAGAAAAAGCATAATTCAACCTGTAACAAAAATTTTGTTAGTTTTTATATAGATTCCATTAGGTATATGTAGATAGTCATGTCATAAGCAAATGAGAAGTACTTTTTTCTTTTACAATTTATATTCTTTTTTTTCCCTGTAGTTATAAACAAAGGGTTATGTGTTATTCCCTGCTACTCCACAGTGGCCCAGGTAAGGAATTATATAAAATTATTCTGCCCAGGACTCCTGGAGGTAATCAGAATTGATTGAAAAAGCTGTTTTAGACTGCATCTGGACTTCCCTAGTGGCTCAGATGGTAAATAATCTACCTGCAATGTGGGAGACCTGAGTTCAATCCCTGAATTGGTAAGATCCCTGGAGAAGGGAATAGCTACCCACTCAAGTATTCTTGCCTGGAGAATTCCATGGACAGGGGAGCCTGGCAGGCCCCATCCAGTCCATGGGGTCGCAAAGAGTTGGACACAATTGAGTGACTTTCACACACATTGCTAGAGAGAGAAGAATACCAAATAACATCAAACATCAACAGAAATGAGAGTAGATTAACCATAAAGCAAACTTGGGACTTTGTGAAATGGGACTATGAGAAGAATTGATCACAGAAATATATAGTCTGTATGTACATCATACTGAATAAGAACAGGGTATTATCTTGTTAATAGATCTTATTATGGGGAAAAAAAATGTTAGATTTTTCTATGCCTTTTGTTTGGTTGCCATGAAACACCAAAGAATTTTGCTTTTGCACAGGATGACAAAAGATATACACAAAGAGTAGGGTATGAACAAAAATGTCCATATTGGCATTTATAATACTGAGAACTTGTTTATAGGTTAGGTTATAGATATTATTTTTATATCAGTTATACATATGAGAAGGCTAAATCTTGTCCAGAGTTTTATCTTTATAGAATGGCAGCTGTGAGATTTGAATCTAGGTCTATAAGATTAAGTATTAATTATTTTACTGAACCTTTAAGCTATCATGTCAGTCAAATTAATTTTTGAATATATAACTATTGTTTATAAAGGAGAAGCAGAATTTTCAGAGTTGTATTTGGTGCATTCAATAAATTATCATGTGATTTTTAACAGTGTTGGGTGTCCATAAGGGTGACTGGGCAGTATCAAGATGAACCCTGGTTATGAAAATGAGTTGCATGTGAGAAAAATGAGTATCACAAGTACAATGTTAATAATTTTAAGATAGAAAGCTTAAGTGAAATTATGTTCTTGTTATCACTTTTCCCTTACTTCAGGTAAAATTTAAAAACACCATACTGGAGTAATATGATATTAACAAATGAGGTTCAGCAGTCATGTATTTTCTTTTACTGTGTTTATGCCTAAGTACCTTTTATTTGATTATTGTTTTATACCAGTGAACAAGAACATTAATGGTCTTATATCAGTGAACAAACTGGTGTGAGGACTGCAGGATTTGCAAATTCAAAAAGACAGAGTTAGGTAGATATAGATAGATACAGGGTGAAAGAGAGACTGATTTTTAGGTGTTATACTTCATAAAAGTCAATTTGACAAGGATGACATTGATGAATGGTTGAGGGCAAGGGAGTCTTTGGGGAAAGTAAATACAATAATATCAATCATTCATGGAAGTATAAAAGAACAAGGAAAGAAAGGTCAGTAGAGGTATACACCCCCCCCCCATGTAAGTTTTGCTATCATGTCACTATGATCTATTTGTAAAATAAATACACAAAACAAATTAGTTTCCTGTCATTTAAATCAAGTGTCATGGACTGTGTACTTAAGAAAGTGTCATAATTATTCTACTCAGTAAATTAGTGGTAGTTTACCATATTTTCATAATATCAAAAGTTGATGTTATTGGATGAAAAAGTGAAAGTTAAAGCCACTGACTCTTATCCAACTCCTTGTGATGCCATGGATTATCCAGTCCTTGGAATTCTCCAGGCCAGAATGCTGGAGTGGGTAGCTGTTCCCTTCTTCAGGGGATCTTCCCAACCCAGGGATTGAACCCAGGTCTCCTGCATTGCAGGTGGATCCTTTACCAGCTGAGCTATCAGGGAAGACTTATTGGATGAAAGGGTGACTAATTCAAGGCAGAGATGTAGAACGATATAATTAAATTTTGGAACTTTTGAAATTAGCACCTAGAGAAAAAGTGTCCAGTAACCTTGAATGCATGAATTAAAGGAAGGAAGGAAATAAAATGGTGAAAGGTTGAAATGGATAGTTTGAAAAGTCAGACCTCATACACCTGTTCCACAACTTTAGAGAAATCATTTTATTTTTAAATTTTGGTGAAATTATATTGCATTTCAAGCCAGATACTTTGGTAGACCACACATCTAAATCACCAGTTTTAGTTTGAATAGCATCTTATGTATCATTCATCATAGTCCATATTTTCCAAAAGAGAAAATTGGGCTTCAGCAAAGTTAATTATTTGAGATACTACCATTCAGTAACAGGAGAGCTGGAATCACAATTTAGATTTTCTAACAGAATATCACAGGCCTGAGTATAGACTAGCACAAAGTCTGGATTTGTACAGAGGATCCATGAAAATAATGATTAGAGTCATTAGTAAATGACCCCAGTTTCACACTATGGCCAGTGGAAATGCATCAAAGACATATAACCAGGTATTACTGAATTAAACTCAGGTCTGCTCACCCAACACACAGCAAAGTCAATCTACTTTTATCACCTATTCAGTACATGGTATGCTTTGTTATTTATTAAACCCCAGGAAATGAAGATAAATAAAATTCTGATACTTCTCCAAAGACATACAGATGGCCAATAAACACATGAAAAGATGCTTAACATGGCTTATTATTAGAGAAATGTAAATCAAGACTACAATGAGGTACCACCTTATAACAGTAAGAATGACCATCATCAGAAAAATCTACAAACAATAAGTACTGGAGAGGATGTGGAGAAAAGGGAATGTTTGTGCTCTGTTGGTGGGAATGTAACTTTTGATACAGTAACTAAGGAGAACTGTATGGAGATGCCTCAAAAAAGCTAGGAATAAAACTATTAATACCATTGCTGTTTTTCAGTTCTACAGTCCTGTCTGATTCTTTGTGACCCCACAGACTGCAGCACACCAGGCCTTGCTGTCCCTTTCCATGTCCCGAAGTTTGACAAAGCTCATGTTCATTGCGATGGTGACGACATCTAGCCATCTCATCCTGATGCCCTCTTCTTCAGTCCTCAATCTTTACCAGCATCAGGGAGTTTTCCGATGAGTCAGCTGTTTGCATCAGATGACCAAAATACTGGAGTTTCAACTTCAGCATCAGTCCTTCCTATGAGTGTTCAGGGTTGATTTTCCCTTAAGTTTGATTGGTTTGATCTCCTTGCTGTCCAAGGGACTCTCAGGAGTCTTCTCCAGCACCATAGTTCAAAGGCATCAATTCTTTGGTGCTCTGCCTTCTTTACCATCTAGCTCTCACAATCATAAATGATCACAGAGAAGACCATAGCCTTGACTATACGAACCTTTGTTGGCAGAGTGAGGTCTCTGCTTTTCAACACTCTGTCTAGCTTTTCAACACTGTTGTCATAGCTTTCCTGCCAAGAAGCAAACATATTCTGACATCATGGCTGCAGTCATCATCTGTAGTGATTTTAGAGCCCACAAAGAGGAAATCTGTCACTGCCTCACCTTTTCCCCCTCTATTTGCCATGAAGTAATGGGGGCACATGCCATGATCTTAGTTTTCTTAATATTTAGTTTTAATCCAGCTCTTTCACTCCCCCTTTTACCCTCATCAAGAGGCTCTTTAGTTGCTCTTCATTCTCTGCCATTAGAGTGGTATCATCCACATATCTGAGGCTGTTGATGTTTCTCCTGCCTATCTTGATTCCAGCTTGTAACTCATCCGGCCCAGCTTTTCTCATGATGTGCTCAGAGTATAGATTAAACATACAGGGTGACAGCAGACAGCCCTGTCATACTCCTTTCTCAATCTTGAACCAATCAGTTGTTCCAGATAGGGTTCTAACTAATGCTTCTTGACCCACATACAAGTTTCTCACAAGACAGGTAAGATGGTCTGGTATTCCCATCTCTTTAAGAGCTTTCCACAGTTTATTATGATCCATACAATCAAAGCCTCTAGTGTAACTGATGAAACAGAGGTAGATGTTTTCCGGAATTCCCTAGCTTTTTCTGTGATCCAGTGAATGTTGGCAATTTGATCTCTGGTTCCTTTTCCTTTTTTAAATCCAGTTTGAACATCTGGAAGGTGTTGGTTCATGTAATGCTGAAGCTGAGCATGCAAGATTTTAATCATGACCTTACTAGCTTGGGAGATGAGTGCAATTGTCTGATAGCTAGCACATTTTTTCTTAATACCATATGACTGAGCAATCTCACTCTAGGCATATACCCTGAGAAAACCACAATTTAAAAAGCCATATATACCCCCAGTGTCCACTGCAGCACTATTTACAATAGCTGAGACATGGAATCAAGCTAGATGTCCATTGACAGATGAATGGATAAAAGTTTGGTACATATATACAATGTAATATTATTCATCGATAAAAAAAGAACCAATTTCAGTCAGCTGTAATGAGTTGGATGAATCTAGAGTCTGTTATACAGAGTGAAGAAGTCAGAAAAAGAAAAATAAATATAGTATATTAAAGCATATATATGGAATCTAGAAAAATAATATGGATGAACCTGTTGGCAGGGAAGGAATAGAGAATGGACTTGTGGACACAGAGTGAGGATGGGACTAATTAAGAAAGCAGAGTTAACATATATACACTGCCATGTATAAAATAGATAGCTAGCATACTAACACATATATATGGAATTTAGAAAGATGGTAATGATAACCCTATATGCAAAACAGAAAAAGAGACACAGAAGTACAGAACAGACTTTTGAACTCTGTGGGAGAAGGTGAGGGTGGGATGTTTCAGAAGAACAGCATGTATATTATCTATGGTGAAACAGATCACTAGCCCAGGTGAGATGCATGAGACGAGTGCTCAGGCCTGGTGCATTGGGAGGACCCAGACGAGTCGGGTGGAGAGGGAGGTGGGAGGGGGGATCGGGATGGGGAATACGTGTAACTCTATGGCTGATTCGTGTCAGTGTATGACAAAACCCACTGAAATGTTGTGAAGTGATTGGCCTCCAACTTATAAAATAAAATTTAAAAAAAAATAAAAAAAAAATAAAATAGATAGCTAGTGGGAAGCTGATACAAAACATAGGGAGCCCCACCTGATGCTCTGTGATTATCTAGAGGGGTCAGATGGGGAGACTGGGAGGAAGGCTTAAGAGGGAGGGATATGTGTGTGTGTGTATGTGTGTGTGTATAGTTATAACTTACTGATGAAGTTGTATGGCAGGAACCAACACAACATTTTCCTCCAATTAAAACAATATTAAGTAAAAAAATTAAATTTCTAATTTTATTTTATTCATGTTTATATACACATAATGTATTCTCTATTATAATGAATTTTTAAAATATTTATTAAGAACTTACTGCATGTCACCGGGAAATGACCAAATACTTGAGTAAGAATGGCATGATTTCTACTCTCAGAGCTTGTGTGAGGCTGGTATTGAATTAAAAAAAAACAAAAAAAACCTACAAAAGATCTTTGAAAATAGGAGTGTAGTAGGCTTCTTGACCTACTTGAAGTATTAATATCCCAATTTTAATATATGTAGACATTGAAACCCTTCAATGAATTGTTATGGACAAGAATCTGAGAAATTTTATTTCAACTCCAGTGTTCCCGTTATTCCATCTATCTTAAGAGTTTTTACAGGACCACTGGCTTATATAGGTTCTTAACCATTTTAAAGAAAATTAGATTACAATGAAAATCTGATGAAAGCTATAGCCATAGACTTGCTTCCCAGAAAAATACATTTATGAATTATAGTGATTAGACTGTACAATGTCCCTCTCCACTTCTGGTAAAAGTAGCTTGATTTTCTTTTCAAGAAATTCTCTCTCTACATATGTGTCACTGTGATTTGGTTCAGGAATATTCTCAGCTTTCTGGCCATAGTGATTGTTTGGAAATGATTTTTCATCCAAGTTGGCAAATTCTCGAGATACTGTGAAAGAGAAGCATGACCTTTCTGCTGAATTCACAAGGAAGATCCTATAAGGTTACAAGAAGGAAAAAAGCCAGAGAAACACTGAATCAAGAATTGATAATATCCTTTGAGTCAATGGATCATATCTAAAGCTATTACAGAATTTTATTTCTGAAAGTACTTTTTATAGAAATAGTTGCATTCCCATTTTTTGCTAAAGCCAATGCGACTTTGGTTTTCTGACACTTGTGACACAAAGTGCTCTCCTTATCTGTTATCTAAACTGTACAGCAGAATACCCACTATGAGGATCTCACTAGGCTCTCCTGTGAGATGCTTTCTAGAAGGAGAGATTATCTCAGAACTGTCTTGCTTTGGAGGAGACTGAATTTTTCAGAAGGCTATAGAAAGTATGAACCAGTTAGCAACCAACAGACAGTCACAGAAAATTACCATGAAAAGAGCTCCTGTCACAGTTCCTTGGATCAAAGAGCAGGGAATTCAGTTTTATGAACCTAACAAGAGACACCACAAACATTTAAACTAATTACATGAAAACCTAGTTTTTGCTAGTTTGATGGAAAGAGTCAAAATGATAAGACATGGCTTCTATTCCAACAAACCTTGTGGTCTAGGGAAAGAGAACATATAGATGTAAAACCATGCAAAACAGAAGTAAGAGCCACAATAGTAGAATTGATAAACTTCTATGTAGGAAATGGGAGTAAAGAGTAAAGCAAATTCAACAACACTTTGTAGAGGGGGTGGCATTTGAGTAGGACCTTAAAGGAAAATCAGTTTTCCAAGTTTTGAAATTTTTGAAATAAAGGTAAATATTATGAGAAGATGGCCAGAGACAGATGGTCACAATCCTAAGTGTAGAGGAGCATAGAGTATGAAGTTGTACAGAGGGGCCATGGAAATAGCCATTATAGTCATTAGTAAATGACTTGAATTTCAAACAGTGGCCGGTGGAGATGGTTCAGAGATGTGTAAACAGGTATTATCAAACCAAACTCAGCTCTGCTCGCCTGACATGCAGCCAAGTCAATCTCCTGACAACAAGTTGTGGTGAAGAAGAGTTTAGTATTTATTTGGCGAGAGCCAAGAAAGGAGAAAGTGTTAGTCACTCAGTCATGTCCAACTCTTTGCAACTCCATGGTTGTAGCCTGTCAGGCTTCCTCTGTCCATGGAATTCTCCAGGCAAGAATACTGAAATGGGTAGCCATTCCCTTCTCCAGGGGGTCTTCCTGACCTAGGGGTCAAAGCTAGGTCTCCCACACTGCAGGCAGATCCTTTACCACCTGAGCCTCCAGGGAAGCCCAAGCAAGGAGAATCATCAACTACTGCTCAGAAGACCCAAACTCCCTGCTTGATACCATGCTAATAAACACTCTACTGTCCCTCATCACAACACCTGTCAGTTGACTGGCTTTGCTGTGAGTCCAGCAAGTGGACTTGAGTTTAGTTCAGTGACACACGGAAGTGTGATGCTCTGGGTAGTTTAGCTGGTATCAGGAGACCCTAACTAGCAAGAAAAATAATATATATAGCTCCATACCTGAGTTTGGGGAAAGATATTAGAAAGAAAAACTCATTTTATTTCTCTTGAAATTGGGTTAGCACATGTTACCTAGTGCGCTCAGCCCAGATCAATCTCTGATGATACTTCTAAAAAGTACTTTATTTCAGATTTTCATTATTGTTTTTTTCAAAATTAGGCATGCAGCTGACTTTGTACTAACAATTCCATTCCTGGGAATTCATCTTCTAGATTATATGCCCTGTGTGAAATGAAATGTATACAGAGTTTCATGGCAGCATTACCTATAATGCCTATCAGGTTAAATTAAAGTAAACCTAGTGTTCATTAATAGAGGACTAGTTAAATAGCAAATAAATAATAAAATAAATGAAGGTTTCCGTGAACATAATATAAAGCCCTATAAAAATATGTATCTAAAAATATGTGCAGAATAATGTGCATCAGTTCAGTGACTGAACTGATTCAGTCACTCAGTTGTGTCCGACTCTACAACCCCATGGACTGCAGCATGCCAGACCTCCCTGTTCTTCACAAATTCTTGGGAGTTTACTCAAACTCATGTCCATTGAGTAGGTGATGCCATCCAACAAGCTCATCCTCTGTCATCCCCTTCTCCTTCCACCATCAATCTTTCCCAGCATCAAGGTCTTTTCCAGTGAGTCAGCTCTTCACATCAGGTGGCTAAATATTGGAGTTTCAGCTTCAGCAGCAGTCCTTCCAATGAATATTCAGGACTGATTTCCTTTAGGATGGACTGGTTGGATCTCCTTGCAGTCCAAGGGACTCTCAAGAGTCTTCTCCAACACCACAGTCCAAAAGCGTCAATTATTCGGTGCTCAGCTTTCTTTATAGTCCAACTCTCACATCCATACATGACTACTGGAAAAACCATAACTTTGACTAGATGGACCTTTTTGGCAAAGTAATGAGTCTGCTTTTTAATATGCTGTCTAGGTTGGTCATAACTTTTCTTCCAATATGTAATCTTTATTTAAAAGATGTAGCAATCATTTATATTTGCTTCCATTTGATAAAATTAGAAGGAAAACATCTAAGGAACTAATCAAAGTAGGCATCCATAAAGAGGAAGTTAGAAAGTGAGTGAGAAAATAAGGGAGATAATGAATCATTTCTCTGTATAGTTTCAGAGTTTTTTGTACATATTTGTTTGATTTTCAAACCACATAAGTATATTATATAGTCAAACATAAACTCTAGGAAACACTAGCAAGAAAACTGTATGAAGCTGAACTTGAATTGTATATGTGGTTAGACTCTGATTCACAGCTCTCATAAAAGCTCTGAAGAAATACTGAGGAGCATCTACATCCATGCATACCGGGAATCATTAACAACAGTAGTCCTTGTAATTTTCTCTTGGACAATTTGTCTAATTCTTTCCCTTTATTATCAAACAAAGCTCAGTGCTCTCCTGAAGTTTAATATGTGCCCCAAGGAGGCCTTGACCATAGAACACTGGGCTAAGTTCAGTGACTGTCATCAGGGACCACTTCTGAGCTCTGTATCCTTGCCTGGAGTGTCAGAGGGTTCCTCCCCACTGTGCTCTCACAAGGGTGCCAAGTTAGGAGAGGAAAACATAGTAAGCATCATTTATGAAGTTGTCTTGTGTGTGTGTGTGTGTGTGTGTGTGTGTGTGTGTGTTGGTATGAAAAATCACAAGGTTACAACCATGATAAGGATTATCGAGTCATAGGTACCACTTGAATGTAAGACAGACAGGGTAGATAATTTATCACACCATCCCCAGCTTCTAGCACACTACGTAATATAAAGTACATGTTTGGTAAATACTGACTGAAGGAATAAGTAAGCGATTTTGGAAGCTGATTATTTTCTATCTTCTAGGCCCATCATCTCGTGTGTATTAGCATTCCTCCTCATCTGTCCATCCATCTGTAATATGAGCTCCATGAGGGCAGGAAATTATCAATAGATGTGGTAATAAGAACAGCATTAATAAGTACTTATACCTGGTAATAGTCATTGTGGGAAACATTATAAATACCATCTTTCTCTCCTTCTGACAGAAGAAACAGGCTCAGAAGGTTAAGGTTAAGTGACTTACTGTGGTCACACAGAATGTTCATGGCAGAGCATCCAAAATCCATATTATCAATCACATGCTACTCTGATATTTCTTATAAATTTCACACAATGCTTAGCGGGACATTAAACCCTTGTGTAATTAAAAAAATGTCTGGCATTAGGGCAGCTCCCCTTTTCCAAAGTCCCTTTAGTTCTGCCATGTGCAGGAAACAACCCAACCCTGCACTGCCTCAGACCTCTTCTCCTCTTGAAAACTTGTTATCTTTTATTTTCCTGATATTTATTGATTGATTTTGGTAAGCTGAAAGGGATGCTCAATTCTATAGACTATCTCATAATTCTAACAGTAATACTAAAGATAAGTTCTATTATTGTCTACACTTTAAAGATACAGAAATTAAGTCTCAGGGAGATTAAGTAACTTGGCCAAAGTCAAAGAAATATGACCAATTTACTTCTGTGTATTAATACTTATTTGGGCCAAGGTCCAAAATATACTATGATAACTTTGGGCACTATTCTAACCCTATCTTGTATTTACTGATCCAAGTGTTTTTGCTTGTTTGTTTTGCCCATGCGTTACTTCTCATTTATCTTTATTTCTAAGGAGAGCAAAGCATGGAGTCTCAAAAAGCTTATGATATTTTGTAATGTCATTGCAGGTCTTGGGTTGGTGCCTAGGTCTTCTGACTCTTTGCCAAGTTCTCTTTCACCGCAGGAAACTAATCTTTACAAGGAACACTAGTGAATTTTAGCATTGACCATTCTGCAAATCAGCAGCTGAAATTAGAAATTGCAGACCCCTCAGTAGCATCATAAGGGTAATATTTGGGGGATAGGGACTATATTTGGTGTTTCTCTAGTCTAACCACCTTACTGTCTACCTTGTTACCATTAAAGACCTACAATCTCTTTCATCTAAGTTATCTTGATGTGAGACTGGTGTCATATTGTAGAGAATTTGTGATTTTGGAAATTGGAGCTCATCACTCTTGTGACAAAAGAACATTTTGCTTTACTTTAATTTTCTTTCTCTATCTTGTGAGTTTAATACATTTATGCAGATTCCTAATCACTGGACCACCAGGGAAGTCCCTGTATTCTCTTTTTTAGATGACACAACGTGTTCAACCAATGTAAAGGATATGCTTGCTTCCTTTTTATATGGATGTATATCAAGTGAAGTGCTAACCAAATTCACTCCCTGCTTCTGCTGAATAGCTTATCCTTAAGACGGCCTGAAGACCCTTTCTGCAGAGAGCAGTCTAAAAGCTGGAACTTCTCTTCTGGAGAAATTATTCACAGGACCATGTTTTATTTTCAAAAATATCCTAATAAACACAATAAAGTACACAATTGCCTTATCTGTTCTGAAGCAGGTAGCTGCTGTGTTCTATTAAATTTAAGCAAGATTATTATGCGTTGCTTTAAATTAATGAGTGACAAAGTGTCATTCCATATATTACATCTTAGACCCCAAACAGTGAGAAGAGCTGTCTTTAAAACTAGTGACTTTTCCATTATGCTACAATGTAAGCACACAATAGTGAGAGAAATTACCTATAAAAGTGCCAATAGCCAATGAGAAGTGATAATAACAGACAAAGGCTGGGGGGTGAAGTGTTGTCCCTTACAGATCTAAGGAAATGCACAGTTGCATACTGGCTTATGATAGTCACTTAACTTTCATAATTCTGTGTAGTGATTGAACCTTTCCTTAAGAAAACTTGAATAGTTATATTTTTAATCGTCCTGCACAGACAAAAGTATTTTGCTTCAAACTCTCCAAAATCCTCTGTATTTCTTACTCTCTGGGAAAATCCATTTTCTTTAAAAATGCATACACAAACACATATGCATACATACTCACGCAATTTCAAAACAAGGACAGTCTCTCCACTTGATGGTCTCTGGTATGCAGGTTCCTGGAAGGACGTTGTTGGCATTTTCTTCATATTTACATTTTTCTTGATGTTTTCAATTAAGTTGAGAGAATACCAAATAGCTCCTTCAGTAAATACTATCAACCATAAGAAGAATGTGTTCTAACTTGGCTTGTTTTATGAATTCTAAGCAAAGAAATGGTTTCAGTCTTTCATATCTTTTATTTTGCCTTTCTTTCTGTGTTTCTTCTTTCCTTTGAAGGTAGTATTTATTATTAGTAATAACTTCTCTTCCAAATAACTGTGTGAGTAGGTACTACCGTATCTTCAATTTACTAAGTAGGAAACTTAGGAAGATATTGTAATTTATCAACTATGAGTTGACTGGGATCAGCAGTGGAGTTCATATCAGGGTGTCAATTCCAGCAGTAGCTGGTACACTTATCTAAAGACTTTAGGATATGAAGATCAAGACAACTTGTTCACTTACATATCTGGCGCCTCATTTGGAGTGGGTAGAACAGTTGCCTTCTGTTTACCCATTTCACTTTATACACAGCATCTCTGAGTGATTAGCTTGGGCTTCCTCAAAGTATGGTGATCTCAAGGTATCCATATTTCTTTCCCAGAGGCTAGAGAAGAAGCATTCCAGAAAACGAGGACATCAGCTGAAAATACTGGCCTTGAAATTCACAGGGTACCTCTTTTGCCATGTAGTATTGTACAAAAGAAAGATAGAGGGCTGGCCAACTTTCAAGTGAAGGGAATTATACTATGACATAGGTATTGGAATGTATAGTTCCTGAATAGGTCATGGTTGGAGATTATCTACTTAAAAATGTAGAGAAAAATAATCCCCCTTACCTTTAATTCTGATTCGTTTCCTTTGGTTCTAATTTGGATCTAGGAATTCTCCACTACTGTGTAAATTGAATTATTTATATTGTCAGAAGAAAACATGAAATAGCTGTGAAAGGCTTCTGCAAGATTACAGTTGTAAAGGTTAGAAGCATTTAGCATCTTTAGTGTGTTTTTCATATTTTGGGAGTTCTGAGAATTTATTTGAGCCTAAATTTTAATCCCAGGTAACACTGTATGCACTTCGTTTCTCCTAGATATGTTTTTGCTTGTATGAGCAAAATGAGTGCTCATTAAAATCTACAGTTGCCTGTCTGTGGGGTCTGGTGTTTTGTATATTCACGAAGTACTTGCCTCTCCTGCTGGGAGACAGGTGGAATGATCTAGAAGTCTCTTTGTGTTTAGGAGTGCTGGAATCCCTGTCTTCTGTTACTGGGGAGTTAAATTCTCCCCTAATTATTCTTTGGCTGATTGAGGGACTTCTATTTGGGCAGTTTCTCCCCTGAGAGGCCTTTGTTTCTGGCTGTATTCCTTCTCCCTTGGCTCTATTTTCATAGCCTTTCAGCACTTCTGAAAAAGCTTAATCATTTTTTTTTTTAAGTATCTGAGCAATTTTGCTCAAATCTTAGCTGCAGGGTAACTAATTTGGAATAATGATGGCAAAATAGAATCTGGTTGCTCTGAATGCTGACTTTTTGACCACTCTTCACTGTGAAGCTGTGTCCAACATACCTTTTGAGGGATTAAATTGTATTACTGTCTATTTATTGCTTTACCATTTATTGATTGATGACATACGTATAAAATTTTGGATAATTGCATTTTATCATATACTTGTCATATAAATCTATGTAGTTCTTACTATAATTTTTATTCACATATCATAGATGAGGAAATTGAGGTTTAAAGAGTAAAAGATGATTTATACCATAACAGTGCTCAGTCTGGTACCCAAAACCAAGCAATGTATTCATAGCATGTACTTCTAGCAATATGCTCTTTCCCATTTAAATAAAATATTTGGAAATGCCAGTATGGGAAAATGTTATAATTAATGGATTATTTTGTTTATTTGTTCTTACTGTGTTTTTTAATGAGCTATTTGGGAAACCTCAGCACACTCAACTTGCCTTGATAAACAAAGCTAAAAGACAATTGTCTGGTTTGTCCATTTACTTTTCTTTTTCTATCTTTTTCCTTCCAGAAGGAAATGACTAGTGTACCAGTTTTTGAGATTTATTTTTTTTGTTCAGTTTATAATGTTGAGTTTTTTTTTCCCTGCTAGTACTATAAGCTTTAGATATATATTTTATTGAAGCATATTTGATTTGCAATATTGTGAAAGTGATGTTTTTATTTTAACATAAATTTATGATAATAAAGTAGCAGTCATCACATGGACTTTTTTCACCTTAAGAAACAGGAAAATTTTGTGACTTGGGAAATTCTGCAACATTTAGCAATTTGTCATAGGACACTCCAGAGTGTTGTTTGGATTTGTAAATTTGTTTATTGTAAAATAGAGTAGCTGTTCTTACCAGTCATCTCCCTGCCCTTGAACATTCATCTAGCAGTCTATTAAAATGATTTATAATGAACAATTGATAATTTATTATAGCACATCCTCAGGGATAATTGAATTTAAAAGTAAGAATGTGAAGTGAGAGGAAATTTTCACCTTAAAGAAACACATTTCAAGTGATATTTGTATTAGAGTTTCCCAGATAAACAAAACCAATAGAAAAAATATATATATGTATTTATATATACATGTATATTTATATATAATAGATTTATTATGTGAAGTTGGTTCACATGATTATAGAGGCTGAAAAGTTCAGATCCAAGAGAATGGTGTCCATTTGATTTCAAGGGCAGGAGAAGACTGATGTTTCACCTTAAGTGTAACTATGTAGAGACAAAAAAAAAAATCTTATTCAAATCTTATTTTCTATTCAGTCCTTCAGTAGATTGATGGAGGCCCACCCAGGTTAGGAAGAACAATCTGTTTTATTCGGTGTGTGAATTCAGATGCTAATCTCATCCCAGAAAACCCTCACAGACACACCCTAGAAATAATATTTAACCAGATATTTTGGTGCCCTGTTGCCCAGTAAACTTGACACATAAAATTACTCCTCCACAATATTTTAGGTTGAAGTATGACCATTGATCCTTTTTATGCATTTAGTATGCCACCTTTTAGTCCTCACCTCAACCTTATAAAGCTAATATGTTTATCCTCATCTCACTTAAAAAACAAAAAAAGAAATACACAAAATCACTGTAGCTCAGAGAGGCTAACTAGGTTGCCCTGTATGATAGAGCTGGTAAATAGGGCAACATGATCTACTCCACCTATTTTTTAACCTAAAAACTAAAATACTCAGCAGAATGGGTGTTTCTTCAGGAACAGCAAAAGCAGTTCAGGACAGGCAACTGTGGTGAACCACATGCAAGTCTAGTAAAGCAAAGAAGGATAAGGAAGCTGTGGTACATATACACCATGGAATATTACTCAGCCGTTAAAAAGAATTCATTTGAATCAGTTCTAATGAGATGGATGAAACTGGAGCCCATTATACAGAGTGAAGTAAGCCAGAAAGATAAAGAACATTACAGTATACTAACACATATATACGGAATTTAGATAGATGGTGGCGATAACCCTATATGCAAAACAGAAAAAGAGACACAGAAGTACAGAACAGACTTTTGAACTCTGGGGGAGAACGTGAGGGTGGGATGTTTTGAAAGAACAGCATGTATATTATCTATGGTGAAACGGACCACCAGCCCAGGTGGGATACATGAGTCAGGTGCTCGGGCCTGGTGCGCTGGGAGGACCCTGAGGAGTCGGGTGGGGAGGGAGGTGGGAGGGGGGATCGGGATGGGGAATACGTGTAACTCTATGGCTGATTCATGTCAATGTATGACAAAACCCACTGAAATGTTGTAAAGTGATTGGCCTCCAACTAATAAAATAATATTTAAAAAAAAAAAAAAAAAAAAACACAAACACTTGCAAAACCAAAAAAAAAAAGAAAAATAATTTTATTTAGGTTAGACACTTAGGTTATTTCCATTTTTTTCTATTATGAATAACACTGTACTGAACCTACTCACAATGAATGTCATAACCTTCCTGATGATTACTTTAGGAGAATGTATTAATTATCTTTTGCTGCATAACATATTATCCCAAAATTTGATGTATTAAAATAGTTAAAATATTAAAAAAAAAAAAAAAAAAAGAAGGGGAAGCTCTTTCATAGAGTGAAAAGGGAAAATTGAAAGAGGCTGTTATAAGCAAAGTCCATTGGGGTAAACTGGGAATTTGAAGGATAGTGACTTTTTGTTGGCAGAATGTGAAAATCTCTCCTTGTCTGAGCAATTTCTAGCCAAAAAAAAAAACCTTTCTTCCTCCTACTGGTGATAGTGAAGTCATGTCACTTCCAGTCAGAGATTACAGGCACATCTCTTCCTTTGGGGTCTGTGTTGATGTCCAGTGGTCTGCGCATGAGAGCTCCCACTTCAGGCCTCCTGACTGTTTTTAGTGAGTTTTTTCTTTATTAATTTCCACACAGGCAGATTGAACACCCTAATGGAGGAGAATCTAAAGAGTAATGATAGTCAGCTACAAGTGTCACTTATTCTACATACACACAGGTTTGTAGAAAGTTAGCTAGGATCCCCCCTGGATTTGCTAAGGCTATAATATTTCCTTCCTTTTGGGGGTGACCATTTAACTGATTTATTAAACAAAGGGTTAAACTGTTTCCTGAGCATTGATTCCTGCTGAAAATGAAGTTTCTATCAGTGACTCAGATAATCTTCAGGTCCAGTTCTTGGACATAATTAGAACCTTCTTTCCTATTATTCTCAGTAGGGACATCTCAGGCACAAGGGAAATAAGGTGGCCTTTATTTTGATAGAGGGTGGTCTCTTTTATAGAACATCCACTTAGTAAGTGCTAGGAACTCTTAATCAAATGTATTTCATAAAAAGCAAAACCTATTTTTCTTTGATCAGGGTTTGCTGTCTGGCACTGTTTGGGGCATAAGATGGATAAAAAACAATATGTTGATAATGTAAAATATTATTGTTCAAGGAATTTTTATGACCTTAACCAGACAACAGAGGGTATTAGAGGAAAACTGTCCTCAACTTGAGAAGTTTGTTGGTGTTCTTCAGTCCCCTAGATAGAAGCTTCAAACTGTGAGAACAAACATGTCTTTGCCTTGTTTATTGGATGACAATTTTTAAACCAATTTTCATTAATTTCTCAAGAGACTCTTTGCAGCTATCATAATGAGCATTCCCCTTGTCCTGGAGATGTACAATCACATGATGATAAGTTCCTTTATTTCACTGTCACAGGAAGGTGAGGTGAGAGAGGAAGGTGAGGTGAGAGAGGAATACGGTGTGCATATGTCTCTGTCCATGTGCCCTGTATTTTGTATCACTTGGCTGTTTTAGAGGATGAGTTTTTAAATAGGCGCAGGAATTGCAAATTTCATCTCAGCCACTTGTTAATTGGGGGTCATGGGGATTATTCAACCATGAGGACTTCCAGCATAAAATGCCACCTTCAGTGTAACTGCGAGTCAGAACCTCAGACTGCTAGTTTGAACATTGAGTCAAATTTAGTACGTTTCTCCCTGACAGATTTAGTGTCCATTAGGAGCTGGGGAAAGCATCTGACAAGCCTCAAGATTAACTGTGTTCTAAGGGAAACGAGTGAAAAAATCTCAACAGAGGAGTGTTTCACAGGTTGAATCACATAAATTTGTCAGCGAACTTTACTCTCCGTGTACATGAAATTAGGCAAGGCTTTTTAACACCATTTTGAATTATGTACTCTGCAATATAGATATTTACATCACCTGTTCCTTGTTTGTTAGTCGATCATGGAAGACAAGGATGGATTACAATTCCATGTCGATCTGCTTCCAGCTTAGTATTTAGGGTGACATATTCTCAGGCATCACATTAAAAAAGGAGCTCTAAGAGTAATCTCCCATTGAGATATAATTGGTTCTATTGACAACACTCTGGATTGAATTGATTTTTTTACTTCATAACCAGAAAACTTTTAACATACTTTCTTTTTTCCTTTCATTTTCCTAACTTAGCAATTCTATATGGAGTTTTGAAATAATCTCTAATGAAAATCTATATTATTTACAATTTAGTCATGTGTATCTAAGTTGTAATATTGAATTAAACTTGGACATCAGTCATCCAAAACGATAACCTAAAATTTCCTGCATTAGCTAAAGTCATCCTCATAAAAGTTCTAAATATCAACTAATCATCCTTAGTTTTTTTTACACATGATTAAATGAACCTTCACAGTGTTAAGTAACTTATACACAGAAGCACAGTTAATAAATAGCCTGCATGAATGCAAACCTACTTCTGACTGGATCCTATACAGTATGCACCATAATATAGTTGTTAGTGGCAAAGAACAGACTCTTATCAGCTAACACTGATTGTATTTCCTGACACACCAGCCTGTGTGTTTCTTCAGTTATTATAAACGTCTGAGACTTAGCCCCTCTTCCTGAGTATAAGTTTCTTATGTGCAAACACCATAGAACATGAATCTTGGATAGCCTCGTTAAACATGAGTTAAGCTCTCAAATACTTGAAGCCTAGCCAGGCCCATGATTGATTTCAGCCTTCAACCCCCATCAGAGACAAACTGCAGCTATATTGTTTCTTCTCATTTTAAGATTGGCCTTCCAAAGATAAAAGATTTACAGTTTTCTGTTTCTGATCAACTGGCAATGATGGGAAACTCCATAACAAGTATATTCTGAAGGCACTGCCACTCTTAGAAGCAGAAAATGTAATTATATGCCCACTGGTTTGTTCTGGTAATTTGCATCACTGATAGTGATTTGATTATCAAAAAAGGAGATTCCTCCCCACTGACGTCTCTGTATTTTGCCCATCCTCAGTCCACCTGCAGAGATCACTGGATAGTTTAAAAACCTGCATCTTCCATTTCCACCCACAAAGCCTAGTTTATTGTCTCTGTTAAAGGAAGACTGTTAAAACAACGCTTTATCATTAGTGGTCAAATGAAACGAGAGCATCCTTTATTCTCTCTGGTCACCCCGTGCTCCCTCCCAACAAAGTGAGTTGAAAAAAGAATGTTCAGATCATGCTGTTTCATCTGTACAAGGAAAATAAGAATGATTTGGGGCCAGATGTGAATATCAAATTCTAGGTCTGTCCAATAGTAAAGACCTGTGTCTAGGAGGAGGCCATTAGGATTAACTACACATTCACCTTTTTGCACATGCATGCGTGCACACATCCAGGAGTTCCTTTTATTCCAAGTCATGAGATTTGCCTATATTCTGGAAGCAACCCAGAGAGGGAGCCAGTCCTCAGCTTTCTGATGCTTGTTACCCTTAGGGCCCGTCCTTTTTTTTTAATTTTCCCCTGAGCCCCAAGGGAAATAACATCTTGAGCCAGTTTCTTCTTGAGCTACAAAAGGGATTGATAAGGCTCACTCTGTACGTTCCCATTCAGTGCTAAATTAATCATACTATTTATATAATTGTTTATTCCATACCTGATCAGTGAGAACAACAGACTTATGGAAAGCATATTTTTTTAGTCCACTAAGACAGGTCTTTTTCTCATGGAGCTCTCTCTTTTTGGCCCTCCACCACCACATGGAAACAAAGCAAACCTATTTTTCTTTAGCACCTTATTAAACACCATGCATGAAATCTGGACCTACTTTTTCTATATGCTGGTTTGCCTTATTTTTCAGGGTCTTACACAATACCTGAAAATACTGTTTTAAATCTGGTGGTGGTTCAATCATTTCTCACACTGCTCTATATCCCCCTGACACACAACAATTTGAATTTCAACAAAAGCCTTCAAAGAGACTGTAGACCCCAAATCTTACCACTAAACAGCTGCTGATTTTGTCTGTGTCTCTCTAAAAGGAACTCAGATTATCTGATACAGGTTCCCCTGTACTCCCATTAACTTGGGGCATTAGAATGCGCACTGGTGAGACAGATCATGGTGGGTTAAGACAATTAGCTTTTGAAACCGACAGATTGGTTTTAAATTCTAGCACCAACAATAAATGGGCATTTGGCCTTCGGAAATCACTTTACCATTCTAAAACTTAGGTTCTTTACCACCACAGAGCAAGAAACATAGACATGGTTATAATTTACACTTTACAAAGTTGTAATGAGTATTAAATAACTCATCCAAGGTCCTGGGACAGTAAGGTTTTTCAAATTGTAGCTATTGCCATGCCATCACTGATATTATGATGGTAATATTAACCTGGGCTCATGGGTAAAGAATCTGCCTGCCAATGCAGGAGACATGAGTTTGATCCCTGGGTAGGGAAGATCCCCTGCAGAAGGAAATTGCAACCCACTCTAGTATTCTTTCTTGCCAGGGAAATCTCATGGACAGAGGAACTTGATGGGCTACAGTCCATGGGGTTGCAAATCATCAGATATGACTTAATGACTAAACAACAACAGCTATGTTGACCTAAAATAATTAAAATATTTGTTCATCCAGGATACACAGTTAGGCCCTGTGTTTAGCCATCCTCTCTGTGACCATGCCGTACTTCAGTTTCTCCCAGGATGCTGAGATTAAATGGACCAGAAGGCCAGTCTCTGCCTTGAAGAGAGTTGCCTTCTTCAGTCAGTCAGGCTGAGCACAGTGAATTGCTAATTGAATTAGATTAGAACATGGATCAAGGCCAGAGCTGATTGCTAACTCAGAATCCTTGTAGCTGCAAATACAGCTGCCTGACTTGCCAGTCTCTGGATATGGAGGGCCTACCTTGTTTTCTTTAAAAAGGAAATCATTCATAATTGATGAGAACTGAGAATATCTCCATCATCCACCACCCTAACTTAGTTAAATATCTGGTGCCTGAAATAGCTGCAGCTTTCACCTTTCATTTGGTAGTAAACTAATTTCCTATGGACAGGAAGTGCTTTGGGGCTGGGGGATTGCACCGACACAAGGAGATGTACTCCCAAGCACTAAGTATTGTGGTCCATCCTGGCTTCCATTAGTCAAAGCAGCTGGACATTGACTTCATAAGTATTCAAACCAAGAAAACACACCCTATGAAATGTCTGCAGAGGGGAAACTGGGCAAACCCCAAAGCCTGTGAATCCTTTCTGGAACCCAACTCCTTTCATCCTCTGAAAAAATTGTGTAAGGTTATTCATTAAAGAAGTGGCAGATATTCCTTTAAGGATGAAATTGTTTTGTACCCCTCCTCTAACTTCTGGTGACAGGTGGCAATCCTTGGTGTTCTTTGGCTTATAAATGCATTATTCTAACATCTGCTTCCATTTTCTCATGGTGTTTTCCATGTCTCTGCATCCTCTTCCCTCTGTGTTTATCTATCCAACCTTCTTCTTATAAGAGCAAAGTCATATTAAAGTAGAACTTAGTTTCATGGCTTCATCTTAATATGATAAAATCTGTAAAAATACATTTCCAAATTAGCTCACATTGAGATACTGTGGTTAGGACTTCAGTGTATCTTGTCTGGGAGATACAACTCAACCTGTAACAAGAAGTGGTAATGGATTTGGTACACTGAACATGCTCATTAATATTGCTTAAGACTAAATAAGAGCAATAAAATTTCCCCATAAGCCATATTAGGATGTAAACAGAATCATAATTTAAGGAATGATGGTTGGCAGTAGGATGTGGTGTCAATGATAAAAAAACGAATTCTAACAGATAATCTGACTGTAATAGATCCTCAAGATGAAGTTGATTGGAAATATTTCAGATGCAGATTTATCATAGCTATATGTATATATATATATACACATATATATCACATATGATATACAAATATATATATACATATGTATAAGATATACACATATATATCATATATGGTATATATGTCCTTTATATCAATAAAGGACAGAAATTGTATGGACCTAACAGAAGCAGAAGATATTAAGAAGAGGTGGCAAGAATACACAGAAGAACTATACAAAAAAGATCTTAACAACCCAGATAATCACGATGGTATGGTCACTCACCTAGAGCCAGACATCCTGGAATGTAAAGTCAAGTGGGCCTTAGGAAGCATCACTATGACCAAAGCTAGTGGAGGTGATGGGATTCCAGTTGAGCTGTTTCAAAGCCTACAATATGATGCTGTGAAAGTGTTGCACTCAATATGCCAGCAAATTTGGAAAACTCGGCAGTGGCCACAGTACTGGAAGAGGTCAGTTTTCATTCCAATCCCAAAGAAAGGCGATGCCAAAGAATGCTCAAACTACTGCACAATTGCACTCATCTCACAAGCTAGTAAAATAATGCTCAAATTTCTACAAGTCAGCCTTCAACAGTACATGAATAATGAGGTTCAAGCTGGATTTAGAAAAGGCAGAGAAATCAGAGATCAAATTGCCAACATCTGTTGGATCATTGAAAAAGCAAGAAAGTTCCAGAATAACATCTACTTCTGCTTTACTAACTATGCCAAAGCCTTTGACTGCATGGATCACAACAAACTGTGGAAAATCCTTTGAGATAGGAATACCAGACCACCTCACCTGCCTCTTGAGAAATCGATATGCAGTTTAGGAAACAGCAGTTAGAGCTGGACATGGAACGACAAACTGGTTCCAAATATGGAAAGCAGTACGTCAAGGCTGTATATTGTCACCCTGCTTATTTAACCTATATGCAGAGTACATCATGAGAAACGCTGGGCTGGATGAAGCACAAACTGGACTCAAGATTGCTGGGAGAAATATCAATAACCTCAGATATGCAAATAATGCCACCTTATGGCAGAAAGCAAAGAACTAAAGAGCCTCTTGATGAAAGTGAAAGAGGAGAGTGAAAAACTTGGCTTAAAACGCAACATCCAGACAAGGAAGATCATGGCATCTGGTCCCATCACTTCATGGTAAATAGATGGGGAAACAATGGAAATAGTGACAGACTTTATTTTGGGGGGCTCCAAACTCATTGCAGATGGTGACTGCAGCCATGAAATTAAAAGTCGCTTGCTCCTAGAAAGGAAAGTTATGACCAACCTAGACAGCATATTAAAAAGCAGAGACATTACTTTGCCAACAAAGGTCCATCTAGTCAAAGCTATGATTTTTCCAGTAGTCATGTATGGATGTGAGAGTTGGACTATAAAGAAAGCTGAGTGCCAAAAAATTGAAGCTTTTGAACGTGGTGGTGTTGGAGTGGTGGTGGTGTTGGAGAAGACTCTTGAGAGTCCCTTGGACTGCAAGGAGATCCAACCAGTCCATCCTAAAGGAAATCAGGCCTGAATATTCATTGAAAGGACTGATGCTGAAGGTGAAGCATCAATGTTGGCCATCCGATGTGAAAAAGTGACTCATTTGAAAAGACCCTGATGCTGGGCAAGATTGAAGGTGGGAGGAGAAGGGGACGACAGAGGATGAGATGATTGGATGGCATCACCAACTCAATGGACATGAGTTTGAGTAAGCTGCAGGAGTTGGTGATGGAAAGGGAGGCCTGGTGTGCTGCAGTCCATGGGTCACAGAGAGTCAGACATGACTGAGCAACTGAACTGAACTGAACTGAACCCTTCATTTCTTGAGAGCATAACAGTTAACAGACATCTCTGCGTTTCCTCCAATCTGTCTTTCTCTAACCTATTCCATATGATTGGAGTGACAACTCTTGAGTTTTCTAATCACTTTTTGTGTTTGTTGTTGTTTCACAGTGACATAGAGTAATCTGGAATAATGCTCTTACTTTTCAAGAAGTTGATAACTACTCTTTTCCTGTGTGAATTTTCCCTTCATCAAGTCTCCTAAACTTTTCTTTATCTCTTTCAATTGTCCAGATTCATTTATGTTTTTACTTATTTTGCAGCATGCACAAGCTCAATTATTCTTCAAGCAGGGTCATATTCTCTATCTTCATTGGCTGTTTTTTTAAGCCTTTTAAATAATCTAGTTTTAATTGACGGATAATTGTGTTACAATATTGTGTTGGCTTCTGTCATACAACAGTGTGAATCATTGGATCTTAATTTATACATGTCAAAGGACAGGACTGTGGGCCTTACCCACCAGCCACTCAGGAAAACTCCTTGGCTACCTGCATACAGAGAGGTGGCATTGTGGAAAAGGAGAAGGGCCTTGTAAGGCCCAGAAGAAGAAGTACCACTCCCATGGAGCTTTCCTCGTCCATGTTGCCAGCCAAACAATTGTTTCTTCTAGTCACTCATCATACTTTGTTACTTGGATCTTTTTTAAAAAACATAATTTCCTTTCACTTTAAGTGCATAATTATTTCTAATTCTTTTCACAAAATTGAGATTTTTTTCCAAAGCATGAATCATATATTATACTTTTGCTGTCTACAATCTACGTTCTAGCACAATGTCAGACATTGTTTTGTTTGTTTTTGGTAAGTGCATATGCTGAAGTGAATGGCATTGGGATATTTTCTTTTAAGAAATAGAAATGCATGCCATTGTAGAAAATTCTGGACACATAGAAGTATAAGGATGATTTAAAAAAAAATAGTACCACCATAAATCAACCTACTTTAATTTTTGTTACTTTAAAAACTCAGTTGGAATAAACATGGTTGGCTATCATAAACCTGTTTGTGATTTACTACCTTTTATAATGCTAGTATTATGTAAACATCTCTCCCATGAAATTGCAAACACAAAATGTAGCTAATTTAATAGCTGCTGTATTATTCCCTATACAAATACAAAAAATAATTACATATTGCTTCAGTATTTTAGTATAAATACCTAAATATAATAAGAATTTAAGTATATGACAAATATGAAAGTATATAGTAAATACTTAAATATAAATAATTTTAATATAAATATATTAATAAATATTTACTATGAATAAATAAGTGACTTAAATTTATGTAGTATAACTAAATACAATATTATGGTGAACATCTTTGTGTATAACATTCTCAAGTTGATTTTAAAAATTCCTGAGAATATAGTTCCATAAACAGAATTACTGGATTAAGGATTATTGTATAGTAATACTTGTTTTACTAAACATTAATAGCTAGTTATTTTCCCAAACACAGAGTAAGAGTTTTTATCAACAGCTTTGGATATGTGTATAGTATAGTATATGTATACACCATCTTCATAATTAAATAAATATTTGAAAATTAGAAGACATAAAAAAGAATAAAAAAGTCAGCAATGTGATCCAGTCTGCTATACACAGTTCATGGCCTACTGAGCATATGAAGGTGTGGTGAACAGATGAAGCCTGAAGTCCAGCCTTGGTTCCATCAGCCAAGCTGAATATCTGAGGCTGTAACTGCCCAAGAACTTTCTTTAGTAATAGATATCATCTATTCAACGAGCTGTGTACTCATCTGGAAAGAGTGCCTTTCTCTGCTTAACACAAGCTTGCCTATGAGGCAGCTGTGGGGTTGTTGGATTCTTCAGAGGAAGAGGGTACAACCTCAGTCCTTTGTCTCTCTGCAGATGTGGCTTTCTTGAAGTAGCAGTATCATCCTGTGGAGCTAAGGTATAGCCAGATGTGGGGAGCAGCACCATCTCTCTGGGATTTGTCAAAGATAAATGCAGCCAGTCATTAGTAAAAGCAGTGAAAACAGATTTGATTCAGTAACTGCTGACAGTTGGGGGAAGAGCTGAACTACCAACTGTTGGGTGCACAGGTGATTGGGTATTTTAGAGGGAAAACTTGGGAGTGGGGAGGGGAAGAAGTTGTAGGGGCTTGAGCAGAGATAGGAAAGTGAAAAAGTACAAAAAGTGGGAAGGGGGTTCGGACCATGTGAAGCCCATGTAGGTTTGCTTAATAGCACTTATCACAGTTAGACTCTATCTTCCCACAGACATTAAGAGACAGGAGCCTGGTGGAAGAAACAGTACATTCCTTTGTCAGTCTTGAGTTTTCTCAGGCATCAACTTTACAGGGGGCTAGGGTCATCCTCAGAACATACCAGGCCATGAGTTGTTAGAAACTCTGTTAGTGTTTGTAGACATCTTTGTAATCCAAGGTTGAGGCCTGGTTGAGAAGAAGGCTCAGAGTAGCCTGACTCAAGTTTGGTCAGGGGGAGAATCTTTATCAGATGCTTGTGTGGCAAGACCTCTGAATATTTTTCACTTGGGAGTCAAAACTGTACAAGCTTTTCTTTTCAGCCTCCCTGCACTTTACCTGAGGCTCCTCCTCAAGCTCACACATTCCTGGTAACTTTTCTCTGCTCTCCTTAGTGGCTCCTCTTTGCCCATGTAAGTCTTCCCAACTTTAAAGGCTTAGTTCACCATCTGTCTCTCTCCTGTCAGACTTTCTCTGGTCTAATTCTTGATTATCAGTGACATCAGCTCATTTGAATCCATAGCATTTATTTGCTAACAGTCACATAGGGTGACTGTTCTAAGTACAGAGTCTGGAGCCATTTGGTTTAGATTTAAATGTGATCTATAACTTGCCTACAAAGAGATGGTAATATGATTTCCTAATCTGGGCCTCGGTGTCCTCATCAGGAAGGTGAGATAATAGTACATTATACCTTTGAGCTCTGATAAGGAGTAACATGGGCTTCCCAGGTGGCGCTAGCGGTGAAGAACCTGCCTGCCAATGTGGGAGACATAAGAGATGTGGATTTGACCCCTGGTTTCGGGAAGATCTCCTGGAGTAGGAACTGGCAACTCACTCCACTATTCTGGTCTGGAGAATACCACAGATAGAGAAGCCTGGTGGGCTACAGTCCATAGGGTCTCACAGAGTCGGACACAACTGAAATGTCTTAACACAGCATAGCATAAGGAATAATATCTTAATATTTAATTTAATGTTGCATCTAGAACATAGTGTTTGTTTGCTGGTTGATTTTAATATTATATTCCTTTTTAAACCAAATGTTTCTTCATGTTTTGAAAGGAGAAAATGTATCCTAAATATTTGGTTTTTAGTCTTGGAGATTACTGTATAAGAAAGACACTAAATATTTGTTGGTTAAGTGAATAAATACACATTAGATTTTAGTGGTTGACATAAGCCCCAAGTTTGACATAGTCCTTTTTTTCCTCTTTTTTTTTTTTTTTTTGCTATCCATTATTTCTAGAGCACATGCTATTTTTCAGATATTAGGAATGCCAAGAGGATCAAGGTCCTGGTCTCAGGAACCCACATAAACAGGCACATGAATGAATATGGTAAAAAAAACTCTAGGAGGAAGCTGCATACAGCGAAGTCTGGGAGACCAAAGGAAGGACACCTGCCTCCTACATAAACCTGGAGAAAGTTTACACAAAAGCAGAGTCAAGCTCACATTCTGACCAGGAAGGCATCTACCTAATAACAAAGAAGAGATGAAAGTTGAAATTGGAGGATACAAAAGTTTTCCTAAAGCCTTAGCAATAACCACCATCTTAGATGGTGCCAAGTGAGAACTCATCATGTTTCTCACAGTGCAAAAGAGGCTCAGGTTTAGCCAGCCCCTTACAGTTCTAGTCTTCTCTTATATATGTGCAAACACACAAAAATGAAACAAATCAAAAACAAACAAAAAAAATCTTTTGTATATAGTTAAGTATGCTTGGCATACTACCCTAATGAAAGAAAAGTGTGAAGCTACATTCATGACATTGTTAGATAAGTTAGTTGTGCCTGATACCAGCTTACGGGAGAGCCAGGCCCTTAATAAGTATTGTATCATTACAGGATCATATTAGGGAAAGGCAATTTAATTGCAATTAGTGTTGTAATAATTTATTTATGAAATGCTAGAGTGTGCATTTATAGCCTATCATTCACTTCCAGTCTGGCACTATGTGTGCCCCATTAAATTACAAAATACAAGTTTATTAACCTGCAATTCTGCTGCAATCATGGTATTAGATTGCATTCTGTTCCTCTCTGGTACAGTGTCGTTAACTCTTTTTGGGTCATTTATCTGTAGCTATTTAATTTCTCTGTGGTCATCTAAAGATTCTTATCACTGCCAATTAAGCAGGTGTGACCTGTGCTAAAAGCAGTTGGCTTTCCCTGATGATCTGGTGGGAATCCAAAATTGAGTCAGACTATTTCCATTCTCACTAGTTTTTCATACTTGCCTTCTGTAAATAGTGATTTAGGACACATGAAGCATGTTGCCATGCTCTAGATCAGCAACAATTTGAGGGTCTTTACAGAGGGCACTTGAGAAAGTATACTGTGAGTAGGCTTTGAAAACAAAATTGTGAAGCTGTGATACCACTTAGCCATCTGTTTATCTTTCTGATGCACTGGTTTTAAGAGGGGAGAATTTGACATAAATCCATTTTCACAGTGACTGAATGACTAAGAGTAGGGAGTGGAATAGAAATACTGTTTATTGAGTTATTTTCATGTTGCTGTGAGGAATATTGAGCTGGGATTTTTCATATTCATGGTCTTAGGCAAAGTCCCCAGGGATACTCTACTTAATTTTGCAAATTAGCTGAAGTACAGAGTTTGCTCAAGATAGTTGAGCTGGGTTTTAAACCAAGATGTACTGGGCTCCAAAGCTCTTTGGGATATCCCACACTTCAGGTGTCCCTATAGCGTCACTATATAGAGAGCTGATTCTTGGTTTTACAGAAACTGATTATCCTGTCTGAGGATTAAGTTTCTTGCCTTTATCTTCCTCCTCTCTTAATGGTCTAATAATAATCACTCGTTGATTGCTAAAGTCATCCACATAGAGGATAATCAGGAGGTAGATGAAGAAATGAAAGTAATTATGAATAAATTCAACCATTGATAACTTTTGGGAAGTGCATGTGTGTTCTAAAGAGTTAAACTGGCATCAGAGATTAAACAGTGTACTGACATTTAAGTATTTGAATTCTGTGTGGGTTTCACAGCCCAGTTTGTCTGAACCTTGCCTTTTTAATTTATCCATCTTGATTAGAACAACACATAGTGTACATGTTACCAACAGATAGTGAGCCTGGCTATGATGCTTTTACAGACTTTGATTTTATGCTTTATTAAATGGGGAAAAGGTATGCTGGGTCAATCCTATGTCAAATAGACCCATCATTTGATCTATTAATGATTGGTTAGGATTCACCAAGACAGCACAATATCTGTCAGTAATGAGAGTTTATTGTCCTCTGTGGACATTAGAAAGAAATGATTGATTATTTAAGTTCATGAGTGTGCTGTTGGATTGTTTTTTGTTTATTTTTTTTAAATTTTGTTTCAGAATACAGGGAAGCATTTTTTGTCGTTCTTTAATATGACAGACTGCAGCAGTTTAAAGGTTATATTATGATTGGAGTGCAGTTGAATATAGAAAGCATTAAAGGAAATAATAAAATATCTCTTCATGTTCCACATACATCTTCTGCCTGCACAGCACCACAGCTTGAAGATGGAGAGTGTACAGGAGCACTGGGTTTATGCAGTTAATGTTTATTTAGAGTTAAGAGATACTGTAAAGACACATGCTGTCTGTGCATTCTGAATTCCAGGGATGAATTCAGCTAGTTTACAGAAAGTTGTCACTGTTGGAGGCTGAGTGATGGCAGATGACAGAATGCCTGAGCCCTTTGTATATTGGGTTGGCCAAAAAGTTCATTGGGTTTTTACTATAACAGTGTATAGAAAAATTCAAACAAACTTTTTGGCCAACCCAAGTAAAACTATCAGTTAAGTTCAATTGCTCAGTCATGTCTGACTCTTTGTGACCCCATGGACTGCAGCATGCCAGGCCTCCCTGTCCATCACCACCTCCCAGAGTTTACTCAAACTTATGTCCATTGAGTCGGTGATGCCATCCAGCCATCTCATCCTCTGTCGTCTCCTTCTCCTCCTGCCTTCAATCTTGCTTAGCATCAGGGTCTTTTCAAATGAGTCAGTTCTTCGCACCAGGTGGCCAAAGTGTTGGAGTCTCAGCTTTGATATCAGTCCTTCCAAAGAAGATCCAGGACTGATCTCCTTTAGGATGTACTGGTTGGATCTCCTTGCAGTCCAAGGAACTCTCAAAAGTCTTCTCCAACACCATAGTTCAAAGACATCAATTCTTCACCAATCAGCTTTCTTCATAGTCCAATTCTCACATTCATACATGACTACTGCAAAAACCATAGCTTTGACTAGACAGATCTTTGTTGGCAAAGTAATGTCTCTGCTTTTTAATATACTGTCTATATTGGTCATAACTTTTCTTCGAAGGAGCAAGCATTCTTTAATTTCATGGCTGCAGTCACCATCTGCAGTGATTTTGGAATCCCCCAAAATAAAGTCTGTCACTGTTTCCATTGTTTCCCCATCTATTTGTCATGAAGTGATGGGACCAGATGCCATGATCTTAGTTTTCTGAATGTTGAGTTTTAAGCCAAATTTTTCACTCTACTTTTTCACTTTTATCAAGAGGCTCCTTAGTTCTTCTTCACTTTCTGCCACAAGGGTGGTGTCATCTGCATGTCTGAGGTTATTGATATTTCTCCCAGCAATCTTGATTCCAGCTTGTACTTCATCCAGCCCAGCATTTCTCAGCATATACTCTGCATATAAGTTAAATAAGCAGGGTGACAACATACAGCCTTGACGTACTCCTTTCCCAATTTGGAACCAGTCTATTTTTCCATGTCCAGTTCTAACTGTTGCTTGTTGACCTGCATATAGATTTCTCAAGAGGCAGGTCAGGTGGTCTGGTATTCCCATTTGTTTAAGAATTTTCACAGTTTGTTATGATCCACAGTGCCAAAGACTTTGGCATAGTCAATAAAGCAGAAATAGATGTTTTTTTTTCTGGAACTCTCTTGCTTTTTTGATGATCCAACAATTTGGCAATTTGATCTCTGGTTCTTCTGCCTTTTATAAATCCAGCTTGAACATCTGGAAGTTCACGGCTTATGAACTGCTGAAGCCTGGCTTGGAGAATTTTGAGCATTACTTTACTAATGATAGACACTTTCTTATTCAATACTTTATAGATGCTTTACCTTCTCACTCTCCAGCACCCTATCGCCCCAAAGCAGGCTTTCAAAAATGAGAAAATTATAGTGTTTGGTTGTATGTCTTCTTCTTGTCCTGTTCCACCATTTGTGAGGAGGACGACACTGGAGGCTGGAACTGTGCTGTGTCCTGAGCGACTGACCTGAACTGAATGTATCCTTCCCTGGTGTCCAGCACAGTCAGATACATAGCAGCAGTGCCTACATGCTATAGTTTAGAAAAGAAAATGTTTGGAGCTTAGAGTCAGAGAACAGGATGACTTACAAGTCAAAACAAACTGAGCATAAGCTCCCTTATTTGTAAATGGATACAATCATCACCTTTTTCAAGGAGATAGGATGAGGATTAGGCATGAATAAATACATCTTGATTATTTGAAAGTGCTGTGTAAATGTGGGCTAGTTATGTGGTTGTGCAATTATTAGCTCACTGAGGGAAACCTGGGTTCAAATATGTTTGTTTATGTATTTTCTAGTGCTACAACTTGGACTTCCCTGATGGCTTAGTGGATAAAGGGTCTGCCTGCCATGCAGGAGACATGGGTTTGATCCCTGGGTCTGGAAGATGCCCCTGGAGAAGGAAATGGCAACCCAATCCAATATTCCACCTGAAAATTCCATGGACAGAAGAGCCTACTCACAACACACAGACACATACACTTACTAAGTATGAAGAGACAGTATAGAACTTCAACAATGGGAGGTGAACAATACTACATTGATTCTCTATTAGTTTGCGCCTGTTTCTTCTGTTTTACTTGTAAGAAAACAGTTCCATACAAAAGTGCCACAATGTCACTCACCTTATTTTTTACACTTACCTCTGTTGATGTTTCTGAGGTTGTCCTAGCGGCACAAACGATGGTGGAGAGCCCAGAGTCACCTAGAGCTGAATGATTTTTTGGTCCTGGCTCTATCCTCTCCTGGCTATTGGCTTAGTTAAATTACTTGCTATCTCTTTGCTGCAATTTTTCAGCTATGTCGTGGATATGGGAATAATATCACCTACCTCATATGGTATGGCTTAGCATATTTTAAGCATTTACAACAATGAATGGCATGTAGTAAGTGCTTTATATATATGAACTGTTATCTCTATTATTAGAAGCAGTACCTGAGTTATCCTTCTCCTTCTGCATGGTATGTTCATACCACTGTTGGCAAGTGTGAAGATAAGCTGATGCATCAGTCTGAACATGTGCAAAACATGTTTATTGGGGATAAAGTCATGGCAATTTTCTCACAGTAAATAAAATAATTCCATTCACAATAATAGTAAAAACAATAGTTCCATTTGCAAATTACTAGATATGTAGCAGGCACTGTGTTAACATGAGCATAGTTTATAATCCATATGCAGACTTTCAAGTGCCATGCTTTTATCCTTATTGTACAGTTAAGCAAACTCAGGTTCTAATAGGTTAAGTCAATTATCCCTGGTCCCCAGGACACCATGTAGCTGGTATTCAAACTCAGATGTTTCTGGTTTCAGAACTTGTGATTTTTCTTTCATATCAAGGTTCTCATCCTAGGAAAGTTCCTCAAAGCAAGTAATATATAAAAATATCCTCTCTTTTCAAGATGTTAAAGGAGAGAGACTAAAAACTTAGTCTTGGGAGACAGGCTTTTGTTGAGATTTTTTCTGTTATTTCCTTATAGTTCAAGAATGGACCAATTGTAAAACCTTTGAAAACTTCTGTTTCCTCAAATCTGTAAGCTGCCTCAAGAATTCTTGCCTCATTCTGTCCTCATAAGCATAAAATAACTGAAATTTTTATTTCATTTTCATGTTTAACTTTCACAAAGTTAAGTCAACACTTAGTGATTTTTTTAAAAATAACAATTATTAATTTTGAGATCTTCTAACAAAAGTAAAGTCTGAGGCAATGTTTGTCCCTGTCTGGCTGAAGTGTGTGTGGGGAATGTTGCCAGTGGAAATAGCATATTTGTGTGTGTGTCATATGCACAGTAAGAATTCTTAGAAGTTCATGAACTCTTTTTGCTTCATGTAATCTGAAAGATTCAACAATGCTCTTCCCATATCTCCATTTTATTCCACAATCTGGACCTTATAAAAGCCAAATCTACTCTGGAAAAAATCAGTGGATGACCACAAATTCAGCCAAGTAGTAACCTCAGTTCTATTTGTAGTGGTAATGTATTCAATAATATTTTTGCTGTAACAGATTATCATGAACCCAGTACACGTATGTTAAGGCTCTTCATCTGGAAAACACATCATTTTTCATACCTGTCAGTAAAGAAACTCAGAAACTGTTCTCATTCATGTGAAATGAACAGTAGGATTAATTTGCAGTCTTCCCCAAGGGATATGCTAACTGTATTGGCTTCTGTTGTAACATAGTCCAAAGAGACCTAGGCCAACTGATAGTGCCCAGAACATTGCATTGGTGAACTTTATTGATGACATGCTGTTATCATTTATATGTTCAAGAAATAACAATATATTGAAGAATTTAGCAATGTGCATGTGCTTCAGAAGGACAAGAAGGAAAAACTTCAAAAGATTGAAGGACATTTCACATTTGTGATATTTTTAGTAGCTCAATAATCTATAGTTTACCAGGATATTGCTCAAAAACAAAGGACACATTATTACTTCTCCCGTCTCCTTCCACAAGTGAAAGTGAAAGTAACTCAGTTGTGTCTGACTCTTTGAGACCCCATGAACTACTAGAGTGGCTAGCCTTTCCCTTCTCCAAGGGGTCTTCCCAACCCAGAGATCGAACCCAGGTCTCACTCATTGCAGGAAGATTCTTTACCAGCTGAGCTACAAGGGAAGCCCAAGAATACTAGAGTGAGTAGCCTATCCCTTTTCCAGCAGATCTTCCTGACCCAGGAATTGAACCAGTGTCTCCTGCATTGCAGACAGATTCTTAACCAACTGAGCTGTGAGGGAAGCCCCCTTCTGCAATTAAAGCATCAAAATACCTCAGGTTTTAGAGACAGTACATTTTGCTCCCAAGGAAACTGTAGCATCTCATACACTAGACCCTAAAACTGCAAGCATTGAGGGAGGCCCAGACCATGGAAAGCTGCAAAACAGAGTTAGACTGTGGTTCTAGTAGCCCTGCTGATTGTTAGACTGTAGTTCTAGTAGCCCTGCTGACAGTAGCCACTGGATCTGTGTTATGACGTATCTATAAGACTTAAATTTAGTGTTCTAGACCAAGGCCATGACAAATCCAGTGTAGCTTTGTATACTTTTCTGAAAAGGGTGTCACCAGATTTTAGTAAAAATGCACTATTATGAAATGGGTTCTGCCCTACCCTCTGAACCATATAGAAAGGAAGACATAGCAGCAATTTATCATTGACAGACTGAAGTGGGATATCCATCCATGGTCTGGCCCCAGGAACTGCAGAAGCAAATGCCCCTGACCCCACATCACCCAGCATGATTGCACCAGCATCTCTCCATCAGCTAACATCTGTGTGACCAGCTGAGGAGGAAAATCTCTACTTCTTAAAAATTGAAATGACCTAATACACATAAAGTGCTCGACACAGAAGCATGCAAATAATAATAGTTCCATAAATGCTACCCATTCAATGTTATTCATTTCAGCCTGTGAGAGTGGATCTCTCCTCCCACTTTAAAAATAACTTATTTTCTTTTCACCTTGTTCCCTCAGTTAATTGTGTTTCATTTCTTCTCTTCACAGTGTCAGAAAACATTGGTCAAAGCAGAAACTCTGCTGCACATTGCTTTTGTGTCCAGCGAGAGGCTAGGAATAAACCAAGGCATTGTCCTGGGCCATGGTCTAGATTATTCAGAAGGCTCATGTATTCCTCCGTCCCTCTCATACTTGACTGACATGGCTTAAAGTTGGTCCAATTGTAGGTTCATGAAGAAGTTTCCTTTTTTCCTTTAGGCTATTTCTATTTAAAAAATGAAAGCATCTGTTAGCATTATAATTAGTGTTATATTTCCTTTTCAAAGCCAGAAAATCGATTTTTGCATGAAAAATGTTACCTTTGTATTCCAATTTGATTTTCTTGTTTTTATCTTATAAAAACTGGCTTTTAATGAATTTTTTTTACTTCCCACTGAGAGTCTACAGCCTGTCATGGGTTTCTATTATGGTTTGTTCAGCGTTAATTGGCCCACCACAGGCTTTGAGAAAACTCTCTAATGGTGTGATGGTTGATCCCAGTGGAGGATAGTTTCCTGAGAGATTCGCAGCTTTACCATTGAGTTAGAGATACTGACACCGAAGAGCACTTTGTACTTTCTACATGAAAACTTTGTCAGATAAGTTCTGGGGCTGAAAGATGCTTTAGCTACATTCCCAGGGGGCTGCAGAATCCATACTAACCCAGTCCATCAAGAGCTTTTTCAGTTTGTGTACATGTGGAGCTGTGAGGTCAAGTACAATTTGTTTGTGCATCTCCAAAGAAGCTCGATGGGTATGTTTGCTTCATTGAATAACATCAGACATTCCCACAGGAATTGGAAAGGCCAGAGGCAAGTGGATCTTGTCCACAGCGGGTAGAAACAGTTGAACACACAGCGGTTGCACTTGTCATAGATTATCTCTTAGGACAGAATGGCAGCACATATATGTCAGCCTTTGAAATCCAAACTTCATGGGCTTCAAGAGTGTGATTATCCCTTCTAAAGTCTTACAGATGCTATTTATTCACTTTTTTTCTCTTTTTATTGTAAAGCCTATCCTGAGACCTTAAATAAGACTAGTTTCTTTTCATTGCCTTTGATGTTTTAAGAATTGAATAGTTTCAATATGTTCATTGCTTATTTTCCCCAGGTCACAACTACCTGGTACTTCAAAGGTAACAAAACAAAACAATTTCTCTGACTCTATTCTTTAACCCTTACCCCTACATATTAGTGTTAACATGGTAGCACTCTTCAAACACTAACTTATGTCAGAAAGTCTCTTTTTAAAGAGGATGATGGCTGTGTGCATCTGTGTGATACTACACATTTCTACAGTTTCATGGGGACGAGGGACATTGCTGCTTTCTAAATGATAAGCAGAGAGAATCTCTAGATGTGAGTGTCAACTGGCTCTCCATTCAGACCATCACCTTCATGATCCTGCCATAAGAACTATGTCATTATCCCTCTTTCTCAAAAGGTTTCTCAACTCTGGGTTTCTTGCCTTAGAACACTCTGCCCTCCACCCCCACCTTGTTGGTTCATTGTTAATAATTCTTCATGTCTTTGCTTCAAAGTTATTTCTTTCAGAATGCTTCCCAGATAACCCAAATGTGCCATCTGTACTTCCTCCCTCAAGACCGCTATGTCTTCTATAAATGTCTGCTTAATTGTTTCCATTTCTGGTTGATGGAATTTTTGATGACAGAATACAGTGTTGCATATCTTTGTATCTGCTATGCTCAACACAAGTGCTCAAGATGTAGTTAAAACCACACAATGCACCTGTGTTGAATGAATAAATTAAGCACTCCTTACTCCAGCTTATTGTAATTTCTGATGGCATAATTTTTGTGGATAAAAAAGAAAAACAAATTTCAGGACTCCAGTGAGGGCACTGAGGAAACCCTTCAAACATAAATGAATGAAACAAGGTGAATTGTGAATACAGTTAACCCTTGATTAACTGGGCTAATTAATTACACAGGAGAGATGACAGTGGGAAGAGCAGCATTTGTGATCCAAAGACATGCAGTCAATGTTTGGATGTACCACTCACTGAGAATTCAAATGGGAAATGCAGCCTTTATAGCTGTAGCTTATTTATGAACTGGTGGTGTTAATCATAGCTTTCATCTAGGATTATAGTTGAGATCAAATGAGAAAACTGAAAGTACTATGTAAATGGTGGTTATCTTTCCTATTCACATGATAGGGGTTGGTGTTTGAAATCTGGTACAATTACTTTAAAGACAAATCACCAACTCAGTGGATATGAGTTTGAGCAAACTCTGAGAGACGGTGAAGGACAGGGAAGCCTGGTGCGCTGCAGTTCATGAGGTCACAAAGAGTCAGACATGACTGAGTGACTAAACAACAACAAAAGACCCTAGTGTCATATGCCTTCTTTGAGTAAGTTAATTTAGCTTTAACCGTGGGGGAAAAAAAAAAGACTATTTGCCATGAGATGATGGGACCGGAGGCCATGATCTTAGCCTTCTGAATGTTGAGTTGTAAGCCAAATTTTTCACTCTCCTCTTTCACTTTCATCAAGAGGCTTTTTAGTTCTTCTTCACTTTCTGCCACAAGGGTGGTGTCATCTGCATATCTGAGGTTATTGATATTTCTCCCTGAATTCTTGATTCCAGCTTATGCTTCATCCAGCCCAGCATTTCTCATGATGTACTCTGCGTACAAGTTAAATAAGCAGGGTGACAATATACAGCCTTGACATACTCCTTTCCCAATTGGGAACTAGTCCCTTGTTTCATATATGTTTCTAACTTTTGCTTCTATACCTGTATACAGATTTCTCAGAGGAGGTCTGGTATTCCCATCTCTTGAAGAATTCTCCACAGTTTGTTGTGATTCACACAGTCAAAGGTTTTAACATAGTCAATGAAGCAGAGGTAGACCCACAATCTGGAAAACAATTATACCAAAGAAATTCTCACACTGTTGCAAAACTTCTAGAGCTCACAACAGATTTCCCGAACTGGGGATCTGGGAAAGAGACTGAGAAATGTCCAGGAGTCTCCCACAGAGGCATGGGTCAACAGTCAGAGGCACTGAATACAACAGCCCTGGGGGCCATGACTTCTGGCATAAATCCTTTTGAAGGAGGTCACCATTACTGCCATTACCCCTACCATAGTTTGACCTCAGGCCAAACTACAGTGAGGGAACTGTCAGAAAATTGGATTATAGATTTACTGAGGACAGCCCTGCCCACCAGAGCAAGACCCAGTTTACCCCACTGCCAGTGCCTCCTATCAGGAAGCTTCTACAAGCCTCTTATCCTCATCTGTCAGAGGACAGAAAGAATGAAAACAAAAATCACAGAAAACTAACCAAATTGGTCACATAATCACAGCCTTGTCTAACTCAATTGAACTCTGAGCACTGTAGTATAATAGTAATCTTTTCATCCGCATGAGCTTCAGTAAGCAAAAAATTACAGGGGTCACCATTATTGTTCTCATTTTGTAATTTTGAAAATTTTGGATACATTAAAGGAATTATAATGTTCATATCAGTTCACACAACTGATTAATTTTTGGTGGAATCTCAACCCAGAACACTATGTTTCCAAAATTAATGATATTAATCAACTTACTTCTTCCTAAGTATTTACTTTAGAGGAACTGAGGCAGCTTGCTTGTCACAATAAAAATATTCATGTTAATATGTGGAAACAATTTATTTGAACAAGAATAATCTAACATTCTGGATAATTTCCAGACTTTCAGAATATCATAGAATCTTACAGATAGATGACATTTTCAGGGTTATTCAGTCCATCCATCTTTTTGTTTCTACTTGATTCATGGAAAAATTTAAGGTCTAATCTTGTCTTGACTATTTCCCCCCCCCCCCCCCCCCCAAATTTCTTCCTTTGTCTGTAGCTTTTTCTGATGCCTTACTTCCATGATTTTCTTTACTTCCACTTTGTGGGCAATTCAGTTCAGTTCAGTCGCTCAATCATATCCGACTCTTTGTGACCCCATGAACCACAGCACGCCCAGGCCTCCCTGTCCATCACCAACTCCTGGAGTCCACCCAAACCAATGTCCATCAAGTCGGTGATGCCATCCAACCATCTCATCCTCTGAAGTCCCCTTCTCCTGCCCTCAATCCTTCCCAGCATCAAGGACTTTCCCAGTGAGTCAGCTCTTTGCATCAGGTGGCCAAAGTATTAGAGTTTCAGCTTCAACATCTGTCCTTCCAATGAATATTCAGGACTGATTTCCTTTAAGATGGACTGGTTGGATCTCCTCACAGTCCAAGGACTCTCAAGAGTCTTCTCCAACAACACAGTTCAAAAGCATCCATTTTTTGGCACTCAGCTTTCTTTATAGTCCAACTCTCACATCCATACATGGCCACTGGAAAAACCATAGCCTTGACTATACAGACCTTTGTTGGCAAAGTAATGTCTCTGCTTTTTAATATGCTATCTAGGTTGGTCATAACTTTCCTTCCAAGGAGTAAGCGTCTTTTAATTTCATGGTTGCAATCATTATCTGCAGTGATTTTGGAGCCCAAAAAAATAAAGTCTGACACTGTTTCCACTGTTTCCTCATCTGTTTGCCATGAAGTGATGGGACAAGATGCCATGATCTTAGTTTTCTGAATGTTGAGATCTAAGCCAACTTTTTCACTCTCCTCTTTCACTTTTATCAAGAGGCTCTTTAGTTCTTCTTCACTTTCTGCCATAAGGGTGGTGTCATCTGCATATCTGAGGTTATTGATATTTCTCCCTGCAATCTTGATTCCAGTTTGTGCTTCATCCAACCCAGCGTTTCTCATGATGTACTCTGCATACAAGTTAAATAAGTAGGGTGACGATATACAGCCTTGATGAACTCCTTTTCCTATTTGGAACCAGTCTGTTGTTCCATGTCCAGTTCTAACTGTTGCTTCCTTACCTGCATACGGATTTCTCAGGAGACAGGTCAGGTGGTCTGGTATTCCCAGCTCTTTAAGAGTTTTCCACAGTTTACTGTTATAAACTGTTAAAGGCTTTGGGATAATCAAATTGTGAGCAATTAATTGTGAGCAATTAATTCCCCCATAACTTTTTTAAAAATAAATTTGTTTCAGTTGAAGTTCTTGCACTTGTGACACTTTCTGTTTAAATATATCATTCACTTTCTAGCTCTGAGTAAATAAATTTCCCAAGAACATTCAGTTAATTGACCTTAAGCTAGGAATAGAACTTTTTCTTTCTTAAGATTCCAACATGAATTTGATGCCTTAATGGTTCCTGAATTTACCTTCTTTAATATTGCCATTTTGATTTTAATCCTGGAAATTTTTTACCTTTGTTTTTCCTATTCAGATCAAGGATTATGACAAAATTTCACTGATTGAAATTTGTCCTAAGTAATTCAAATGCACACACACACACACACACATACACACACATATATAGCCAGTGCCTCTATGGGGCTTTGGACATCTATATGAGTTTTCATAACCAGCACTCCAACCTGCCAGGAAGGGGCCTAGAACTTGACACTGTATTATGATTCTCTCAGACAAGTTCTACATTGTTGCACGTGCCTGAGATCGCAACATCTTCTGCCCTTTTGTTGAACAAGAGAAGATAAACACACCCATGTTTATTTTCAGTGGCTTTCTGACATGATGATATATGTGTTCTGCAGAGACTTCCTGCTGTACTTGGTCTAAGTCTGTCAGCTCTGGTGAAGCATATTATAAGTCCTTATTGTGGCTTTTAATAAGATATTTTTAAAATAGGAAGCTATTAAGCCACCTGAAAATACATTTTAAGCTTCATTTTAAACTTCACTTCGTGGGTTTGGGATTTTGCTCAGATTGAGTTTTCCTTTATCTCTCTTCAGCAGATCTGTTATGTTTTCCTGATTAATTGTAATAGCTTTCTTTCCTGATTCAGTACATTTATAATAACATTTCACATTCATGATCATTCATCACTCAAGAGAGAAGGGGCAACTTTCTTTTTCTAGATTGCACATTATCAATTTAGCATAGTAAATAATCTGATATTCCTTCATTTTCAGACATATCTAGATAAGAAGTTAGATTGGCAAATTTCTATTTCCTCATTTCTACTGAGGCATGACTAGGAAGGCTACTTGTATGTATTAATATTTGATTAATACATCAAATATTTGGATTCTTTGCAGGGTAAAACTTTTTTTCTGATTGGTAAATATATTTATTTACCAGATCAACTCTCAAGATTTTGCTTGGCCATGAAAGTGTTTGAAGGGAAAAAGGAGAAACAGTCTCAATTACTGAGTGCCCCATCAAGGTCAGAGAAGCCCCAGGAAGGTGGTAGGCGCTGGAGCGGTGGCTGCGTGGCACTGAAACTTCTTTGAGGAGATACCCCAAGTCCAACGACGAAGGAGAAACCCCAGCAAGACAGTAGAGGGGGCGAATTCATGTTTAGAATCAAACCCCATTCCTGCCAGAGAGGCTCAGGGGCTCAAACAAGCCTTGTGCGCACCAGGGCCCAGAGACCTCACAGAGGCTGAGACAGAACTGTGTTTGAGCATCTCCTGTAGAGGAATGGATCAGCAGTGGGCTGCCACAGGGGCGGGGCTCTGGGTGCAGCAGACTTGGGTATGGCATAAGCCCTCCTGGAGGAGGTCTCCATTGACCCCACCATAGAGCTGCCAGAACACACACAGGACTGGGAAATAGACTCTAAGAGGGCACAAACAGAGCCTTGTGCTCACCAAGACCCAGGGGAAAGGAGCAGTGACCCCCACAAGAGACTGACCCAGACTTGCCTGGGAGTTTCCAGGAGTCTCCAGAAGAGGTGTGGGTCTGTGGTGGCCTGCTACAGGGTTGGGGGCATTGAGTGTAGCAGTACATGCATGGAAATTTTAGAAGGAGGTTACCATTATCTTCATTACCTCCACCATAGTCTGGCCCCAGGTAAGCAACAGGGAGGGAACATAGCTCCACCGATCAACAGAAAATTGGATTAAAGATCTACTGAGCATGACCCCATTGATCAGAACAAGACCCAGTTTACCCCTTGGTCTCTCCCTTCAGGAAGCTTCCATAAGCCTCTTATCCTTCTCCATCAGAGGGCAGACAGACTGAAAACCTCAATCCAAGAAAACTAACCAATCTGATCACATGGACCACAGTCTTATCTAACTCAATGAAACTATGAGCCATGCAATGAAGGACGACCCAAGACGAACGGGTCATTGTGGAGAGTCCTGACAAAATGTGGTCCCCGGGAGAAAGGAATGGCAAATCACTTCAGTATTCTTGCCTTGAGAACCCCATGAACAGTATGAAAAGGCAAAATGATAGGACACTGAAAGATGAACTCCCCAGGTCAGTAGGTGCCCAATATGCCACTGGAGATCAGTGGAGAATTAACTCCAGAAAGAATGAAGAGATGGAGGCAAAGCAAAAACAACACCCAGCTGTGGATGTGACTGGTGATAGAAGCAAAGTCTGATGCTGTAAAATGCAATATTGCATAGGAACCTGGAATATTAGGTCCATGAATCAAGGCAAATTGGAAGTGGTCAAACAGGAGATGGCAAGAGAGAAAGTTGACATTTTAGAAATCAGCAAACTAAAATGGACTGGAATGGGTGAATTTAACTCAGATGAACATTATATCTACTACGGTCAGCAAGAATCCCTTAGAAGAATGGAATGGTCATCATAATCAACGAGAGTCCGAAATGCAGTACTTGGATGCAATCTCAAAAATGACAGAATGATCTCTGTTTCCAAGGCAAACCATTCAATATCACAGTAATCCAAGTCTATGGCCTGATCAGTAATACTGAAGAAGCTAAAGTTGAATGTGTCTATGAAGACCTATAAAACCTTCTAGAAGTAAAACCCAGAAAAGATGTCCTTTACATTATAGGGAACTGACAAAAGTAGGAAGTCAAGAAACACCTGGAGTAGCAGGCAAATTTGGCTTTGGAGTACAGAATGAAGCAGGACAAAGGCTAATAGAGTTTTCCCAAGAGAACAGACTGGTCATAGCACACAGCCTCTTCCAACAACACAAGAAAGACTCTACACATGGACATCTCCTGATGGTCAATACTGAAATCAGATTGATTATATTCTATGCAGCCAAATATGGAAAAGCTCCATACAGTCAGCAAAAACAAGACCAGGAGCTGACTGTGGCTCAGATCATGAACTCCTTATTGCCAAATTCAGACTTAAATTGAAGCAAGTAGAGAAAACCACTAGACCATTCAGGTATGACCTAAATCAAATCCCTTATGATTATACAGTGGAAGTGAGAAATAGATTCAAGGAATTAGATCTGATAAACAGAGTGCCTGAAGAACTATGGATGGAGGTTTGTGACACTGTACAGGATACAGGGATCAAGACCATCCCCAAGAAAAAGAAATGCAAAAAAGCAAAATGCTTGTCTGAGAAGGCCTTACAAATAGCTATGAAAAGAAGAGAAGCAAAAAGCAAAGGAAAGAGATACCCATTTGAATGCACACAATAGCAAAGAATAGGAAGGAGAGATCAGAAAGCTTTCCTCAGTGATCAATACAAAGAAATAAAGGAAAACAATAGAATGGTAAAGACTAGAGATCTCTTCAAGAAAATTAGAGATACCAATGGAATATTTCATGCAAAGATGGATACAATAAAGGACAGAAATGGTATGGACCTACCAGAAACAAAAGATATTAAGAGGAGGTGGCAAGAATACACAGAAGAACTATACAAAAAAGATCTTCACGACCAAGATAATCTCAATGGTATGATCACTCACCTAAAGTCAGACATCCTGGAATGTGAAGTCAAGTGGGCCTTTGGAAGCACCACTCCGAACAAAGCTAGTGGAGGTGATAGAATTCTAGTTGAGCTCTTTCAACTCCTAAAATATAATGCTGTCAAAGTGTTCCATTCAATATGCTAGCAAATTTGGAAAACTCAGCAGTGGCCACAGGACTGGAAAAGGTCAGTTTTCATTCCAATCCCAAAGAAAGGCAATGCCAAAGAATGCTCAAACTACTGCACAATTGCACTTGTCTTACACGCTATTAAAGTGATGCTCAAAATTCTCCAAACCAGGCTTCATCAGTACATGAACCATGAACTTCCAGGTGTTCAAGCTGGATTCAGAAAAGGCAGAGGAACCAGAGATCAAATTGCCAACATCCACTAGATCATCAAAAAAGCAAGAGAGTTCCAGAAAAACATCTATTTCTGCTTTACTGACTAGCCAAATCCTTTGGCTGTGTGGATCACAACAAACTGTGGAAAATACTTAAAGAGATGGGAATACCAGACCATTTGACTTGCCTCCTGAGAAATCTGTATTCAGGTCAGGAAACAATGGTTAGAACTAGACTTGGAACACAAGGGGCTGATTCCAAATAGGGAAAGGAGTACATCAAGGCTGTATATTGTCACCCTGCTTATTTAACTTATATGCAGAGTACATCATGAGATACGCTGGGTGGATGAAGCACAAGCTGGAATCAAGATTGCCAGGAGATATATCAATAACCTCAGATATGCAGATGACACCACCCTTATGGCAGAAAGTGAAGAAGAACTAAAGAACCTTTTGATAAATGTGAAAGAGGAGAGTGAAAAAGTTGGGTTAATATACAATATTCAGAAAACTAAGATCATGGCAACTGGTCCCATCACCTCATGGGAAATAGATGAGGAAACAGTGACACACTCTACTTCTGGGGGCTCCAAAATCACTGCAGATGGTGACTGCAGCCATGAAATTAAAAGACACTTACTCCTTAGAAGGAAAGTTATGGCCAACCTAGATAGCACATTAAAAAGCATAGACATTACTTTGCCAACAAAGTTCCATCTAGTCAAGGCTATGGTTTTTCCAGTAGTCATGTACAGATGTGAGAGTTGGACTATAAAGGAAGCTGAGCTGAAGAATTGATGCTTTTGAAGTGTGAAGTTGGAGAAGACTCTTGAGAGTCCCTTGGACTGCAAGGAGATTCAAGCAGTCCATTCTGAAGGAGATCAGCCCTGGGTGTTCATTGGAAGGACTGATGCTGAAGCTGAAACACCAATACTTTGGCCACCTCATCCGAAGAGTTGACTCATTGGAAAAGACCCTGATGCTGGGAGGGATTGGGGGCAGGAGGAGAAGGAACGACAGAGGATGAGATGTCTGGATGGCATCACCGACTCGATGGACATGAGTTTGAGTAAACTCCGGGAGTTGGTGATGGACAGAGAGGCCTGGCATGCTGCGATTCATGGGGTCACAAAGAGTCGGACATGACTGAGCGACTGGACTGAACTGAACTGAACTGAAACAGTCTGCCCCTGAGATTTGCAAGGTACAGAGACTATTCAGAGGGAAAGTTTGCTTTAAGTATTCAGGCTGATGCTCAGATGGGACACAGTGGTACTGTCTTCCTTGGCCCTCCCCACTAAGGGAATAACTAGAGGCAGCCAGGTCGCCAGTTCCCGTACAAGGTCCATCAAAAGACTACCAAGGCCTGCCTCTTGCCCAGTGAGAGGATTCTTTCACTAGTGTTTCCCTTATAGCTTTTCTGGGTCAAGGGGCTGAGAGCAGGAGGCAGAAAATCATGGTCTTTGACATATTCTGGGAGCTCCCAGAGTCTGGCTATGGAGAAACCATCCATCCTCGTAATTTACTGTCTTGTGTGAAGAAGGCAATTTAACTTATTTAGGGGGAAAAAAAAACCCTAATATCAAAATAATGAAAGTTTCTCTCTTCCCATTTCTGAGCAGCCAGATGTGATAAAATGTACTCTAGCCCTGGAGGTAGAATGTCTGGTTTCCAGGCTGATTCCACCACTGACTCCTCTGTAAACTTTATCAAATCAGTGGGCTTCTCTGTTGTAAAAACTACAAAATATTCTGTAAATCTGTAAAGTATTTTCCTGATATTGGTAATATTTGAGGGGGGGTGCGGGTAATACATCTTTCTCTATTTTTCTGTTTATGCGACCTGATTGAATACCTGATTGGATACCATATTCATTGAGAAACATAAGAGTTATGTTTCCCAGGTAGCTCAGATGGTAAAGAATCTGCCTGTAATGCAGGAGACCTGGGTACGATCCCTGAGTTGGGAAGATCCCCTGGAGAAAGACAGGGCAACCCACTCCAGTATTCTTGCCTGGAGAAGTCCACAGACAGAGGAGCCTTGCAGGCTACAGCCCATAGGGCTGCAAAGAGACAGGGACAACTGAGCGACTAACACTTTCAAAACACTAACTTTACAGAAAGAAAGAATTCTTGCCTTGCAATAATGCAATGGAAATGGAAGAACATGAACTTCAGAAACAGACTAGGAGGGTTTAAATCCAGTTCCTCGCTAAATGACTTACAAGCTAGTTTATCTTGAAAGTTAATTAATTAAGGTCTCTGCTTCTCTGTTCCTGAGAAAATAAGGGTATCTGTTTCATCATCTGTAAGATGGGATCTCTTTTTATAATGCTATAGTCACCTGCAAAGAGGGTTCAGTTTAGCATTAACTACTTAAAAACACCAATCTCTTGATTCAGTTCCATAGTGTATTCTCATAGGATATTTTGAAATGAAGATAACATAGGAAAAGTGTGGTACATATGGATTTTTAAGGAAAACTTTCAACATTAATATATTTATGTGAAGATGGGAGCTTTTTCATGGTGAAGTCTAAATTCTCTTTGGGTTTAAACAAATGTCAAATAAGGTAAAGTTAAATGTGAGCAAGTTTTCAGTGGGAAAGATAAAAAGGAGATTAGCAATGGAGATCTGCTTTATTTATTTATCTTTCTTCTAAGCAATGTGAATTTGAGCCAAACATACAATAGCATTGAACCTCAATTCTCTTCCTCATAAATTGATTCTAGGATGTCATTTCCAAATCTTTGTGTTGAGTAATTAATGTACCCCTCCAAGAGGGTACAGATTGGATACTAAAACCCAGTTGGTAACATGAATTATTGAACATTGGTTCAGCCCCACTTCTTTTTTCACTGAAATAGACACCTACCAGTGGTCACCTCATCAGACCTCTATCAAATGGATCACTGAAGGTGCATCATGCCTCAGCAACTTGCTAACCCTCCTCCCATTGACTGACCACTCCTCAAGGGGTACTTATTTGTGGTTTTTCTCTTAGTTGGAAATAATCATTAGGAAATTTATGTAATCTACTGACTAGGATCAGTGAACAAGAAAAGCAACAATAAACTTCTCTGTCACTGAGAACATAAGACTAAAACTGACCTGTAGCATGAACAATTTTCTAAAGCATTGGCTCAAAATTCTATTAAAGAGGAATTTCTTAACGCATAAAGAGTTTTCTTATTTTTGACAGTACTCACTGGGGTAGAAAATGGCACACTTTCCTCTAAGTCAGGAGTCTGGCCTTAGGAATTCCTAATGAACCAGGCCATACAGCAAGAGATGAGTGGTGGGCAAAGGAGCTAAGCTTCATCTGTGCTTATAGCCACTCCTCATTGCTCTCATTACCACCTGAGCTTTGCCTCCTGTCAGATCAGCGGCAGCATTAGATTCTCATAGGAGCGAGACCATGAAACCCGTCCCTGGTACAGGGTGGGGTGATTGAATTTCTGTCTCGTTAAACAAACAGAAAAGAGTCCTAAAACAGCCACATTATAGCAACTCATTCCTTAGAGGAGTAGTCAGCATGTAAATATATTCATCCTTTTTACTCACCAAGATAGTCTTAAAGATCCCATTAGCTTGAGTCAATTCTAGACAGTTTTCTTCCAGACTATAAAACTTGTATTTGTAAAGGCTTTCTCTGGCCCTTTGAGAAATAAATATTTTATAACCTAGGAATGTGTTTTTCAAGGAACTGGAGCTATCTCTTTGAAATATAATTATGCAGGTAGATAGCAGCTCTATCTCCCAGTGTCTGTGGGAAAGTAGGAACCTCACTTGGATCTGCATCAATTAGCAAACACAGCTGGCCTGAACACATTGGCCAGACTCCCTGTGAAGGCCCTCCAGGACTTTTCCACTAGCTTAACCTGGCACTGGCAAACCCTCCTACTTTTTGCTTCAGTGGTGATAACTTCAGTTTTCCTTTCCTCTTGTTTTCCTTCCCTCTTCTATTACTCTCAAATAAAGTGCTTCTTGACTGTTTGACTAGTGGGATACATGTTTTCTTTTGCAATACTTTATGGCCATTGTAGTCCAAAGAGACAATAGTTTAAATAGTCCAAAGACTTGGATTTCTGCCCAACTGCTTAGGATCTATCCTAAAATAAATTGGTTAAATTCAGCATACCTTTTATTTCCTCATTCACAAATTGAGAGCCTCAAGAAGGATGTAAAGAGACAAATGATTCTTAAGTATATCTTTTAAAAAGCCAAAAACAGGGGATTTGTAGATATAACTTTAGACTAAAAATCATTCTGTATCTCAAAGACACCCTGAACAAAATATAAACAAATAAATGATGGGGACATTATCCAGAATATATAACAGACTACCATAAGTCAATACAACCTAAAAAAAAAAAAAAAAGTCATAGGATGTCCCTGGTAGTCCAGCAGTTAAGACTCTGTGCTTCCACTGCAGGGGGCACAAGTTTAATCCCTGGTTGGGGAACTAAGTTCCCACATGTCTTGCAGCACAAGACATGTGGGATTAAAAAAATATTCAGTAAGAACCCCAATTTGAAAAACAAAAAAGAAAATTTTAAAAAAGTAGTGATGGAAGTTGATGTGTAATGAATGTGTGAAAAATTCTTAGCTTCATGAGGAAGTAGGGTAATTGTCAATAAAAAAATACTGTCAGTGGCTGAGTGTGTACAGTGGCTGGGCATCCTAGGTATGTTTAACTTAGTGCTGACTTTAGAACTTCCATAAAGAACTTCCACTTCTAACCACACACCCTACTTCAAACCATGCACTTTCCTCCTGTCACTTCAGAGATCTTAAGATCAATGCCAGAATACATGAATAATAACCATTACTGTCATGACAAAAGAAGTTGCCAACCTTGAAAACAAGACTCAGTGTACTTTCCAAAAAATACTGGACATGGAGATCTCATAAAACAACATTTAGATTTAAAATTTGAAAAAAATATCAAGCACTTCTAAGTGTCAGAACTGTATTAGGTACTTCGATGTATTATTAAGTATCACAGAAATAAATCTATTGGTAGGTTTTTCACATAAAACAGAGTAGTGTGATTCCCATAGCCAAACATGAACATTTTATTAAAATTCCCCACCCATCCACTTCTCATACTAGGTATTTGAATGTTAAAAACAGAATAACTTGTGTTCTTAGACACCAGTGCCTTAACCTTTTGCATCTATTATAATCAAACACTACAGATTGGGTGGCTTATAAGCAACAGAAAGGAAATAATGCAGACTTTGTAGAGACTGCCAGCACTGGCTGCTGAGGTATAGAAACTGACAGTGGTACATAATAACTCTATGGCTGTCAACAAGTTCCTTGAACTCTTCCATGAGACATAGTAAGCTGAGCTTTCTCTTCTATGGGCCGTGAGAAGGTCAAGAAGAAATACACATGACTGAGACTATTTATCTGCCTGGAGTGATCTATGTTTAAACATTTCTGATAGATCTGGAGATAGGTTTTAGGGGATTTCGAATCATAAATAGCATATGTAAGTTGGAGCCTGAGAAAATATTATTTACTGAATACTTCTGATCAAAAATTGTTTAAAAATTGTCTTAAATAAGGAGAAAATGTAATTTAAATTTGTTTTTTTAAAATCATTTAACTATTAGCTCATGAGTAGTAGAATTAACATTTGATTCATTTTTTTCTAGTAATTGGGGTGAATGTGCTTTGATTCATTCACATTTTCTGGCAGAGTCCTCTCTGTGATGCTGTCTGGAATTGGATGGAATTGGATACTATCCCAGCATAAGAGCAAAGGGAAGTGGTTCATACAGGGATCACATTCAGAATGCTGGCTTTATAAGCATTTTTATTTTTCCCAGTAGGGAAACTAATAACTCATGGACTAATAAATGTCACAAGTGAGAGAGCTTCCAGGCAAGATATTTCTAGTGTTGTTATAGAATTTCCTAAAATTGTCACTAACTAGACTCACTTGACTCTCTATCCTCACTGCTGGCCTTAGGCACAGGCATTCTCCAAGCTGTTTGGATAAAGGATCTTCTTGTGTTTGATGGTAAATTGGGAAATATCTAATTAGTTTTATCTGTGGGAGAGGCAAGCTAGGACTTTTTTGATCTGGTGACCTGGTGAGTGGATTTACAGCTAATGATGCTGCAGAGACTGTGATTAGCTTTGTCCTCTCTAACCTCCAAACTTCTCCCACACACCAACCAGATGTTTAGGCAGATGACATCCTGAGCTGCTCGGTGACCCCCTTCTACAGCTCAGCAGCTCCCACTGCCAGGTGGGGAATAGAGGAAGCCCAACTGCCGCTTGGTCTTACACCATCTGTTTTATATATGATGGCTTGCAGAAGTTGACTATTCTCTTCATAAGTAAGCTAGTGACAGGGTACTAAGTAAGAGAACAGATCATTGCTAAGCACAGGCAAGTTACAAAGGAAAAAGCTTATCTCCGTTTTGTGAAAGAAATAACTGATTCTTAGTTCAGCATTGGGAATAGGGGAAAAAATAAGCCTGCACCCCCCAGGTAGAGTCTGGTTCAAATTCTATCTCTTTAACCTACTAGCTGTATGATTTTACAGAGCTTATTTAATCTCCTTGGACTTCAGCTTTCTTCTCTTTAGAAATGAGGATTATAATAATCCAGAAGTGTTGTTAGGAGGATTTTCTATTTCTATTATCGGATAAAGACTGAGCCGCAATTTCAGTTAATACGGGTGAGTGATGGGAAGCTAAGAGCTGAAGTATTTAGTTTTCCTCTGTTTACTGTCACTCACTTAGCCTTTGGCACGACCTTTGGTTTTCTTAAAAATCCTCTGTGTTTCTGTCGATCCAACTAAGCACTGTGACTGTTGTTCACAAGATCTGGGATTTTTACCCATTTATGTTTACAAAATGTAGCAGCAGCAGGAGAGGCTTAATTGTGCCACTTCACACTTAAAGTGAGGTTTGGTAAACAAAAATTCTATCTGAAATTTCATTCTTGGCAACAACAGTATTGTGGAGAGCAAGGCTTTTGTTTATACTTTAAAATAATTTCAGAAGAATTCCTTATTATTCTAATGTCATTGTTTATGCTTTGCAATTTATGATCTTTAAAGTGCACAGTGTTTATTACCTATTCAATCTTTATCCAGCAGGATAATTACTTACACTTCTCAGATGAGGAAAAGGAAGTTCAGAGAGGTTGTGACTTAACCAACCATGGAGTTCATATTTGGATGTGTCTACTGATTTCCAATATTGTACTCAACTGTCCATACTGAGCTCCATCAAGATGATACCACATCTTAAGATTTGGTGATAAAAAGGTCGATAATACCAATTAGATGTCTTCAAAGTTCATCCCCAACATTTTCCTGGTGTTTTCAAAATAACAAGAATAAAGAAGCATTTCTCTTTATCTCTTAGTATAAATGGGTGATCATATGTTAACACTTCCTCATCTAAAACAAATCAACTTTATCTTGAGTTCTCCTTGCCATTCCATATGGTAGTTTTAGATACATTTTCTTTGAATATGTTTACAAGAAGTAGTATTTCACTAAATCAACTCTCTAGTAACATAATCCAATAACCTCATTTCACTTGTATTGTTAGAGGAATTAATTGGACCTGCACAGCCACCTACTAAATGTGTTGGTTTATGCAAAGAGTAAATCCAATTTCCTCTCTAAGCATATCTACGGGAGGAGAACAGACAGGATACTGCATGCAAATGCAAAGTGTAATTAAGTCCAATTATCTGCTCTCATGAGGTAAATAATTAAGAAAATGTCATTAATTTATTTAAATATAAATTATTTTGTATGTATGATGCAAATGTTATATATTTATATAATCATACATTATACAACATATATGGATTATATATACATATTTGTATACATATATATAAATTTATGTATGGCCTATAAACATACATGTGTATATATCATATCAAGAAAAAGAAACATGATAAAATGGTTAGCACAATTGAGTTCAGCCCAAATCAACAGAATGGACTTCACTTGCTCCTGGCCCATAATGCCTCCTATACATTATCTCTAAGAACTTAATTAGTCTAAGAATAAAGGAAGATTTTTGCATGTTTGATTTCATTCTGTAGTTTTTCCTGTGGGTACTTCAGCATAAATCTCTGAAGTATAAGATAATATATTCAGATAGCAATGCCTTAAAATTGGTGCAGCTCAGATCAATAGGTATTTGGTATAGTAGAGTAAACTTGAGTCTACTGATTTTTTGTCACATCCTGTGATTCATTGGTTTTAGATCTTGGAAAGTCATGAAATAACTGTAAAACACACATTTTTGTTTGTGGAAAGCTAACAGTTGTGCTTACTTATCTGATAGTAAGTAAGGGGCTTCCCTGATAGCTCAGACAGTAAAGAATCCTCCTGGAGTGCAGGAGATCTGGGTTCCATCCCTGGGTTGGAAGGATACCCTGGGGGAGGGCATGCAGACCCACTCCAGGATTCTTTCCTGGAGAATCCCCATGGACAGGGCAGTTTGGCGGGCTCCAGTCCTTGGGGTCACAAAGAGTTGGACACGACTGAGCTGAGCGACCCGGAACAGCACACATCAGATAGATAGGTCATGCAAGGTTTAAATGAGAACTTGCTTTTGAACTGCAAAACATTACACATAAAGGAACCAGTTTCAGGTTAAATTAAATAAAAATAATGTTACAAGTATAAAAGAATATGTTGATTAACTTCAGTGAAAAAGCTGTTTTCCATCATTCTGGAACATTGCACCCTAACAATAAATATGCTAATAACAAATCTTCAAGAAGAGTTCATTAAACAAGGTACTTTCTGTGGAGCATTTTCTTAAAACATTTTGTTAATTAGATTCTAGTTATTGTAACTTTTAAATATGCCTCAAAAATTGGCCTTTCCTGCAATTCAATTGATTGTCATTTTAATTAATCTAAATTAGTGAGCTAGTGTTCTAATCATTTCAGTGCCTGATTTGACAAGTTTCAGATCTAGAAACCTATGTTGAAATACAAACTCCTCTGACTTCTAGAAACAACAAAAGGTACTCCTGTAAATTTGGTGAATTTCTTCTTTCTCTAAGAAATTACTTTAAGTAAAATGTTAGAGAGATGAAGCAATGGTCTTTGGGTTTCCCTGGCAACTGGGCATTAATGAATCTATCTGCTAATGCAGGAGATGTACGTTCCCTGGGTTGGGAAGATCCCCTGGATAAGGAAAAAGCAACTAACTCCAGTATTCTTGCTTGGGAAATCCCATGGACAGAGGAATCTGGCTGGCTACAATCCATGGGGTTATGAAGAGTCAGAACCAACTTAGCGACTGAGCAACAACAATGGTCTTTTTTTTTTTTATTAGTTGGAGGCTAATTACTTCACAACATTTCAGTGGGTTTTGTCATACATTGACATGAATCAGCCATAGAGTTACACGTATTCCCCATCCCGATCCCCCCTCCCACCTCCCTCTCCAGCCGGCTCCTCTGGGTCCTCCCAGTGCATCAGGCCCGAGCACTTGTCTCATGCATCCCACCTGGGCCGGTGATCTGCTTCACCATAGATAATATACATGCTGTTCCTTCGAAACATCCCACCCTCACCTTCTCCCACAGAGTTCAAAAGTCTGTTCTGTACTTCTGTGTCTCTTTTTCTGTTTTGCATATAGGGTTATCATTACCATCTTTCTAAATTCCATATATATGTGTTAGTATGCTGTAATGTTCTTTATCTTTCTGGCTTACTTCACTCCGTATGATGGGCTCCAGTTTCATCCATCTCATTAGAACTGATTCAAATGAATTCTTTTTAACAGCTGAGTAATATTCCATGGTGTATATGTACCACCGCTTCCTTATCTATTCATCTGCTGATGGGCATCTAGGTTGCTTCTATGTCCTGGCTATTATAAACACAGTGCTGCGATGAACATTGGGGTGCATGTGTCTCTTTCAGATCTGGTTTCCTCGGTGTGTATGCCCAGAAGTGGGATTGCTGGGTCATATGGCAGTTCTATTTCCAGTTTTTTTAAGAAATCTCCACACTGTTTTCCATAGTGGCTGTACTAGTTTGCATTCCCACCAACAGTATACGAGGGTTCCCTTTTCTCCACACCCTCTCCAGCATTTATTGCTTGTAGACTTTTGGATAGCAGCCATCCTGATTGGCGTGTAATGGTACCTCATTGTGGTTTTGATTTGCATTTCTCTGATAATGAGTGATGTTGAGCATCTTTTCATGTGTTTGTTAGCCATCTGTATGTCTTCTTTGGAGAAATGTCTGTTTAGTTCTTTGGCCCATTTTTTGATTGGGTCATTTATTTTTCTGGAATTGAGCTTCAGGAGTTGCTTGTATATTTTTGAGATTAATCCTTTGTCTGTTTCTTCATTTGCTATTATTTTCTCCCAATCTGAGGGCTGTCTTTTCACCAGAATATTGGAAATAAAAGCAAAACTAAACAAATGGGACCTAATGAAACTTAAAAGCTTCTGCACTACAAAGGAAACTATAAGTAAGGTGAAAAAACAATGGTCTTTTCACTTCGTGTTCACGTATAGCAATGTATGGGAGACAAATTCCTGTCATTTAGACTACATGCACTGGGTCTGTACTTGCATCATGGTGTATATATATGTGTATATGTGTGTGTTACATGTATGTGTTGTTGTTCAGTTGCTAAGTTGTGTCTGACTCTTTGTGACCCCGTGGACTATAGTGCACCAGGCTTCCCTGTCCTTCACCATCTCCCAGAACTTGGTTAAACTCATGTCCATTGAGTCAGTGATGCCATCCATCCACCTCATCTTCTGTTGCCCACTTCTCCTCCTGCCCTCAATCCTTCCCAGCATCAGAGTCTTTTCCAATGAGTTGGCTCTTCACATCAGGTGGCCAAAGTATCAGAGCATCAGCTTCAGCATCAGTCCTTCCAATGAATATTCAGGGCTGATTTCCTTTATCAACACATATATCATTGGGTCTAAGTAAGGAGTATATAACCTTGGCACTTATCTTTGGAGTTTGTTATTCAATGTTTTTCACATAAGTGATGTTAAATACCACCTTTGTAAGATCTATTCCCAGATTGTGTTTACAGAGAGTGCATCAAGCATTGTGGCTCAAGTTTCAGGTACTAGAAGGAAAGTTATTGTTAATTCGTAATACTGAATATCATAATTATTATGACGGTTTTACAAATGTTAAACCCTACTTAAAAAATTTGAAACAATGCATGATCAAAGGAGATAATGTGTGGACAGAAGGAGACAAAGGAGATAATAGTGGACAGAAGAGAATTGGTGGTGAAGAATATTGTACTAGTGCAGGCATATTATAGGAGGAAATATAAATTGAGACTTGGTAGTTCATAGGATTTAAACAAATTAAAATGTAGGAGAACCATTCAGGTTGGAATTTAGGGGTAGACATGTTAATGGGTTTGGTTAAGTATGTTTATTTTGCTTCTCTCTTTTTTTAATTTTTTTTTTTTTTTTTTGGTAGAAAGTTAAATCCAAATCTACATGTATGGAACTCCTTCACTTTCCTTCAACATTTCATTTTTTTTTTTTTTCATTCTCCCAGAACAGTCTTGTTCTACTCCTCCCTCTGTGAATATCTTCCTTCTCTGCACTTCCAGCATGAAGATGAGACTTTGTAGAGGCCAGGGATTAGTCTTCAGAATTGAAAAATCCTGAGTTTTAATCATGGCCTTCTACTCACTCACTGGTAATCTTGGAAAATACATATTAATTTTATGTGCCTTAGTTTTTTTATATGTAAAGTGGGTTTAATAACTCAACATTAAGTAAGATAGTATATTCGAGTGCTTGCACAATCACTAGTACATGTTAACGGCCTAAGTGAGTAAAACTTATTATCACCCATAAAATATCACACTCCTTATTAAGGAAATCATTCCTGAATATTCACTGGAGAGACTGATGCTGAAGCTGAAGCTCCAATCCTTCGGCCACCTGATGCAAAGAACTTATTCATTGGAAAAGATCCTGATGCTGGGAAAGATTAAAGGCAGGAGGAGAATGAGATGGCAGAGGACGAGATGTTTGGGTGGCATCACTGACTCAATGGACATGAGTTTGAGCAAGCTCCGAGAGTTGGTGATGGATGGGGAAGCCTGGCATGCGGCAGTCCATGGGGTCTCAAAGAATTGGACATGACTGAGCGACTGAACTGAACTGTGCTGAAATTAAAAGCATAGTGAAATATCTTATGTACATACCTCAATACATTTTTCATATGTAATCAACTGGGTAAACACAAAAACATCAAGGTATAGACTATTTCCAGATGCCCACAAAGTCACGATGTCTGTTTAAGTCAGTACTTCCACAGAGGTAGCCAGGGAACCAGAAACAAAGCATAGGTGCTATTGCAACTAGTGTGTTGTGTGTCCTGTCTCATCTCCCACGGTTAATACAGAGCTAGAGATCCAAACCTTGTCCAGCTGCTATTGTGTCTCTATCCTCAACTTCAGCTTTTAAATTCTGGACCAGGTATATATTTAGCTTTGTGATGAAGGGCACAACCTTCTGCAGTAATCCAGTGTCATAGAAGGTGGAAGCTTAGAGGCACTGAGAGACTAACATAGATTCTAGTTCCCAAGCGGTACCAAGCTCAGCCTTGCAGGTTCCTACCTGTCATTTCTTACTCCTTCAAGTTATGCCTGACCCTGTGGACTTCAGTTCCCAACACCTGACACAGAAATAACCACCTCATAGCACTGTTTAACCAGTTCCTATCATCCATCATAGCTCAGTTGGTCTGCCTGCAATGCAGGAGACCCCAGTTCAATTCGTGGGTCAGGAAGATCTGCTGAAGAAGGGATAGGCTACCCACTCCAGTATCCTTGGTCTTCCCTTGTGGCTCAGCTGGTGAAGAATCCACCTTCAATGTGGGAAACCTGTGTTTGATCCCTGGGTTGGGAAGATCCCCTGGAGAAGGGAAAGGCTATGCACTCCAGTATTCTGGCCTAGAAAGTTCCATGGACTACGTAGTCCATGGGGACCCAAAGAGTTGGACACAACTGAGCAGCTTTCACTTTCATCATCTCTTAAGGTCAAACTCCAATCATAAATTATTTGTGAGTGAGTGTATATGTATGTCTGTGTTTGTATGTGTGTATTTCATGACTTCTAGTAGTTCTGCTTCTGTGTTCTAATCCTGACATATAAATAGTAATGGCAAGGTAGGCTTAGGCTGAGGGCTTAATGCTTAGACTCTTAATAATATAGGATTTCATAAAAAGCAGGAAACCACACATCAGAAAATTAAGAGAAAAACTCCTGAAGGAGGGAAATTTGGAATCAGGCCTTGGAATGTGGGAAAGAATTAAGGTATAGAGAAGAACCAATGGCGCAACACAACAGAGATGCAACAAGGTTGCAGTAATTATTTTGTGTGTTGTTACTAGATTTTTTTATTGAGGTATAATTGATGTAAATTTAGCAACTGAACAACAGCAACATAGCATAAAATATGTATGAGTTATAGATATAAACATAGTCATTCACAATTTTTAAAGGTTATACTCCATTTATAGTTTTTATAGTGAAAGTGAATGTCACTCAGTCCTGTTCGACTCTTTATCCAGGCCAAAATACTGGAGTGAGTAGCCTTTCCCTTCTCCAGGGGATCCTCCCAACCCAGGGATCGAACCCAGGTCTCCCACATTGCAGGTGGATTCTTTCCCAGCTGAGCTGCAAGGGAAGCCCTAGAATAATGGAGTGGGTAGACTATCCCTTCTCCAGCGGATCTTCCCGACCCAGCAATTGAACCTCAGATTCCTGCATTGCAGGCAGATTCTTTACCAACTGACCTATGGGGGAAGCCCATAGTTATTAAACATATTGGCTATATTTCCCCATGCTATAAAATATATAACATATCACAGACTTGGAAACAACTGAGCAACTGAACTGAACTGAATAAAATATATCCTTGAAGCTTTAGTTTAGTTCAGTTCAGTCACTCAGTCATGTCCAACTCTTTGAGACCCCATGGACTGAAGCACACCAGGCTTCCCTGTCCATCACCAACATTTGAAGCTGGCTCAAACTCATGTCCATCGAGTCAGTGATGCTATCCAACCATCTCATCCTTTGTTGACCTCTTCTCCTCCTGCCTTCAATCTTTCCCAGCATCAGGGTCTTTTCAAATGAGTCAGTTCTTTGCATCAGGTGGCCAAAGTTTTGAAGCTTCAGCTTCAACATCAGTCCTTTTGATGAATATTCAGGACGTTTTCTTTTAGGATTGACTGGTTTGATCTCGTTGCAGTCCAAGGGACTCTCTTTTTTTTTTTTTTTTTTTTAATTTTTTTATTTTTCAGTGGGTTTTGTTATACATTGATGTGAATCAGCCATAGAGTTACACGAATTCCCCATCCCGGTCTCCCATCCCACCTCCCTCTCCACCCGATTCCTCTGGATCTTCCCAGCCCAACAGGCCCGAGCACTTGACTCATGCCTCCCACCTGGGCTGGTGGTCTGTTTCACCACAGAAAATATACATGCTGTTCTTTTGAAACATCCCACCCTCCCCTTCTCCCACAGAGTTCAAAAGTCTGTTCTGTACTTCTGCGTCTCTTCTTCTGCCCTGCATATAGGGCCATTGTTACCATCTTTCTAAATTCCGTATATATGTGTTAGTATACTGTAATGTTCTTTATCTTTCTGGCTCACCTCACTCTGTATAATGGGCTCCAGTTTCATCCATCTCATTAGAACTGATTCAAATGAATTCTTTTTAACGGCTGAGTAATATTCCATGGTGTATATGTACCATAGCTTCCTTATCCATTCATCTGCTGATGGGCATCTAGGTTGTTTCCATGTCCTGGCTATTATAAACAGTGCTGCGATGAACATTGGGGTGCACGTGTCTCTTTCAGATCTGGATTCCTCAGTGTGTATGCCCAGAAGTGGTATTGCTGGATCATATGGCAGTTCTATTTCCAGTTTTTTAAGAAATCTCCACACTGTCTTCCATAGTGGCTGTACTAGTTTGCATTCCCACCAACAGTGTAAGAGGGTTCCCTTTTCTCCACACCCTCTCCAGCATTTATTGCTTGTAGACTTTTGGATAGCAGCCATCCTGACTGGCGTGTAATGGTACCTCATTGTGGTTTTGATTTGCATTTCTCTGATGATGAGTGATGTGGAGCATCTTTTCATGTGTTTGTTAGCCATCTGTATGTAGGATTGACTGGTTTGATCTCGTTGCAGTCCAAGGGACTCTCAAGAGTATTCTCCAACACCACAGTTCAAGAGCATCAGTTCTTCAGCTCTCAGCTTTCTTTATAGTCCAACTCTCACATCCATACATGACTGCTGGAAAAACCATAGCTCTAACTATATGGACCTTTGTTGGTAAAGTAATGTCTCTGCTTTTTAATATGCTATCTAGGTTGGTCGTAGCATATTAGCAAAAGATTGGTCCTTTTCTTCCAAGGAGCGAGAGTCTTTTAATTTCATGCCTGTAGTCACCATCTGTAGTGATTTTGGAGTCCAAGAAAATAAAGTCTATCACTGTTTCCATGGTTTCCCCATCTATTTGCCATGAAGTGATGGGACCAGATGCCATGATCTTAGTTTTTTGAGTGCTGAGTTTTAAGCCAGCTTTTTCACTCTCCTCTTTAACTTTCATCAAGTGGCTCTTCAGTTCCTCTTTGATTTCTGCCATCATGATGGTGTCATCTGCATGTCTGAGGTTATTGATATTTCTCCCAAAATCTTGATTGTAGATTGTGCTTCATCCAGCCCAGCATTTTGCATGATGTACTCTGCATATAAGTTATATAAGCAGGGTGACAATATACAGCCTTGATGTACTCCTTTCCCAATTTGGAACCAATCTGTTGTTCCATTTCTGCTTCTATCTGTTGCTTCTTACAGAAATCTGCATACAGATTTCTCAGGAGGCAGGTCAGGTGATCTGGTATACTTATCTCTTGAAGAATTTTCCACAGTCTTTTGTGTTCCACACAGTCAAGACTTTGGTGTAGTCAATAAAGCAGAAGTAGATGTTTTTCTGGAACTTTCCTGCTTTTTCTATGATTATACCTAATAGTTTGTAACTCTTGATACCTTAACCCATCTGTTCCTTCTCTCCTTCTTTTTCCTACTGACAGCCACAAGTCTGTTTTCTATGTCTACTTATGTTTTGTTATACTCACTATGTTTTACTTTTAGATCCCACTATAAGCAATATTACACAGTATTAGTCTGTCTTATTTCACTTAGCAAAATACCTTCCAAGTACATCCTTATTATTTCAAATGACAGATTTTCATTATTTTTTGTGACTGAGTATTATTCCATTGTGCATAAGTACATATATGTGTGAATGCTGAGTTGCTGCTGTCATGTCTGACTCTTTGCAGCCCCATGTACTGTAGCCTGCCCTGCTCCTCTGTCCAAGGGATTCTCCAGGCAAGAATACTGGAGTGGGTGCCATACCCTTCTCCAGGGTGTGTGTGTGTGTGTACATAGCACATATTATTTATCCATTCATCTATTGATGGTCACTTAGGTTGTTTCTATATCCTGGCAATTACAAATAATGCTGCTATGAACATTAAGGTCCAAGTATCTCTTCAAAATAAGTGATTTTATTTTTTTCTGGGTAGATACCCAGGAGTTGAATTTCTAGATCAGGTCATATGTTAGTTCTATTTTTAGTTTTTTGAGTAACCCCTTTGAGTGTGACTCAGTGACTAAACAACCACCACACTGTTTTCAATAGTGACCATACCAACATACATTCCCACCAACAAAGTATGAGGATTCCTTTTTCTTCACATCTACACCAATAGCTTTTGTTATTTGTTTTCTTTTTGATGATAGCCATTCTGACGGTGTGAGGTAATGTTGCACTGTGGTTTTAATTTGGGTTTTTCTGATAAGTAAGTGTTGAGTATCTTTTCATGTTTCTATTGACCATCTGTATGCATTCTTCAGAAACATTTTCCTTTAGGTCTACAATCCATTTTTAAATAGTTTTATGTTGAATTGTAAGGGGTTTTTATACATTTTGAATATTAACCCTTTATCAGTCATATTTGGAAAAACTTTTTCTCATTCAGTAGGCTGTCTTTTACCTTTTAGATGGTTTACTGTAATGTGCAAAAGTCTTTAGGTTTAACTATGTCCCATAGTTTTTGAGACCTCATAGTTTTTGTTTGTTTTTGTTTTTATTTTCTTTGCTTTAGGAAATAGTCCAAAAATATTGTTATGATTTATGTCAAAGAGTGTTCCACATGTTTTCGTCTAGGAGTTTTATGATTTTAAGTCTTATATTTATGTATTTATTCCTCTTTGAGTTTATTTTTGTGTATGGTGTGAGTTCATCACGGGAAGACATTTGTTAATCATATCTAAAATTGGAGCACATGATTTCTGTTCTCTTCATTGTCCAGAACTCAGGCACATGGTCAAACTTACAGCAAGAGGGTCTGGGAAATAAAGAGTAACTTTATATCCAGGGAAAAGAAAAAAAAAAGTGGTTTCGCTGAGCACCTAGAACCTGTGCTTCTCATGATATCTTATTTTCATCAGTGAATCCTTTTATCTCTTTCTTATTTTTTTTAATTTCTCTGCTCCAAATGAGCATAAAAGTTGTCACAATTATTCAAGATCAAGAACTCCAGAGGAGAAGCCAAGATGGCAGAGGAGTAGGACGGGGAGACCACTTTCTCTCCTACAAATTCATCAAAAGAATAACTGAACGCAGAATGAACTTCACAAAACAACTTCTGATCGCAAACTGAGGTCATCAGGCGCCCAGAAAAGCAGCCCATTGTCTTCGAAAGGAGTGCTGTATAGTTGGAGAAGTCCTGAGACTACAGGAAGAATAAAACTGAAATCCAGAGGCAGGAGACTTAAGCCCAAAACCTGAGAACACCAGAAAACTCCTGACTACATGGATCTTTAAGTAATAAGTGACCATCCAAAAGCCTCCATACCTACACTGAAACCAGTCACCACCCAAGAGCCAATAAGTTTTAGAGAAAGACATACCACACAAATTCTCCAGCAACGCAGGAACATAGCCCTGAACGTCAACATACAGGCTGCCCAAGGTCACACCTAACACATAGACCCATCTCAAAACTCATTACTGGGCACTCCATTGCTCTCCAAAGAGAAGAAATCAAGATCCACGCACCAGAACACCGACGGAAGCTTCCCTAACCAGGAAACCTTGGCAAGCCAATCGTCTAAGCCCACCCACTGGGTAAAACCTCCACAATAAAAAGGAACCACAGACCTCCAGAATACAGAAAGTCCACTCCAGACACAGCAATCTAAACAAGATGAAAAGGCAGAGAAATACCCAACAGGTAAAGGAACATGAAAAATGCCCACCAAGTCAAACAAAAGAGGAGGAGATAGGGAATCTACCTGAAAAAGAATTTAGAATAATGATAATAAAAATGATCTAAAATCTTGAAAACAAAATGGAGTTACAGATGAATAGCCTGGAGACAAAGATCGAAAAGATGCAAGAAATGTTTAATAAAGACCTAGAAGAAATAAAAAAGAGTCAATTTAAAATGAATAATGCAATGAATGAGATCAAAAACACTCTGGAGGGAACCAAGAGTAGAATAGTGGAGACAGAAGATAGGATAAGTGAGGTAGAAGGTAAAATGGTGGAAATAAATGAAGCAGAGAGGAAAAAAGAAAAAAGGATCAAAAGAAATGAGGACAACCTCAGGGACCTCTGGGACAATGTAAAACGTCCCAACATTCGAATCACAGGAGTCCCAGAAGAAGAAGACAAAAAGAAAGGCCATGAGAAAATACTTGAGGAGATATTTGCTGAAAACTTCCCTAAAATGGGAAAGGAAATAGCCACCCAACTCCAAGAAACCCAGAGAGTCCCAAACAGGATAAACCCAAGGCGAAACACCCCAAGACACATAGTATTAAATTAACAAAGATCAAACACAAAGAACAAATACTAAAAGCAGCCAGGGAGAAACAACAAATAACACACAAAGGGATTCCGATAAGGATAACAGCTGGTCTATCAATAGAAACCCTCCAGGCCAGAAGGGAATGGCAGGACATACTGAAAGTAATGAAAGAGAATAACCTACAACCTAGATTACTGTACCTAGCAAGGATCTCATTCAGATATGAAGGAGAATTCAAAAGCTTTACAGAGAAGCAAAAGCTGAGAGAATTCAGCACCACCAAACCAGCTCTTCAACAAATGCTAAAGGATCTTCTCTAGACATAAAATGCAGAAAGGTTGTATAAACGTGAACCCAAAACAACAAAGTAAATGGCAACGGGACCACACTTATCAATAATTACCTTAAATGTAAATGGGTTGAATGCCCCAACCAAAAGACAAAGATTGGCTGAATGGATACAAAAACAAGACCCCTATATATGCTGTCTACAAGAGACCCACCTCAGAACAAGAGACACATACAGACTTAAAGTGAAAGGCTGGGAAAAAATATTTCACGCAAACGGAGACCAAAAGAAAGCAGGAGTCGCAGTACTCATATAAGATAAAATAGACTTTCAAGTAAAGGATGTGAAAAGAAACAAAGAAGGACACTACATAATGATTAAAGGATCAATCCAAGAAGAAGATACAACAATTATAAATATATATACACCCAATATAGGAGTACTGCAATATGTACGGCAAACGCTAACGAGTATGAAAGAGGAAATTAATAGTAACACAATAATAGTGGGAGACTTTAATACCCCACTCACAACTATGGATAGATCAACTAAACAGAAAATTAACAATGAAACAGAAACCTTAAAGGACACAATGGACCAGCTAGACCTAATTGATATCTATAGGACATTTCACCCCAAAACAATCAACTTCACCTTTTTCTCAAGTGCACACAGAACCTTCTCCAGAATAGATCACATCCTGGGCCATAAATCTGGTCTTGGAAAATTCAAAGAAATTGAAATCATTCCAGTCATCTTTTCTGACCACAGTGCACTAAGATTAGATCTCAGTTACAGGAAAAAAATTGTTAAAAATTCAAACATATGGAGTCTAAATAACACGCTTCTGAATAACCAACAAATCATAGAAGAAATCAAAATATGTATAGAAATGAATGAAAATGAAAACACAACAACCCAAAACCTATGGGACACTGTAAAAGCAGTGCTAAGGAGAAGGTTCATAGCATTACAGGCTTACATCAAGAAACAAGAAAAAAGCCAAATAAATAACCTAACTCTACACCTAAAGCAATTAGAGAAGGGAGAAATGAAGAACCCCAGGGTTAGCAGAAGGAAAGAAATCTTAAAAATCAGAGCAGAAATAAATGCAAAAGAAACTAAAGAGACCATAGCAAAAATCAACAAAGCTAAAAGCTGGTTTTTTGAAAAAATAAACAAAATTGACAAACCATTAGCAAGACTCATTAAGAAACAAAGAGAGAAGAATCAAATTAACAAAATTAGAAATGAAAATGGAGAGATCACAACAGACAACACTGAAATACAAAGGATCATAAGAGACTACTACCAGCAGCTCTATGCCAATAAAATGGACAACTTGGATGAAATGGACAAATTCTTAGAAAAGTATAACCTTCCAAAACTGAACCAGGAAGAAATAGAAGATCTTAACAGACCCATCACAAGCAAGGAAATCAAAACTGTAATCAAAATTCTTCCAGCAAACAAAAGCCCAGGACCAGATGGCTTCACAGTTGAATTCTACCAAAAATTTAGAGAAGAGCTAACACCTATCTTACTCAAAATCTTCCAGAAAATTGCAGATGAAGGTAAAATTCCAAACTCATTCTGTGAGGCCACCATCACCCTAATTCCAAAACCAGACAAAGATGCCACAAAAAAAGAAAACTACAAGCCAATATCACTGATGAACATAGATGCAAAAATCCTTAACAAAATTCTAGCAAACAGAATCCAAGAACATATAAAAAAAAAATCATACACCATGACCAAGTGGGCTTTATCACAGGAATGCAAGGATTCTTTAATATCTGCAAATCAATCAATGTAATACACCACATTAACAAATTGAAAGATAAATATCATATGATTATCTCAATAGATGCAGAGAAAGCCTTTGACAAAATTCAACACTCATTTATGATTAAAACTCTCCAGAAAGCAGGATTAGAAGGAACATACCTCAATATAATAAAAGCTATATATGACAAACCCACAGCAAGCATCACCCTCAATGGTGAAAAATTGAAAGCATTTCCCCTGAAATCAGGAACAAGACAAGGGTGCCCACTCTCACCACTACTATTCAACATAGTGTTGGAATTTTGGGCCACAGCAATCAGAGCAGGAAAAGAAGTAAAAAGAATCCAGATAGGAAAAGAAGAAGTGAAACTCTCACTGTTTGCAGATGACATGATCCTCTACATAGAAAACCCTAAAGACTCTTCCAGAAAATTACTAGAGCTAATCAATGAATATAGTAAAGTTGCAGGATATAAAATTAACACACAGAAATCCCTTGCATTCCTACATACTAACAATGAAAAAACAGAAAGAGAAATTAAGGAAACAATACCATTCACCATTGCAACAAAAGAATAAAATACTTAGGAGTATATCTACCTAAACAAACAAAAGACCAATACGTAGAAAACTATAAAACACTGATGAAAGAAATCAAAGAGGACACAAACAGATGGAGAAACATACCATGTTCATGGATTGGAAGAATCAATATTGTCAAAATGGCTATTATACCCAAAGCAATCTATAGATTCAATGCAATCCTTATCAAGCTACCAACGGTATTTTTCACAGAACTAGAACAAATAATTTCACAATTTGTATGGAAATACAAAAGTAATTACTTTTGTATTTTACTTTGAGAAAGTAATTACTTTCTCAAAGTAATCTTGAGAAAGAAGAATGGAACTGGAAGAATCAACCTGCCTGACTTCAGACTCTACTACAAAGCCACAGTCATCAAGACAGTATGGCACTGGCACAAAGACAGAAATATAGATCAATGGAACAGAATAGAAAGCCCAGAGATAAATCCACGAACCTATGGACACCTTATCTTTGACAAAGGAGGAAAGGATATACAATGGAAAAAAGACAACCTCTTTAACAAGTGGTGCTGGGAAAACTGGTCAACCACTTGTAAAAGAATGAAACTAGAACACTTTCTAACACCATACACAAAAATAAACTCAAAATGGATTAAAGATCTAAATGTAAGGACAGAAACCATAAAACTCCTAGAGGAGAACATAGGCAAAACACTCTCCGACATAAATCCCAGCAAGATCCTCTATGACCCACCTCCCAGAATATTGGAAATAAAAGCGAAACTAAACAAATGGGACTTAATGAAAATTAAAAGTTTTTGCACTACAAAGGAAACTATAAGTAAGGTGAAAAGACAGCCCTCAGATTGGGAGAAAATAATAGCAAATGAGGAAACAGACAAAGGATTAATCTCAAAAATATACAAGCAACTCCTGAAGCTCAATTCCAGAAAAATAAATGACCCAATCAAAAAATGGGCCAAAGAACTAAACAGACATTTCTCCAAAGAAGACATACAGATGGCTTACAAACACATGAAAAGATGCTCCACATCATTCATTATCAGAGAAATGCAAATCAAAACCACAATGAGGTACCATTACACGCCAATCAGGATGGCTGCTATCCAAAAGTCTACAAGCAATAAATGCTGGAGAGGGTGTGGAGAAAAGGGAACCCTCTTATACTGTTGGTGGGAATGCAAACTAGTACAGCCACTATGGAAAACAGTGTGGAGATTTCTTAAAAAACTGGAAATAGAACTGCCATATGACCCAGCAATCCCACTTCTGGGCATACACACTGAGGAAACCAGATCTGAAAGAGACACGTGCACCCCAATGTTCATCGCAGCACTGTTTTTAATAGCCAGGACATGGAAGCAACCTAGATGCCCATCAGCAGTTGAATGGATAAGGATGCGGTGGTATATATACACCATGGAATATTACTCAGCCGTTAAAAGGAATTCATTTGAATCAGTTCTAATGAGATGGATGAAGCTGGAGCCCATTATACAGAGTGAAGTAAGCCAGAAAGATAAAGAACATTACAGCATACTAACACATATATATGGAATTTAGAAAGATGGTAATGATAACCCTATATGCAAAACAGAAAAAGAGACACAGAAGTACAGAACAGACTTTTGAACTCTATGGGAGAAGGTGAGGGTGGGATGTTGCGAAAGAGCAGCATGTATATTATCTATGGTGAAGCAGATCACCAGCCCAGATGGGATGCATGAGACAAGTGCTCGTGCCTGATGCACTGGGAAGACCCAGAGGAGCCGGCTGGAGAGGGAGGTGGGAGGGGGGATCGGGATGGGGAATACGTGTAACTCTATGGTTGATTCGTGTCAATGTGTGACAAAACCCACTGAAATGTTGTGAAGTAATTAGCCTCCAACTAATAAAAAAAGAAAAAGAAAAAACATTAACTGTGTTATTTTCATGGATATATTTTATCCCAAGAGTAAAATTGATTGCACAAGCTACTATAGCTGTTTGCTGATCTGAGACTGAATTTTGTCATATTTCAAAGAAGAGTTGTCATTTGATTTAGGAACAGTTTAACTAATTTGTAATACATTTGTATTTTTCTGAAAATGCAGTACCTATTATTAGTAATAGTCTTGCTTAACCACTCTTAATAAATCCCTGAATAACAGTGATCTGACTATAATCCCTTTATTTGTCAATTGTATGCCTTGTGCTTCACTGGAACTTCATTTTACACATAAATCTTAAAACAAATCGATGAGCATGTGCTATTTTTTTCTATTTTAATAGTTCAGTGGCCAAGGAATTTGAATCATTTTTTTAGCATTTTAAATCACACTATTTATGCAGACAATAATTAATTCCTTTCATTCCTTAGTGGACAGGTTTTTTTTTTTTTTTAATGCCATCATTATAAAATTCCTTCAGTCACCCTAGACAAGCAATTTGCATATTTTTTGTTACCTGAACAGTCATTGATATGAGAGTCGGTATTCATTATATATATATCAGCCTTCCCAGGTGGCTCAGTTGTAAAGAATCTGCTTGCCAAAGCAGGAGATTCAGGTTCGATCATGGGTCAGGAAGATCCCCTGGAGGAGGAAATGGCAACCCACTCCAGTACTCTTGCTTGAAAAAATTACCATGAACAGAGGAGGCTGGCAGGTTACAGTCCATGGGGTGGCAAAGAGTTGGACATGACTGACCACATACACACACAAATTCATATATATCCAAAATGTGTGGCACAGTGAAATTTTATGGTTATGCCCTCTGTAAATGAAAAGTACATATTATGTATGATTATTTGGCCTACTCTAATTAATGAACTTTAATATTTTGTGATTTATAATTGAAAAGATAGGAAAGATGGAATTAATAATTTCCCTGGGTAAAAAAAGAGAAGGTTTTGTTGTAACCCCAGAAATGAGTTGGAATTATTGGTCTTCAAAATGCTAATTAAAGTTATATTAAGGAGTCAGAAAGTAATACGTCCAGTTTTCTTCAGAAATTATTTTCATGAGTCCTTTGTTAATACCTATGGCTTATCATGGAGGTAAGGTGACATTTGAAGATTCTCAAATTATTTGTGGATTATTCTAAATCCAAATAAGGTTACACATTAATTAGTAGAGATATCTTAATTGAATTGATAGAAAATGCTCATTCATCAACTTTAATCTTGAATGCCATTACTGAAAAACACTGTGCTGCATGATAAAATAAATTTTATTAGTGTTGGATTTCTTCTGACTAAGATAGTTGCTGTACAGTATTTGGTGTGTGTGTCAGTGTCTGTAAAAGTATTATTAGTAAAATGTGAATGTATAGAGCCCATCACAATTTTGTAGGCCTGATTAAGTTCCACATTCTGGCATTCACAGGAAGTGGAGTTTGGATAAGCTTATTCTGACCAATGAGAAGTCCTGGTTTTGTTTCTAGACACTCGGAGGTACTGAAGGGGTGTTTTGTCCGTGACATTCTGTCAAGTGTAGATGTGCTCTTGGTGCACTGGAAGCAGCACAGCTGCAAGACTGTCCCGGGGCTGTGGTTGACCTGTGAGCTGGGCTACATCTGTAGCTTGGTACATTTACATTTGGTACATTTACAGGTAGCGGGGCTACCTGTGAGCTTGGTACATTTACTGTGTCCTCAGGACGTCTGGACTGAGAGAGAGGGTCTCTGGTCTCACACTCTCTGGATCACTGCAACATTGTACAGGGGAAAATGGGACCCTGAAGATGAAGAGAAAAAAAGCTCTAGTACATCATTTGACTTTGCTATATATCTACTTTAATAACCAATCTGCTTTTAAAAATATTCTTATATGCTCTCCAAAAATAAACTCTTTTTAAAGAACTATTGTAAACATTCATCTGTTTTTATTAACTCTTTTGCATTCCCTGGGATTTCACCTCAGAGGAGTTCGGGAGCCACAGTAAATAGTTGAATTTCTAAATGACTAAATATGTGTTGAAACTATCATTTTTGGCCCCACATGAAGGTGACACAATTACCGATTGTGAATTCACAGTGAATTACTCTTAAAATTGTGATTAATACATCTAATTATCTTTTGGGGAGAAGTAAATTCCTACTATCGGAGAAGGAAATGGCAACCCACTCCAGTACTCTTGCCTGGAAAATTCCATGGATGGAGGAGCCTGATAGGCTACAGTCTATGGGGTCACAAAGAGTAGGACATGACTGAGCGGCATAACTTTCTTTCTTTCTATAGTTCCTTTTGGAGAAGAACATGGCAACCCACTTCAGTGTTCTTGCCTAGAGAATCCCATGGATGGAGGGGCCTGGTGGGCTGCAGTCTACTTCAGTGTTCTTGCCTAGAGAATCTCATGGATGGAGGGGGCTGGTGGGCTGCAGTCCATGGGGTTGCAAGGAGTCAGACACGACTAAGCAACTAACACACACACACACAAATTCCTACTATGCACTCAATATCAGTAGCTTCCTAATTATATATGAAACTTCTAGGGTCCCACCAATAAAAGATCTCCTACAAGTCTCACTTGAGGGCAGGGTTATCTGTATTTTGGAATGAATGAATCTGGGACCCTAACCACTATTATTTTTCACTATTCTTCTGAAAATAACTTGAGACTTTTAAGAGATCTCAGGTTCTGCTACAGCTATAATTTATAAATTAACTTGTCCTTGTGGCATATTGTTAGTTGGGTTTTTACAGCTATTAATGTTCATTTGTTGTTGTTGTTCAGTCACACAGTCTTGTCTGACTCTTGATGACCCCATTGACTACAGTGCACCAGGCTTCCCTGTCCTTCACCATCTCATGGAATTTGCTCAAACTCAAGTCCATTGAATCAGTGATGTCATCCAACTATCTCATGTTCATTAATGACTGTTAACACACAGAACATATTTTTCTCTAGTAAATCAGTCCTCAAAAAATCAAATTTTCACAGCAAATCAGTGTCAAGTTGGGAAGGAAAGTCTAGACTCTAATGACTAAGATCTATGCTAAATTGATTAGGAATTGTTGCTACCTTCAATGCTTCTCTTTTCTTTTCGTTAACCAGTTTTCACTACAGGAGAAGAAGTTTGGTTCATGTTCATGTTTCAGTTGTTTGTTCTCTGTATCATTTGTTTTATATGCTTTACATTTGCTTTCATAGAAATCATGGCATCTAGGTAATACTATTCTCATTTTGTGAAAATGTGTATCTGAGGCTCAGAGATATCAAATCACATCCCAAAGGTCATCATTATCAGCATAGCAGAGTCTGAATTCAAAGCAAAACCAAGACTTCAAAGCCCCCCTATTGCCTTTTGGCCCAGCTATACCTGGGGATTGCCCACTTCATGTGGAAATCTGAATCCATGTTGGGATAAAGAAGAATGGCTGAGAGAGAGGGTAAAAGTGGAGCTGAGGAAGAAATGAAATGCCATGTCCAAATGATGATAGACAGCAGGGTAGAATGCAAGAGGAATGAAAGTAAGGGCCAATGGCTATATGCAGTCTACTTGTCTTATTTACCTAACGCTGCCCTGATGAGGACATGGAGAAAGAAAACTCGTTTGATGCGGTGCTGCTTGTTTCAAACCTCTGTGCTCTCCTGTATTCTCTTCTTCTCTGTATTTTAGGTTATTACAACAAAATAGGGATGAATGTCATTAAAGAAAAATTGCACTGAACAGAGTTAAACAGGCAAGGAAGATGTTATTCGTGACTACTGCAGTAGGCAAAAGAGATTGAACTCAGTTTCACTGAAACAAAAGGTAGTAGGGTTTTTAAGTGCCAGGCTAAGCTAGTGGAAAAGTACTGGGAGCAGGGGGCATGAAGATAGGAAGTTGGTCAATGTGATCAAGATCGTCTGTGTTTGCTCATTGGTATTTATCAGTTATTAGGTTCCTGTCTTTCCCTGGACAGTGGGAGAGAGAGACTGTATCTTTCTCAAGGATTATACTTCAAAAGCTGACTACCAAGTCCTTGAGCCACACCTTCCTGGGCTGTAAGACTGGGCAGAGCCTCTAAACCTCAAAGCGGTACAGAAAAAATTTACAGTTGCAAATTTTCTAAAGTAAATGTTCTAAGAAAGGAGAGGCCAGCGGTTTTCTGTCAGGAAGAAATCAATTTAAACTTTCATCAAGCTGAAGAGAATGTTAGGCCAGAGTGACCAGCATCTTTCAGCACAATGCTGTTCTTGTCTTGAAGACTGAAAGGATAGATGATAATCATAGAGAAATTTTATTTTAAATAGTTATGTCAAAAAAAATAAACTACCTTTTTGAGTTGAAAGGGATTATCTCCAGGGAAACAAAGTGTGAGGAGGAGAGAGATGGAAAAGGAAATAGCTAAGATTGTTACTGTTTTGATTAATAAAATTGGCACAATATACCACTTAAAAATAAATGCTTGAAATAATTTGATAAAAAGTTGTAATAATACTAAAAAAATAACAATTGTTAGGCAGTTAAAATGAATACAGAACACTGTCAAGGGAAAGTAATGGATCTCTTGCCTTGAGATATGAGCGCTGTATCATGTCCAGAGTCCTGGTACATTGTGACCATTCTGAGATGCACCCACAGGAAGGTTCAGCTCCTGTCACAAGTGAATTCTCAAGATGTGACTACAGGACTTAACTTATTCCCCTATAGCAGTAGGTCATTGCCAGGCTAGTTCTCCCACCATCTGATATATTTGTGGTCAACCTTCAACCATTTCAGTTACATGACAACGTCTAGGAGTAAGAATTGATTTTAGACTAAATAGAATGAAATCTAATTAGGAAAGTAAGTCATCTATAACTAAAATAAGTCAAATAAAAAAGATTCCCCTGAATCTAACAATTCCCACCAAGTAGATGTGAGTCTGTGGCACCATGGTTGTCAGATTTGGAATCGATGAATCAGGAGTCCCTTTCTGGCTCCTTAAAGGAAAGTGGTGCAATAGAGTATAAGTATGAATGTTGATGAATTACACAACAAATCACACCAATTTAGACCTGGTTGTCTGAGTTTATCATGTATAATAAGTCTTAGTTGGGTTACTCAGAAGTATGCCTAGACCAGAACTTCGGGGCAAAGTGTTTATTTGGAATATTAAAGAAACTGGAGGAAACTGAACTGAATGCATGCAGCATTGTAATCTCCTGCTGTGCAGTAATCAAATAATCCCTCTGGGTGAATGCTGTTACCTTGAAAATATTATATTGGAAGATAGATATTTGAAAAATGATCTATAAGGATATGAGCAGTGAAAATGAACTTTAGGTATTATAGGAAAATTAGAGCAGAAAGCAAACATCCCAGGGACTGGGGAGCCAATATTGGTATCTATCAAGAGGCAATGCTATCCATCTTAGTATATTAAGCAGAAGTATAAATACTGAAACATTCATGAAGGGAAAGGAAAGCAGAGAAGCCCAGTTATAACTGAGAGCTCTAGTTGGTATGTATACTGTGCTGACAGGAGAAAAGGGCAAGTAGAAAAAGATACACAGAAGGACAGTTTTTTATGTTTACATTTGTTTTCTTGTGTTTATAAAGTTTCACTTACAACATTACAATACCAGGAAATAAAAAATAGAACCATACTGTATTTCACATATTTGAACAAGCAAATAATAAATAGAAACAGCAAGAACTTGGAATATAAACAGGAACACATGAATCTGTTTCAAATGAGCAGTATAAACAGATTAGAGATGGGGAATAATTCTGGAATACAATACTTGGTTTACCCTCAGGCTAAAGACAAAAAAAAAGTGTGTGTGTGTGTGTGTGTGTGTGTGTGTGTTTAATGACTCTGGTTGCTAGATTTGTTTTCCTTAATAGCATGCGTTAGTTGTTCTGAAATGACATGGAGTATCTCTTAGAATTGAGCATTTAAGTGACTCTGTTGTGAGAAAGGAGAATTAGTCTCATTTTGTCAGAAAATAAAATTTTGGAAAGTCAGAAGTTAGAATAAGTGCTATGGTATTGGAAAAAAATTGAAGGTATTAGTGTGAATATGTGTTTTTGAACATCTAGATATAGATATGTGTGTATATATATATATATATTTAAATTTATGAATAATTGGACATATCCAGAAATATAGATATATATGTGTGTGTATATATACACACACACATAGAGTTTAATACTTACTGTTTTAATCTTTTTCAATCTTGCTAATAACGTTATTGGGCTTCCCTGGTAGCTCAGTGTTAAAGACCCGCCTGCCATTGCCAGAGACATGAGTTTGATCCCTTGGTCAGGAAGACCACTGAAGAAAGGAATGGCAACCCACTTTAGTATTCTTGCCTGGAAATCCCATGGACAGAGAAGCCTGGTGGGCTACCATCCATGCAGATGCAAAAGAGCTGGACATGACTTAGCAACTGAATAACAGCTATAATAACATTGTTGCACAAACCCCAATAATTTAACATATATTTTCTAAAATCTCTGTGTTCCTCTATTCACTCCATTCTCACAAACACTTTATTTCATTTCTTCCTTGAGTCCCCTTTCATTTCTTCCAGCTGAAGATTTAAGAATTCTTAGGGCAGCCTTAGTGTTCTGAAGGCACCAGTAAAAATTGATAAACACTTTGTAAACCAACAGGTAAGACAGAATGAAATGAGGAAATTTTCAGTCTTTTCCACATGACCCTAATCAACAGATCTCTCAGTGTTACATGGGGAAGGGGTAGGCGGGGAGGACAGAAGGAGAGGGAGATGGTTTATAGTATTTGAAGTATTTGATGCAGTACGTGACGCACCATGAGCTGAGTGTGTGTGTGGACTGTGGAGGAACAGAGCATACTGTCTTGATGAAGCCTTATCATATTTTTATTCTGAAAGTCATATGCAAGATTAGAATCATCCAAGAATAGTTTTCTCATTTTTGTTTCTATAAATGCTTGACAAGTCTGCATGTGCAAAATGCCAACATAGGCATCATAGTTTGTAATTTTAAAAAGCAATAACAAAGATCCACTGCAACTTGTGAAATATTCAGTACAGGCTTTTGAATAAGATTGAAACATTGAAGGAAAATTGGTATTCCCAGCAGGCAAAATATTACTGACAATTTTTAATAATAATGAAATATAAGAACTAGGTAGGGCAAGACAAAAATCCATTTTGCATGTCAAAGATTTGTTTGCAGCAAATTTGTTTAGGCTACTTTGTTAGATTCTGTGACTCTAATGGAATAAGTTCAAGGTTAAGAAAAGTGAAATAAATGTCTAAATGATTTTGTGGAGGCTAGCTTTTCCAACAAGTCTCTGAAAGATGAGAAATCTTTATGCAAGAAATGACTTCATCTTTGCTTCATGAATGTGCGTTTGTTTCACTTTCAAGATGAAAAGGAAATCAAAATATCTGCCAACTTGGTTTTATATAATCTATGTTATCCTGGTCCTGCATAAATTTAAGTATTTAGTCCCAGTTAGTTGTTGTACCTGGTAAGATTTTCCTACTCATCTCATTTTTCAACTGTTAATGAAAAATAATTCAAGTGCCATAAATTAAAATATTTGGTAGTTTTTTAAAACACATTATTAAAGCCTCCTACTGTGGAAAGTGGTAAGAAGTTTAGCATGAAATAGGCTCCAAAGAGCAGGGATTATGGTTGAAGAAAAACACATTAGTGAACTTTGGTTGGCTTGAAATAATGGAGTTTAAAGTTATTTTTAAACCTTTAATGTATAAATAAAAGATTAATCATCTTCTATTTATGACTAGTTTGTATCAGTTACCAGTCAAGGGCCTTCTGGTAATGATGGATATGGGGGAGGGGGTGGGGAAAGCTACCATTAACACTCATTTCCAGTTAATTCCAGAGTCTTTTTGATTTAAAGAAGGTCTTTTAAAATGATTAATGCTTAAAATATTATTTCTACTTAATGTTTAATTAATGTAACATGTAAGCATGCTTAATATAAGCATGAGTTCCTTTGGGGAAATGATTCAATTGGTTTTGACAGGCTTACCAACGAGGAACTGAGTTTAACAAGAGCCTATACCTGTGGACAAATAGTCTCCAAAAATTGCTCTTTGTTCCATAGACACAACCAACTATCCAAATTTTGATCAAAATTATCTTGAATCTATAAATAAAATAAGGTAAATAGACATAATGGTAGTATTGATTTTTCCAGTTAGTGAACATAGCATATCTCTTAGTTCTTCATTTTTTCTTAACAATATTTTGTAATTTTCAACAAGTTTTACATTTCTTTGGCTGTATTTTTTTATAAATGCTTTTTCAAATTGGTATTTTAATTTTCCACTTGTTCTTTGATGACATATACAATTGCTTTTTGTATATTGAGGTTGTGTATTGTGCTTATGTGAAGTGCTGGGCTGGGTGAAGCACATGCTGAAATCAAGAATTCTGGGAGAAATATCAATAACCTCAGATATGCAGATGACACCACCCTTAGGGCAGAAAATGAAGAAGAACTAAAGAGCCTCTTGATGAAAGTAAAAGAGGAGAGTGAAAAAGTTGGCTTAAAGCTCAATATTCAGAAAATGAAGATCATGGCATCTGGTCCCATCACTTCATGGCAAATAGATGGGGAAGCAATGGAAACACTGACAGACTTTATTTGGGGGGGGCTCCAAAATCACTGCAGATGGTGACTGCAGCCATGAAATTAAAAGATGCTTGCTTCTTGGAAGAAAAGCGATGACCAACCTAGACAGCATACTAAAAAGCAGAGACATTACTTTGCCAACAAAGGTCCATCTAGTCAAGGCTATGGTTTTTCCAGTGGTCATGTATGGAGGTAAGAGTTGGACTGTGAAGAAAGCTGAGTGCTGAAAAATTGATGCTTTTGAACTATGGTGTTTGAGAAGACTCTTGAGAGTCCCTTGGACTGCAAGGAGATCTAACCAGTCCATCCTAAAGGAGATCAGTCCTGAATGTTCATTGGAAGGACTGATGCTGAAGCTGAAACTCCAATACTTTTATCACCTGATGCCAAAAAACTGACTTATTGGAAAAGACCCTGATGCTGGGAAAGATTGAAGGCAGGAGGAGAAGGGGACAAAAGAGGATGAGACGTTTGGATGGCATCACCTACTCGATGGACATGAATTTGAGCAAGCTCCGGGCGCTGGTAATGGACAGGGAGGCCTGGGGTGCTGCAGTCCATGTGGTTGCAGAGAGTCAGACACAACTGAGTAACTGAACTAAACTGTGCCACATACTGTATAATAGAAATAGGGAAAGGAAGCACTCTTTTTGGTCCCCAATCTTAGCAGGAAAATATTCATTCTTTCTCCTGTATGTATGGCTGAAGGTTTTTGCAAGCAACACTTTGGAAGTTTGAGAAAGTTTACATCTTCTTTTAGCATGAACATCTATTGAATTTGATCAAATATTTTTCTGACTTTATAGAAAGCACTTTCTCATTCTCTTTACTCATTTTTTTATTGTGATGTAATATATTAATTAACTGTTAAATATTAAAACAAACTTCCATTCATGCAGTGAACCCCTGAAACCTACTTAATCAAGATGCTTTCTCCTTTAAGATACATCTTTGGATCGGTTTGTTAGTATATTGTTCAGAATTTTTAAGTCTGTGTTCATAGGCGGTAATTATTTTTTAATAGTATTTTCTGGTAATTATCAAGTTTTAGTGCCATATTGATACTACGAATATTATTCTTAAGTCATAAAATGCATCAGAAAAGGTTATTCTTCTATTTGCTGAGATGCTTTATCTAAAATTACTGGAAAAGGTCAGTTTTCATTCCAATGCCTAAGAAAGGCAATGCCAAAGAATGCTCAAACTACCACACAATTACACTCATCTCACATGCTAGTAAAGTAATGCTTAAAATTCTCCAAGACAGGCTTCAGCAATACGTGAACTGTGAACTTCCAGATGTTCAAGCTGGTTTTAGAAAAGGCAGAGGAACCAGAGATCAAATTGCTAACACCCAATGGATCATCGAAAAAGCAAGAGAGTTCCAGAAAAAAACATCTATTTCTGCTTTATTGACTATGCTAAAGCCTTTGACTGTGTGGATCACAATAAACTGTGGAAAATTCTGAAAGAGATGGGAATACCAGACCACCTGACCTGCCTCTTGAAAAACCTGTATGCAGGTCAGGAAACAACAGTTAGAATTGGACATGGAACAACTGACTGGTTCCAAATAGGAAAAGGAGTACGTCAAGGTTGTATATTGTCACCCTGCTTATTTAACTTATATGCAGAGTACATCATGAGAAACGCTGGGCTGGAGGAAGCACAGGCTGGAATCAAGATTGCGAGGAGAAATATCAAAAACATCAGATATGCTGATGACACCACCCTTATGGCAGAAAGTGAAGAAGAACTAAAGAGCTTCTTGATGAAAGTGAAAGAGGAGAGTGAAAAACTTGGCTTAAAGCTTAACATTCAGAAAACTAAGATCATGGCATCTTGTCCCATCACTTCATGGCAAATAGATGGGGAGACAATGGAAACACTGACAGATTTTATTTTGGGGGGCTCCAAAATCACTACACATGGTGATTGCAGCCATGAAATTAAAAGACGCTTACTCCTTGGAAGGAAAGTTATGACCAACCTAGACAGCATATTGAAAAGCAGAGACATTACTTTGTCAACAAAGGTCCATCTAGTCAAGGGTATGGTTTTTCCAGCAGTCATGTATGGATGTGAGAGTTGAACTATAAAGAAAGCTGAGTGCCGAAGAATTGAAGCTTTTGAACTGTGGTGTTTGAGAAGACTCTTGAGAGTCCCTTAGACTGCAAGGAGGATTCAACCAGTCCATCCTAAAGGAGATCAGTCCTGGGTGTTCATTGGTAGGACTGATGATGAAGCTGAAACTCCAATACTTTGGCCACCTGATGTGAAGCTGACTCATTTGAAAAGAGAGGTCTTGGGAAAGATTGAAGGTGGGAGGAGAAGGGAATGACAGAGGATGAGATGGTTGGATGGCATCACTGACTCAATGGACATTGGTTTGAATGGACTTCAGGAGTTGGTGATGGACAGGGAGGCCTGGTGTGCTGTGAATCATGGGCTCACAAAGAGTCAGACACGACTGAACAACTGAACTGAACTTAAAATAAATGGTTTGTAGAATTTAAGACTGAAGCCATCTGAGACTACAGAGATATTTTTGGAGCAGGGTAATTACAAACTATGATTTTCACAGTCTTAGTGGTATTACACTTTCTACTTTTCGATCAGTTTTGTTTTGTGTGTAACAAGGACAAAGTCCTTTTCATCAAAGCAGTCATATTGATATATTTATGTCTACGAGATATGAGCTGATGTCCTTTCTTACATTTCTGATACAGATAATTTCTGTCTCCTTTCTTTTTTCTTTCTTTCTTTCTTTTTTTTTTTTTTTTTTTTTGTTTTTTGGTTACATAAGTCTATCCAAAGATTTATCAATTTTATTAATAGTTTTAAAGAAACTGATTTTTTATATAGGTTTTTAAATTTTTTTACTTCATTGATTTCTATTCCTTCTCTATTATTTTCTTTTTTCTAATTTGGGTTTAATTTTATCTTCTACTTCTAGATACTTGAAGAGGAAATTTAAATCACTTAATATATTTATTATTTTCTAATATATGCCTTTAGCTATACATTTTATATATTTCCTTTTATGCTTTCCACAAATTTTGTTGATATTCTTTATCATTGATTTAAAGTATGTTAATATATTTCTGATCTCTTCTTTGACCCATCAGTTTGCATAAAATGTATTGTTTAATGTCATATTGGCATATTTTCTAGGCACCTTACTGCTATTGATTTCTAATCTAATTGTCATATAATTCCGTTACAATAAGATAACTTATTATGTGACATTTCAGTTTTCAAAATTTATTGAAAACTTACTTTGTCTTGAAATACATGTTGATGATTGTTTTGTGTGTGCTTAAAAAGTATTATGTTATCTGAGTTATAGGCTCCTTCAATATAAGTCAGGCCATATTGATCAACAAGGTTGTTCAAATCTGTTCTATCAAATACTTCAAGGAAAGTAGTAAATTTCCAAATATAGTTCAGGATTTTGTCTACATTTCATTAATCCTATAAGGTTTTCCTTCATATTTTTTTTCAGTTCGTTTACAAGTGGTGAATGTTTTATGCATTGTTGTGCCTTTCTGATAAGTTAGATCTTTTGCTTGATATAAATATAGGCAGCATTTATTGTATTTATTGTGGTAGCTCAGACAGTAAAGAATCTGCCTGCACTGTGGGAGATCTGGGTTTGATCCCTGGCTTGGGAAGATCCCCTGGAGGAGCGCATGGCAACCCACTCCAGTATTCTTGCCTGGAGAATCTCATGGACAGAGGAGCCTGGTGGGCTGTAGTCCATGGGGTCGCAAAGAGTTGGACATGACTGAAAAACTAAGCACACAGCATATCTTTTTACCATTTTTTTCCCTGTGTCTTTGTTATTTGTCTCTTGCATGTATGATTTCACCTTTCTTTTTCTCCAGTCTGAAAATATCTTTCTAAAAACTGTAATATTTAGTTCATTTATATTTATAATATTCATTATGGTAGGATTAGAAATTCAGTAGTGCTATTTGTGTTTCATTTGTGTGTCTAAGTAATTTTTCATTTGTTCTATCTTCGTGTTCCTCCTTAACTAACTTATTTGGGTTGTCATTTCCTTTTTTTATTTAGTTTTCATTTTAAAATCTTGATTGTCTTTCTAACTATACTGCTTTGTATTATTTTTATTGTCTGTATGACTATACTAAGTATCTTTAAGTTGTCACAGTCTGTTCAGAGTTAGCAGTGTACCATTTCATATAAAATATAAGAACCTTAAAACAGTAAAATTACATGTATTACCCACATATTTGTGTCACTGTTATATATATATATTAATATATACAAAATAAATGTCAAAATTCCATGCTATTATATTTGCTTTAGGAGTTACCTTTCAAGTAAATTAAAATAATTTTAATAAAAACAGTCTTTCATAAAAATTCATGTCTTTACCATTTCTAATGTATTTCATTATTTCCTAAAAAATCAAGGTTTTGTTCTATCAAACTCCAGGAGATGATGAGGAACAGGGACGCCTGGTGTGCTGCAGTCTATGGGGTTGCAAAGAGTTGGACAGGACTTGGCAACTGAACAACAATGATTTTCCTTTATGCTAATGAAACCCATTAACCTTTCTTATAGTTAAAAAAAAAAAAACTGCTGTTAAGTTAAATTCATGTTAAGTAAATTCATGAAGTAGAAACAGAGCATGAAGGGGTGTTGATAAGTGCAGCAATTAGTTTTTCTCAGGGAAACAGGGCAAGGATTTACCAAGGAGATCTCAGTTTTGAGTTATTATAGGATGAGAAGAGTTTGCTGGGTGAATGTACATTAGAGACATTGCATGCAGAAAAGCAGTATGTTCACCAAGACATGGAGTTATAAAAAGGCATGACAATATACTCTTGAGAAGGGTGAGAATAGCAGTTTGTCTGGAGCCTAGAGACCTCACGGGGAATGACAATATAAGGAAGTGAGACTGGAGAAGTAAGTTTGGGCAAAGTAGTAAATGATATGTCCCAAGTAAAGGAGCTAATGCTGTAAAATCCAATTTTGAAAACTTCTTTTCTACCAGGGGAAGCTACATAACCCATATTTAAGATATTGTAAGAGAACTTCCAGTCACTGTTGTTGTCCAGTTACTCAGTCATGTCCGACTCTGTAACCCCATGGACTGTAACACACCAGGCTTCCTAGTCCCTCACCATCTCCCGGAACTTGCTCAAACTTATGCCCACTTAGTCATTGCTGCCATCCAACCATCTCATCCTCTGTCATCCCCTTCTCCTCCTGCCTTCAATCTTTCCCAGCATCAGGGTCTTTTCCAATGAGTGGTTCTTTGCACCAGGTGACCAAAGTATTGGAGCTTCAGCTTCACCATTAGTCATTCCAATAAATATTAAGGACTGATTTCCTTTAGGATTGTCTGGTTTGATCTCCTTGCAATCCAAGGGACTCTCAAGAGTCTTCTCCAATACCACGGTTCAAAAAGCATCAATTCTTCAGTGCTCAGCCTTCTTTATGGTCCAGCTCTCCCATCCATGCATGACTACTGAAAAAACTGTAGATTTGATTATATATATGGACCTTTGTTGGCAAAATGATGCTTCTTAAATCCCTCGGCCTTTTTGCAGGAACTTTACAGTTGTAATCTTGTAAAATTAATGTTCCAGAACCACAGCATGAAGTAACATGAATCTCATTTTGCATTGACTTAGATCAACCTAAGCCCAAGAGAAGTTAGGAAATGTGCTTCTGCTCACAAATTTGGTAGGCAATGGGTTTTCTTTTGGTTCAAACCCCTAAGCTTCCTAGGTGGGTCTTGTAACTATGGTGACTAGAGAATGAATTTTTACATATAAGGAAGCCATCACTCTCAGAGTCTTGCAAGTGCTGACTCTACACTAGCATGATCCTGTGAGTGAGCACCTCCCTAAATGTTGTATCAGTCCTATTTTCCTAAATCTGTTGGCAGAGAGGAACTTAACATTCTCTACAGAAATACAGAAGAAACTTCCGTATCAAAAAAATTCCAGAGGGATAAGTTATTGGAGATTTCTAGCCCATGAACCTATCTCCACTCAACTCCTCTATTTCAAACCTCTCCTGGAATATTTTTTTAAAAACCTTCTCATATTATGTCTCTTTCCTGATTAGAGTTTTTCAGAATCTACTGTTTTGATGTGGAAATGAGCCTAAAATCCTCAATGTGGTCATCAAATTCCTTTCTATCATACCTATTTTTCTCATTTTATGCCACTTCTACTCCCTTTAACCACATCTTATGAACATTAATTTTTATCCAGTTCTACCAGAAATGAGCTCTTTCAGACTTCAGATCCTCTGCATCAGCTGTTTCTCTTCCTAGGATCTTCTTTTTACATTTCACCAAGACTCAATTTTGAGGTCTTGGTACCTAAATCTCTTCATTAGAGACCCTTTCTCTTCTTTTATAAAAAATAGTTCTATTGAGATATAATCCAAAGATACATTTTGCCCATTTAAGATGTTCAGTGTTGTTTTAGTGTCTTCAGATGTATATGTGATCCTTACCTTCTGCTAACCAACTGTTAATCTAATTTCTGTCTCTATAGATTTCCCTATTGTGGACATTCATATCAATATAATATGTAAAATTTTATAGCCAACTTATTTCACTTACCACAATGTTTCCAAGATTCATCCATTTTATGGCATGTATCAAATTCATTTGTTTTTATGACTGAATAACAATCCATTTTATTGATATATTGCATTTTGCTTGCCCATTTGTTCATTGCCGAACTTTTGAGATGGTTCCATCTTTTGGCTGTTATGTATGATGCTGTTATAAATATGCATATATAAATTTTTGTGTGCACCTATTTTTTTATTTCTTGTGGTTATATACCTTGAAGTGAAATTGGCCATTTGTGTATCTTCGTTGGAGAAATTTGTATCCAACTCATTGGTCTGTTTACTAATTGTTTGTCCTATGATTATACATGTAAGAATTATTTATATATTTGAGATGCAATTTCATTATCAGATATATGAATTGCAAACATTTCTCCCACTATATTTATGAGTTGTATTGTCATATTCTTTATGGTATCCTTTGAAACACTAATTCAGGTATTTAAAAAAATAATGAGGTTCAATTAATCAATTTTTCTTTGTCCTTTTCATATACTAGCTAAGAATTATTTGCCAAATCAAAGTCAGAAGTCTATGACTTTGAAGAATTTAATAAAAAGGCTATGGAGGAATTTAATAAAATAGTACTTAGCATTATAGAAGAAGAAAGTTATGTGAAGAGTTTTCAACATTGATGGAACTAGCTTTTTTTATAAGAATGCTGGTAAACAAACCTATAATGTAACCTGAATAATGTGTTGTAGTTGACAAAAACGCTGAGACCTGAGGCTCATAGACATCTGAACTTGTTTTTCTTTCGGGAGCTGCTGTTGTTCAGTCACTCAGTTGTGTCCTACTCTTTGCCACCCCATGGACTACAGCACACCAGGCTTCCTTGCCCTTTACTAAATTCCCAGAGTTTGCTCAGATTCATTTCCGTTGAATCAATGATACCATCCAATCATCTCATCCTCTGTCATCCCCTTCTCCTCCTGCCTCCAGCCTTCCACAGCATTAGGGTCTTTTCCAGTGGGTCATCTCTTCACATCAGGTGACCAAAGTATTGGAGCTTCAGCTTCAGCATCAGTCCTTCCAAGGAATATTCAGGGTTGATTTCCTTTAGGATTGACTGACTTTATCTCTTTGAAGTCCAAGGGACTCTCAAGAGTCTTTTCCAGCACCATAGTTCAAAAGCATTAATTCTTCAGTGCCCAGCCTTCTTTATGGTCCAACTCTCACATCCATACATGACTACTGGAAAAATCATATCTTTGACTACATGGACCTTTGTCAGCAAGGTGACATGTCTTTAATATAGGAACAGTAGTCCAATATTTGTTAATTCATTTTTCATGATGACTTTGTAGAGCATAACTATCATGAATAACAATAATTAAGTTATCCACAGCATTCTAACTTCATTATTTCTGCTGAGAAGTCAGCTGTTAATCTTATTAGGATTCATTTATAAATAAGGAGTTCTTTTTCATTTGCTGCTTTTAAGATGTCTTCCTTGCCTTTTAACTTTCAGTATTTTTACTCTAATGTTTTTGTTTGTGAATTGCTTTGTATTTATCTACCTTGCAGTATTTTTTTAGCTTCCTGGATTTGTAGGAAATTATTTATCAATAAATTTGGGGAGTTTCCTGCAATTATCACTTCTTTTCACTTTTCATATATTTTTCTTCTCTCATTAATCTCTCTCTCTCTCTCCAGAGCCTCTGAGACTCCCATTATGATTACATTGGTGTTTTTACTGGTGTCACACATTTCTCCGAGGCTTTTTCAATTGTTTTCATTCTTTTATTTCTCTGTTCTTTGACTGAAAGTCTCTATCACTCACCTTCAATTTCACTAATTCTTCTGAAATTCAAATCTACCAATTTGAGCATGTCTAGTAATTTTTTTTAAATTTTAGTTATTTTACTTTTCAGCTCCAGAACTTTATTTTTAAAGCATTTATTTATGGAAATGTTCTTTATGAAAATATGGAAAAATGTTCTTTAAATCATGTTCTTTATGGAACAAAGAAGGGAGCTCTCACCTTTTAAATGCATTAAGGACATTTAAATTCAGGACTTAGTCTCAACAGCAGGTATTTGGAGACTAGATGAGGGATTGTGAAGTCTTACTTCTCCTAGGAAGAACACTCTCTTGCTTGATACTAGAGGGAGAGGATGCTATAGGTTCTTGGCTCCAGTAATCTGGAGTGGTCTCTCCTTTGCTGATCTGAAGGCTAGGTGAGGAGAGAGTCTTCTTTGTTCACATGCCACAGATTATTTTTTTCCTTACTGAATTTGCATAGATATTCTTGAATAAATGTTCTTCATTTGCTCTTTGTCCTTACTACCATTTGCAGAGATTTTCAGTTTTCTTTGTTATTTATTTAATAATTTTCACAAGTTTTATGTAGGTGAAAATCAGCAGAACTCTTCTTGCTGAGATGCTGATAGTCAAACCTCTTCCGACCCCTTGTTCTAAATTAGAGCCCTTTGTAAAGCTATTCATTTTTCCCTGTTAAATTTCCTTTCTATATATTATTATCATTACATAATTATAAATGCCATGATTTTAAATTTCAATTAAATTATAAATATATAATTTTATACCTGTTTTATGATGGGATATTCCAGGCAAGAATACTGGAGTGGGTTGCTATTTTCTCCTCCAGGGGATCTTCCCAACCCAGGCATTGAACCCAGGTGTCCTTCGTTACAGGCAGATTTTTTTTACTATCTGAGCCACCAGGGAAGCCCTATTTTATGATATCCTGTTTAATTAACCCTGAATTCTTGAGGCCATTATACTAACATTGATAAAATAGTTCCTGGCTCCTCAAATATGTGTGGAATAAATAGCAGGACACAATAATTAGTGTGACTAGACACTGTTGGTCATTGAAACAGGTGTATGTGGCAGAAGTGTGGAGTGTGGATTTTAAAATGGGTCCAGACCTTCAACCATGATAGACAGGATGAAAATTGAGTCTCTTTAAGTGCGATGGAGAATATTGAATATCCTACCTGTGGTGAACTTCTTTAAGTTTGAACACTGGGAAGAATTTTTCAATGTTACCATACAACCTTTACTGTTAAAATTTCTTATTCAGAAGAGACTACATTGAAATTCCAGTTTTCAGAATGTCCTGGTTGAGATAAAAAGAGATCATCATGATATCATTCATGTTTTCTTTGTCAGGGTGGGTCTTCCCAGAATAAGGGGCTTTTCAAGCATAGCATTGAAGTTCCTATTTCCTTGGCATACACAGTCCGCATGTCAGTTTGGAGATTCAGAGATCTGCATTACCCACTTTGGACAAGGGACCACAGCTAAGGGACAGAAATCAGCAATCTATGTAAGAACTAGGACTGGAAAGCAAGAACGATGTTTAAATCCAGGACATGGTGTTAAGCCAGAGTCTTTGAATTAGGCTCAAAATAAGAATATGGATAGGAATATCCACAATTTCTGAGTAGAAAGAGTTTGGGAGCACAGAATAATAATTCTATCTTATTTTGACCTCAAATCCATTGGAGGCCTGAATAGAACGGAAAGCCTGTGTCAGGAGGATTTGTTTTCTCTGCCTGTCTTGAAGTGGCACAACGTAAGTCTTCTCTTACCTTCAGACTTACACTAGCACTGGAACTTATATCATTGGTTTTCCTGGTTTTCAGGCCTTCAGACTCAGACTGGAACTATGCTATCAGTTATCTTGCATCTTCAGCTTCCTGAAGGCAGATATTGGGATTTTCATCTCAATAGCTATGTGTGTGTGTGTAAAATTGACCCTCGAACAACCTGGGCTTGAACTGCACAGTACACTTATACACTTATAAGTGGATTTATTTCAGTAAATATGTATCACAGTACTACACAATTCCTGATTGCTTGCATCTGTGGATGTGAAACTGTGGATGTGGAGGGCTGATTGTAAAGTTCTATGCAAATTTTTGACTGTGCACAAGATTGGTGCCCCTAATCCATGATTATTCAAGGGTCAACTGAATGTTTGGTTTTTTTTTTCCTTTGTCTCTATTTCTTTGGAGAATCCAGACAAATTCAAATTTTACTTGATGAGAAGAGTGATTATCCATTGTTGAATAACTTTAATGCTAGGTGGTCCATAGACATGGGATCCTGTAGGATATGCAAAGCAGTCATTTATCTGTAAGTCTGACTTATATCTTCATGATCATATATACAGTTACAGCTTCAAAAGGGGGCATCTCCTGCCATCCCTATTAAAAATGATGTCAACAACAATAACAGATCGGTAATAATAATTTTATGTCCAATTTATGTTTCCTTTATATCCTGTAACTTTGACATTGCTATTTTGAGTTAAAATAATTCACAGAGCATTTAGTTATAGGAACTAGGGAGCATTTGTTTTGTCAGGGCTCCCCCCAGAACTATCCTCAGTGATTCACTACTAAGGCATACAGGACTCACAAACTGTTATACTCACAGTTATGGTTTATTATAATGAAGGAATACAGATCAAAATCAGCAAAGGGAAAAGGCACATGGGACAATGTCTGGAATAAGTGAGGTACAAAATGCCAGGGGAATTATACAGAACAAGCAAAAATAAATTATGCAATTGTTATGAAGCAAAGTGTAAAATCCTAAGAAAGAAAAAGTACAAGAATATTGTTTATTTTAGGAATAAGAATATCCACTCAGAGGAAATGAAGCTTAACGTAAAGGACACAAAGTGACCTGTTTGATGAAGGAAACAAAGGAGGAAAGTTATGGTTTTGAGTCAAAGGGAAGAACTGTCTAGGGAGAAGGAGTAGCTTGTGCATAGGAACTAAGGAGAAAATATGTTTGAGACATTCAAATAGCAGAAAGAAGAGCAATGTGTCTGGTGTGGAACAGAGAGACAGAGAGGGAGAGAGAGGCAGGGAAAGAAAATATTAATGAGTATCAGGGAAATAAGACAAGGTTGGGGTGCGGTTTTGTGGAAGAAGCAGGGTTTGAAATTTGATGCTATATTGAATGGCATCCTTAATATCATGAGGTTGAAGAAATTTGACTGACTCTCACCCTTAGGATGAAGCATTAAATTATTTTCTCCTGCAACAACTCAGAGTTCAGCAGTAGTCTGTAAGCCAAGCAAATTTTATTCATGAGTTATATTCTACCCATCCTGAGAAAATTTCATAGAAACCTCTTGCAAAGGCAGAATATGAAAGAGATTAAATCAAAATATTTCTCAGAGAAGGTCAGGTGTGTGCTTATAAATCTTCCTGAGCTTCTCACATGAAAGAATATTTCAGATCATTTTCCTTCAAATTCTCTTGTTCAGGGCAATATTGTTCTTGGTGAAAGAAAGGCCCGGCGGGGGTTATAGAAGTTGGTTTTTGCAATATCCAATTTTTCAAACCTCATGTAAAACTGTCAGTGAGTTGATTCAAACTTACAATTTCTGGGCACCAGGACTCAAGAGTAGAAAAAGGGTTTTACACGAGCTAATTTGTTATTGTCCAACCATCACCACCCCACACCTCCAGGAAAGACTGAATAGGAGTGTCATATGGATCTGGAGAGCTTCCCTCCTGGTGCTCTCTGCAAACAACCCATTATTCTTCAGGCACCCTGAGAGCATCTCAATTGCCCTTGCCTGCCTGAAAGTGACAAGTTTTGCCTCCAAACAATCTTCTTGAATTACTTTTATAATCTTTTTCTTTTTTTACAACTACAGTTCATAAGTTCTGCAGTGGGAGTATTTTTACTTTTTGGAATCTATACCCTGAACTGGCCTAGGTAGGCTTTGATTAGGATGTTGATGGTATCCCTCTTTGGAAATAAGTGAGAACTTATATTTAAGATTTGCTCCCATTAACTATGACAATTTGCTCTTTTCAGTTCAGATAGGGGTCACTTTCCTGACCACAAGTTTAAAAAAGCCCTAAGCTGTTAATTTAGCTTTCAGTCTGGAGAAAGTGCTGTTCGTGAATTCCTCCCAATGGTTACATTCAGATTTCTCCAGAAGTCCAAATTTTTCTCCAGAGATTCAGAAATTATTTCGAGCTTGAGTGGAGTGTCATTCTGGAAGGAAAGAAAGAGGCGCTATACTTTAGTATTGATGTTGGAGGGTAATGTGGCCTTCCAGGTTTGGGTTTATGATTCTCATCACAGAGAGACTTTACCTGTCAGCTCTTTCAGGATCTGTGCCAGATGCTGAGAGGGTCACTTACCTGTGATCATGCCTTTCCAGGGTGACCTGAATTCAGTCACTCAACAGGGCAGGGATACAGAGGGATGTGTAGCTGACCAGGATCTCTGATGGGGAATATTTACTCCAGAGCTGCCTACTGGGTTGGCCAAAGCTTTCTTGGGCTTGCATCACTATTTCTTCTGTGTGGCCCTGTTTTCCTTCTCTTCATTTCAAAGGTATTAATCTCTGACTAATATTTTATGGGCTTCCCTGGTGGATCAATGGTAAAGAACCCGCCTGCCAATGCAAGAGACTCAGGTTCAATCCCTGGGTCAGGATGATATCCTGGAGAAAGGAACTGTGACTCACTCCTGTATGCTTGCCTGGGAAATCCCATGGACAGAGGAAGTGTGGCGGACTACAGCCCATGGAGTTGCAAAAGAGCCAGACACAACTTAGCGATTAAACAACAATATCTTATACTTTAGGCACCATTTCAGCTTTTCTTTTTTTTTTTTTTTTCCTGGCCTGCCCAAACTACTTCAGTCAGCAATGAAAGTGCAGTGGTCTGAGAAAGCAGGTAATATGATGAGATTTTAGCAGGGAATCACTCACTTCTCTGCTGGCAGTGAGGAGCCATTCACTGGTGGTTGCTGGAGCAAAAATGTTGGTTTAACTGTTACATTTTCACTGATAATAAATGAAGAGTTTGGACTGATGGAGGGAATATGCAAGCAAGTAGAATGCATTAGACATGTAAGGTTATGGAGGAAATAGTAGCTATAAGAGTAACAAGATTGGATGGTTATTGCTAAGTAATACTGATGATCTGACCAAAGGAAATGAACAGCTGAGGATAAGACTAGACTGTTGAAAACCAGATGTGAAAGCCTGGTGGCCTCTTTTATTTGCATGCCAGAAAGCTCTCTTCCTGCAAAATCAAAGCTGAGAAAGTTGAAGGTTGGACCTTACATCTAACACTCTGAGTAGAAATATCTCCATTCAAAAGAGTTAAAAAGTCAATTAAGGAAGGTCTGTTATATCAAACCCAGTCCCTCTTTCACTTTCTTCAAGAGGCTCCTTAGTTCCTCTTCACTTTCTGCCATTATGGTGGTATCATCTGCATATCTGAAGTTGTTGTGTATCAAGGGTATAAACTATCGACACCATTTGTGACTGATAATGTTAAGCATGACCACAAAACTAGAGTGGTATTTTTTTTTTTTCCAGCTCCCTCCACTGCAGTGATCCTTCCTCACCCTTGACCCCTGTTTGCATCCTGTGTTCTCTGGAGGGAAGTCACTCTGCACAGACCACACCTAAGTGCTAGTCTCCACCTCCTCAAGGGCAGAGTGTCCACCTACATTATCTTCTAGGGAAATATGTTCTTCAACATTTGTCTCTTTGATCATTCATTTATATTATTATAAGCATCAAATATTATATTTTGGATTGTAATCAAGTATTGCTTTATCTTATTGTTCAAATTCTATTTGAACTTGGCTCTTGGGAACTCTTTCAGCTGATTCCTGTATCTCTATATCATGGTCCATCTGTTTGTGTGTATGTCTGTTGTGTGCACACGTGCGTGTGGGTATGTATCTGTGTTTCAAGTGCTTCTTTAATTTCTGATGCTACATGGACCTGAGAACTCATCTTGTATATGCCCTGCCCCAGTGAATTCAGTAATTCTCCAGGATTCTTGGTTACTTTTGTTGGAGAATGGAATTAAATTTCAAGATCGGGGTGTAACTTGTATTCATTCCTAAAGGAGCGTCATTGCTTCTGGGCCCACTCAGCTAATAGAACAAGGGAATGTGTATATATTAATATATATAAATACATATATCTATAAATATTTCCATATTTAAATGTCTATGTCTGTATCAAGCTAATGTATAATTTACACTGATATCTCCAGCTTTAATGCATTACCATATGGATCACTCTAGCCCTCTTTTCTCTCTTATCTATGACCTCCTATTACAACAGTGAGAAAACTGGCTACAAGTATCTGCTATCCATTTATTTAATTGTCCAATTCCAGTGTGTGTGTGTGTGTGTGTATGTGTGTGTGTGCGTGTGCACATGTGCTCATGCATACATACATGGTGTGTGTGTTTGTGCATGTGTGTCTATATTGGCTTCCGAGTGGCTTACCCACACCCACATGATATGGGAAACACCTTGACACATAGAGTGCAGTGCTGATATGCAGTTCATGCTACTTTTTGATTTAAAGACTTCATTTAGAGAATTTACCGGGGTCAGGACCCTTTTTCCTCACACTTTCAGTGGAGTTGTTCCATACATTTGTAATACAATTACACTGTTTTATCATAATCAGCATTTTGTCCTGGAAGTCCTCTAATACCTAAATTATTTTTCCACTTGAATACATTGATGGTCAAGGTCCAGTAACCACAGTGAAGTTACTACGGTGCTAAGAGATAACACTTAAAGTCCCACTGACGTCTGCTTGGACACTTTGATTTTTTAATGCCTCAGAATTTGGAACCCAGAAAAGGAACCACCATATGAGTAATGGTTCATATGAGTATCTTGGTCCGTCAGGAGAAAACAGAGCTACACAGTAAGTTGACAGATAAATAAATATGTTTGAGACCCAAGTACCCCATTTTAGTATGTTAATATGTCTTTATCTATTTGAGATGTTATGGATAGGCATAGCAACCCAAGCCTTAGAAGAGCATGTTGACAGGGTATTCTGAGCCCTTAGAAGTGAAGGTCTGGCTCACATTTTCAAGGTAGAGCCACTGGTAGCATTACAAGTACTATCTGAATGTGGGGAAAATCAAGGATTTATAGTAGAAGAGGGAGAAAGTGACATTGTCTGCCTTCCTGAGATAGCTGCACTGGCAGGGGCCCTGCTGCAACCCCACTAATGTTCTTATTTCTCCCTGGGGGAGAAAAGCACCAGATCATACAGGGGCTGCTTTTCAAGCCTATATGGTGAAGTCCATTCAAGAGGGACAGGAGTGCTGGAGTGGGGTGCCATTGCCTTCTCCAATGGCTTGATGAGGAATGCTGGTATCTTTAGGAAAAGGACTTTGGGATTTAGCCTGACAGCAGTAATGTGCTTGTGGCTTTTAGGCTTGTATCTGGACACATACATTTCAGCTGCTGGCCAGACTGACCCTCAGGACCAGCTGAACTTAAAGCACACTGACCATTGCCTTACTCTGTAACAAGAAGTGATGATCGGGTCATATGATAATTTGGTTCTTAATCACAATCTAATTTGGTTGTCTTTTTGTTTTATTGATGATTTCCTTTGCTGTGTAGAAGTTTTAAATTTGATTAAATCCCATTTATTCTTTCTTTTGCCTTAGAAGATTGATCTTAGAAAATATTAGTACATTTTACGTCTGAGGATGCTTTGCCTGTGTTCTCTTTGAGGAAGTTTATGGTGTCATTATCATGTCTTGTATTTGGATCTTTAAATGATTTTGATTTTATTTGGGGGCTTCCTTGATAGCTCAGTTGATAAAGAACCCACCTGCAATGCAGGAGACCCGGATTTGATTCCTGGGTCGGAAAGATCTGCTGGAGAAGGGATAGGCTACCCACTCCAGTATTCTTGGGTTTCCTTTGTGGCTCAGCTGGTAAAGAATCTGCCTGCAATGTGGGAGACCTGGGTTCAATCCCTGGGTTGGGAAGATCCCCTGGAGAAGGGAAAGGACCTTTTTTTTATATATAGTGTTAGGGAATGTTCTAATTTCATTGATATACCTATAGCTATCCAACTTTACCAACATCACTTGCTGAAGAGACTATCTTTTCTCTACTGTATATTTTTGCCTCCTTTGTTGTAGATTAACTGACCATAGGTAGTATACATGTGTGCTCAATTGCTAAATCATGTCCAACTCTTTACAACCTCATGAACTGTAGCTTGCCATGCTTCTCTGTCCATGGAATTTTCCAGGCAAGAATACTGGAGTGAGTCGCCATTTCCTTTTCTAGGGGAACTTCCTGACACAGGGTTTGAACCTGAGTCTCCTGTGTCTCCTGCATTGGCAGGCAGATTCTTTACCACTGAACTACCTGGGGTGGGGGCCCATAGATGTATAAATTTATTTAAGCATTTTATTTTATCTTAAAGAATCAATTAAACATACTTTCATGTTGCCTTGGAAAATAAGTTATATTTGATTTTAAAAGGAAAATTGTGAAAATAAACACTATTCTTGAACTAAACAGGATCTAGAAAAGTGCATAGTGCTTATCAGTTGCTTAATTTTTAATGAACTAATCAATTAATATCAGCTCAGTATATTAACCTATATTTGTAAAATGTACAGAACACTTATTAATGTTCAGAAGTTAAATGGATATAGATAAAACATCAATATCAACATTATCGTGTTTCACTTAAACACATTATTTGTAACATTTTATGCTGCTAAGAATGGAATGAAAATATTCTTACAGATGAGTAATTCTTACATGTGCTGCTTTTTACCAATCAATATTGATAATATTCTGTATGGAACCACACAGAAATAACCATTAGCTTGTATTCCCCAAGGAGAATTTAGGGGAAGGCAGAGTAATGATTCTCTTTATGTGAGTTCTTTTTAGGATATTTAATTTTCTAAAACCATATAAAATGTGCTTCAAAATTAATGGATTTTTTTTTAGGAGCCTAAGGCTCTCTAAAATTTTCATAAATTGAATTGTATAAGAGACTAATTCTGTAAATACTGATAAAGAACAAAGGAGTGGTTGCTTAAGAGATTCAAAGCAAGCATATTTCAGTAGCTACTACTCAGTGATTTGCATGAAATAAAATTAGTCTTATTTTGAAACAACAGGAAGTAGATAATAGAAAATGAGGTTAAGGCTGATTTAAAAGTAAGACAGCATGACTGATAAAATAGCTAGCTGATAAAATAGTGAAAGAAAATGCCCAGCTTTTTATGAATCATTAACTTAGTTCTTTTTTATAATCTTGTTAATGTTTTGGGAAAAAGGTTGGGTAGGTATCAAACCTTGAATTTTGGAGTCAACAGCTTGGTCGAAGAGTGAAAGTGTCTTGCCTCAGGATGTGATTTGTTAGCTTAGGAAGTTTGTAATGCAACTGAAAGTCTTATTTTTTTTTAGTTTTTTAAGTACCAGAGATTTTTTTGTTATGAAATATGTTATAGTGTTTTAAAAACCAATATTTTCATATTTATTTTACAATTCCCAAATTGCTAGTTTTCTTACTGGATGATTGAAATGTATCAAGAAATACATTAAGAAATAGTCTGTGCCATTTATATAAACTTGATTAGGAGTTCCTCATAGAATATGGACTATACTGAGAATCATATGCACTTAGGGGGCTTTTAACTTCAAAAGGAGAAAAAAAGAAAAAAAAAAAGCACTGTTAGTTACACATCTGAAGTATGGACTAGGACCCAGAGGAGAGGTAACATTATTCTCTTGGAACTACAGGAAAAAAAAGTCCTTGACCTCTCTGGGGAAATGAGGTATTTTCCACTATTCAGAATTATGGGTCCTATTCAATACTCAGAAGAGATTTACCCAAAATCTTGTTATCTAACATAAAAAACTTTCTCCTTGCTTTTGTGAACTTATAGTTAAAAATACTCCTAGAAGTTGTGTGTGTGGATGTGTGTGTGTGTGTGTGTCCTTGATTCTGCCCCAATAATCAGAACTTGGATATATATCACCAGAATTCTCTGTAGCATACTTGTGCCCAAATTTAGCTTAAAATCTAGTGAGAATCATTTATAACTTTGGCTCCTGAATTTGACTGAAGATGGTTATAATTAATTATAGCTGAGAAGTGAGAATGATGTATGTGTGTATAAAATTGAAGTCCATTCCAAGACAAAAGCACACATAATACTGAGATTTCAGTCACGAAAAATAAATGACCAGGATTCACTGTACCAACTGTTATACTTTATATTAAATGAGTAAATACAATTAGTCCACACCTTACTTGCAGTAATCTTAAATAAAATCCTACTTGACTGTTTATCTTTGCATGATACAATTTTACTTTGACATTATCCATTCTCAGGGGTTTCTGCAATTTATTCCTCTGAATGGCTTAAGAGATTAATCAAGGTACAGGCAAAGTTGTCTTGTTCAATGTCCCTACTCTGCCCTCCTCTTCAAATATATCACCTATAAGAGACAATGTAATTGGAATCTCTGTTGGAGGCTTAGTCTGGAGCTTTATGAACCAATTTGATATCCCATAGCCAGGAGTGGCCATTAAGCATTTAAAATGTGGCTAGTCTTGAGTGTCCTGTAAATGTAAATTGTACTCCATATTTCAGTAACTTTGTATTTATTACCTGTTGAAGTGGTAATACTTGTAGTATAGTATTAAATAAAGCATTATGTAAATTAATATCACCTGTATATTTTTATTCTTTTCAATGTGACCACTAGAAATTTTTAAGTTATGTGTGCATCTTATTTTATATTTTTAATGGATAGTGTTGGTCTAGCTTCAGCCATTTAATTTAAAGCCAGAAGTAGTTTACTATGTTTGCCTCCAAGTCAGAGAAGCTTTCCTAAATAAAAGAGGGGGAAAAAATGTCAGGAGGAGATGCAGCAGGAGATGCTAGAAAAAAACAAAAAGTTTTGGTATCAAAGCGACCAAGGTTTAAATCTAGACTCCACCACTTTCTGCTTGCCAACTGTGAGCAAATTACCTCATCTCAGGGACGCTTGATTTTCCATCTCTGAAACTAGGACATAGTATCTCTTGCTGGTTCCTTAAAAATATTCAGTGAAACAATTTGCAAGAAGTGTTTAGTGCATGCATGTTTTAATAAAGGGTAAAGCTAAGGAAAAATCTATGCCAACAGAAGACTCATTGGAAGACATGCTACATCCATATCTCTATTTTACAAGAAAAAAAAAATCTAACTTTCCTTAATAATAAGGATCAGTCACTCCAAGTAGTACAGTTACTCCGCTTGTTGCTTATGGATTCATCAGCATGAAAAACCCAAATTTGTTAAGTGGCAGCCTCATCATCTGGTTAAAAGAATAATTTTATTTTGTCACCTGTTGGAAGTATCCATCCACTCTGGACAAAATTTCTAAAGCAGAAAACCCAAATCTGTAAATTTATAAGGAAAATTTTTCTAATGGTGCATTGTGGCCATAGTTAGAATAGCACTCACCATTTTCATGCCTTGATCCCCGGATCCATGGATTCTGGGAGTAGGAGAAAGATTGCTGTATATTTGTCAGAGACTCAGAGACTATAACACCCTAGAAGATACAAACTCAATGTCTCTAAGTGTTTTCATGCTCTGTTGTTTTCAGGGCGTCTTTAAAACACTGTCTTCTAATCTGTCAAGCCAGCTGCTTCATGATGGTGGGAAATGTTGTAAGAGCAATGAATTACGTTTGCTTTAATCTACTTGCTATTGATTAGTTGCTAAAGTGGTGACTCTTTTGCGACCCCAAGGACTGTAGCCCACCAGGCTCCCTCTGTCCATGGGATTTCTCAGACAAGAATACTGGTGTGGGTTATCATTTCCTTCTCCAGGGGATCTTCCCCACCCAAGGATCTAAGCCACGTCTCCTGCATTGGCAGGCAGATGCTTTACCACTGAGCCATCAGGGAAGCCCATTTGATCTACTAGTTTGCATTATTTTCTATAAAATTAACTCCCTAGTGAGAAGCAACATTAAAGTGGTATACATAGCAATGTGGTCAGATTGGGGTTTTGGTAGAATCACTGTATTTAGGAAACAAAATATATAATAAAAACAAATGCCAATTTCAATGAGAATAAAGTACTGTCTCTTTCACGGGGATTCTCCAGGCAAGAATACTGGAGTGGGTCTCTTGCCCTCCTCCAGGGGATTTTCCCAACCCAGGGATTGTACCCAGGTCTCCTGCATTGCAGGCAGATTCTTTACCAACTGAGTCACCAGGGAAGCTCATAATAGAAATAGTCTAATGTAACCACTTAACCACTTAGTGGCTGGTTGGTGGCCCTGGTTAATTATAGATTCTTGTTAATCTGTGCCATTGGCAGTTGGGTTCTCGTCAGTAGCTGTAGCCGTATTAACCTTGATGAAGTGAAATCCAAGTTTCTGAGCCCATATGTGAACTTAAACCCTGTCACCATGGCCAGCTAGTTCATAAGGCTATTAAGCAAGGACAAGAGGCCTGGGGAGAGAGGGTAACTAGCATCCATTAAATCTTTTATTTTATGTACCTGATTATTGATACTATTGCAAGTCTCTCTTAGGTGAGGTTATGACTTTAATGAGCATTGGCATACTACTCCCCATATCCATTGTCACTAGTTTTCCCATTGTCTTCCAGCAAAATATTTGAGCATCCAAACATACCATTAGTCACTGTTCACAAATTAGAATAGTTCCATGTCTTTGGCCATCTCTCCTTAAAGGCAAAATTCATTGTCCTCTGGGTTGAACACCTTTTATTATAAAGCAACTCAAGTATCCTAAGTTTGAGGAAATCTCTTCAGTAAACCATGTACATTGCAACATCTCAGCTTGATTCAATACAGATCACATCTCAGTTCAGTTTTCAAACATATAAGAATGCTTTTAGGCCTGCACCACACTGTTTCAGTTTGTTAAAACCAGCAGTTTTGGAAGATAATACCCAAGTGGAACAGTTCAGTTCAGTTCAGTTCAGTCGCTCCGTCATGTCTGACTCTTTGCAACCCTATGGACTGCAGCACACCAGGCCTCCCTGTCCATTACCAACTCCCAGAGTTTACTCAAACTCATGTCCATTGAGTTGGTGAGGCCATCCAACCATCTCATCCTCTGCCATCCCCTCTCCTCCCATCTTCAATTTCCCCCAGCATCAGGGTCTTTTCAAATGAGTCACTTCTTTGCATCAGGTGGCCAAAGTATTGGAGTTTCATCTTCAAAATCTGTCCTTACAATGAATATTCAGGATTCATTTCCTTGAGTGGAACAGTTGTTTTTACTAAACAATATATTCTTTCCATTCTGATCCAAAATCCTCATAATTCACTTTCATATGTATTCCAAGTTCTGATGAAGCAAATTAGCAAAATCTTGTAATTCTACTAATTTCCAGCTTTTTCTCAGGGCTCACATTCCAATCCATTCTCCTGGGGCCTATTTATACTAAATCTGATTATAAACCTAGATGCCATGAGATATTATATAGATATGTCTTGAACAGTAGTGAAGTGAAGTGAAAGCCACTCAGTCATGTCCAACTCTTTTGTGACCCCATGGTCTATACATTCCATAGAATTCTCCAGGCCAGAATACTGGAGTGGGTAGCCTTTCTTTCTCCAGGGGATCTTCCCAACTCAGGAATTGAACCCAGGTCTCCCACATTGCAGGTTGATTCTTTGCCAGCTGAGCCACAAAGGAAGACCAAGAATACTAGAGTAGGTAGCCTATTCCTTCTGTAGAGGATCTTCCCGACCCAGGAATCTGTCTTGAGCAGGATCCCTGTTAATTCACAAGGCAGCTATTCCAAGAGAACCTGTTATAAGTTCTTCAGGAAAAGCAAAGAGAATCCATCCATGGGGAAGACTGAGCTGCTTCTACTGGTAATTGAGATTTGGCCGAACTTCAAAGTGGTCAGTCTCATCTGAGTTCCACTGTATTTTCATTACAATTTCCAGTGTTCCACTCCTTCACAGAATATCCTAATATTGATATAAAATAATCTACAATGTTTGTTTGTCTTGGTTTTTAGATTTTTAAGTCTTAACACTGAGACTAGAAGAGATACAGTTTACTTTCAGGGCAGAACAGAAGTGTTCTGGTTTATTATTCACATTTTTATTGGGAATTTGAAGTCCTAAGCTCCACATTTTTCATCCTATATCAGTTTAGAAGCAACTACAAACACCCGTAATTATTATACTGTTTATTTCCACTAAGTTGTTATTTGGCTCTGTGGTAACAGTTAGTTGATTGCCCACAGTCTTGCCTTCTGAAAGCATTTTACTCCAAGTGGCTAAAGATCTTAATTTTAGTAACCCTTGCCAAGACATAACAAATACTAGGAATGTCCTATTTATCCTCAGCAGTGGTCTCATTAACCCAGCTAAATCTTTTCAGATGGATAATCCAATTATACATTTTTATCCTTAAGTGTCTCTTTCCATGGAGCCACTGATGATAACAAAATCTTTATCTCTGAATCTTTAGACATACACTAAGAGTAGAGTCCTGAGTGTTCCTCGGAAGGACTGATGCTAAAGCTGAAACTCCAAAACTTTGGCCACCTCACGTGAAGAGTTGACTCCTTGGAAAAGACCCTGATGCTGGAAGGGATTAGGGGCAGGAGGAGTAGGGGATGACAGAGGATGAGATGGCTGGATGGCATCACCGATTCGATGGACATGAATTTGAATAATCTCTGGGAGTTGACGATGGACAGGGAGGCCTGACGTGCTGTGACTCATGGGGTCGCAAAGAGTCAGACACAACTGAGCAACTGAACTGAACTGAACTGAAGAGTGGAGTATTATGAGATTAAGAACTGATTTCAGATATTAGATCTGTGGCAATAGCTGGAGAAATAAAGGTCAAAAAGTAAGAGAGAATTAGAGGAAGCATCATGAATTGTTCCTCTGAAGGACCAGCAAAGCTGAACAAGTCAGAGCTTTTGGTGAAATCTGAAAAGCCAACCAAAATCTAGCAGTTAAAATAGAACTATACAGGTTAGCTCACGGGGACAGTGAGAGGAAGGTGTGCTATTACATAATTACCACCTCTGTGGTTCTGCAGTTGTTCATCTGATAGAGGGCTGATAGAAGTTAGGTCTGTAGTCTGGGAAATAATCAAGATACAAAACAGGGGACATCAAAGACAAGTTGGATGAGCTGATCTATACCTGTTTGTAAGCATGTCTGCTCAAGAGAGCCTTTTAATATTAATGACAGTTGTATTTTTTTCTTCCAACTCGCACATATCTTTCTCTTTTCTTTAACCCTAACCTGGTATCATACAAAGGTGGGCATTCTGTGATACACAGCTCTAGCTTAGCTAAGTTCTCACCTTAACCAAGTTAGCCTGGAAATATCCAGCATGTGTATAATAATGTTTAGTTAAGTAACTCGTCACTGCTTCCCTTGGTAGGTCCTGTAGGCATGCTCAGTTCAAAGTAAAGCTTTCTGTGAACTATATCTGACCTTTTGTATGCCAGTCAGTATTTCTCTTTCCGAATTCCGAAATCTTAGAATCTATTGATTGCAATTTTATTCTCCCAGAGATCAACATTCCAGAGACTTCTGACCTCCTACTGAAAAATAGATTGGTTTCTTTATGTTTTGAATCAACTGAGTATAGCTATTGTTTCCTGGATTCTGATCTCTTGATCTTTGTTTGTCTGTTTGTTTTGTTTAATCTTTGTGATTGGATAACTTCTAGGTCAGTAGTTTCCTGAGGAAAGATATGTGGGGGCAGGGGGAAGGGGAGGAAGAGAAAATGGAAATGGAGAGGGAGAAGAGAGATTGTGCATGTCTGATATTTCTCTTTGCTGTGTTGTCACACCAAATCTGGAGATTTGCTGGATATACGACATTAGATTCAAAGTAATTTTTATCGTAATGTTATTGAATGCTTGCATCTTATGTTTTCTCTCACTAATAAGCCTACTGAGATTCCTGATGGCATTTTATTTTCTATCGCATTTTAGTTTTCTGGAAATCTTTATGATCTTTTTACTTTTTGAATTCCAAAAGTTAGTCAGGTATGACTTCGGATCCCTTTTTATTCATGTATGGAATACTCAGCCTACTATTTATTCAATCTGGAAATTAATCAATGACTTCTTTATGTTTCTCTCAAGCTAGTATTTTAAATAAAAATCCAGATTAAACTTAAAAGAACATTCTTAAAATGAAACAGACTCAATATTCATTCAAACCTACTTTTCATTGTTTGTTGCTGTAGAAACCATGATCAGCAGGATTTTGATGATCACAAAAATTACTGTTAAGTGCCTCCTACCCTACACCATGTTTCTTACAATTTGCACAGGTTCATCTTTTTTTTTTCCCCCACTACATTCATTCAAATTGTACTAGTATAAGAAGGTTCAGTGCATATCCCTTGTCTTTTTGGGAGACTTCTGAATGTTATATTTATTTTCTCTTTTTCTCAGTATTCTTGAACCCCACACTCTAGCAGTTTTATATACATAGTGGTAGGCAACTGAACTGAACTGAGGCAGAAGGCATTATACTATTTGAGGTAATATTTTTTTGAATCTAGGAAAGTTCAGTTATTCTGAATATACTTAAGTAAATATTTCAGAAAGTTTTAAGATAGATTATGGTATTTTTTTTTCATTTCATTAAAGACTATTTTTTAGGGCAATTGTAGGTTTACAGTAGGAGTGAAAGTACAGAGATTTACCATATTATTCTCCCTGGCCCAACACATGCATACACTCCTCTATTACCACCAGAATTGAACATTTTTAAAACCAGGGATGAAGTTAAATTGACATCACAATCACGGAAATTCTTAGCTTAGCTTAGGACTCCCTCTTGGCTTTGTGCATTCTATAGGTTTGTAAAAATGACATATATCTATCATTAAATATCATACAGAGTATTTTCACTGCACTTAAAAATACTCTATTAACCTGCTTATTCATCCCCAAGTCCCAGCCATGGATCCTTGGCAGCCTCTGATCTCCTTATTGTCTCCATAGTTTTGCCCTTTACAGAATGTTATATACTTGGAATCATATAGTATGAAGCCTTCTCAGACTGACTTATTTCACCTGGTAATATGCATTTAGGTTTCCCAGGTGGTGCAGTGGTAAAGAATCCACCTGCCAACGCAGGAGACACATAAGATACGGGTTCTAATCCTGGTCAGGAAGATCCCCTGGAGAAGGAAATGATAACCCATTCCAGTATTCTTGCCTGGAAAATCGCATGGATAGAGGAGCCTGGCAGGCTATAGTCCATGAGGTTGCAAAAGAGTCAGACACGACTGAACATTCACACACAATATGCATTTAAGTTTCCCTCATATATTTTAATGGCTTGATAGCTCATTTCTTTTAGCAGTGAATGGTATTGTATTGCCTTTGTGTAACAATTTATTTATCCATTTATCTACTGAAGAACATTTCGTTTGCTTCTATGTTTTGGCAATTATCAATAAAGCTGCCATAAACATCCCTGTTCCAGTTGTTTTTGTGTGATCATAAGTTTTCAGCTCTTTGGGGTAAATGCCAAGGAGCACAGTAGAGGGATGGTATGATAGGAGTATATTGAGTTTTATACATAATCACCAAACTGCTTTCCAAAGTAGCTACACCATTTCATATTCCTACCAGCAATGTATGAGAGTTCCTATTGCTCCCCAATCTGGCCAGAATTTAACGTTATTAATTTTTTCCTTTCTAACAACATCTTGCTCTTTTCCTCTGCATTTTCTTGGTGACATGTGATGTGGGACTTAGTTTTATATGCTTATTTAGCATCTGGATATCTTCTTTGGTGGAGTACTTGTTAAAGTCTTGGTGCCACTGATTAATTCGGTTGTTTGTGTTCTTATTTTTGAGTTTGTCTTTTGCAAATATTTTCTCCCAGTCTACATCTTGCCTTCTCATTCTCTTGATGTGTCTTTTGAAGAACATAAGTGTTGAATTCGGTGAAGTCCAGCTTATCATTTATTTCTGTCATGGATCATGTCTTTCCTATGGTGTTTAAAAAATATATCAGCATACTCAAGGTCATCCAGGTTTTCTTCTTTGTTCTAAGAGTTTTAAAATTTTGCATTTTGCATTTAGGATTATATTCAGATATTTGTTTCTCACTAGTGTCTAGTCTGCTAATGAGTCTATCAAGAACTCTTCACTTCTGTTACAGTATTTTTGATCTCCAGCATTTCTTTTTAATTATTTCTTAGAATTTCCATCTTCCCATTTACATTATCCATCTGTTTTTACATGTTGTCTACTTTTCCTGTGAAAACCTTTCGCATACTTATCATAGTTTTTATAAATTACTGCTCTGATAATTCAAATATACCTGTTATGTCTGCCTCTGATTATGGTGTTCATTCAGTCTCAGAAATTTGTTCATATTCCCTTTTAGTATACTTTGTACTTGCTATTTTATTCAAAGGCAGACATAATGTTTTAGGTTAAAGGAATTGTAATGAATAGTCTTCAGTAGTGTTGTGTGGTGGGGAGGTGAAACATCCTATGTCCCATGATTAAGTTTCAGGCTTTTGGAGAGCTTATGCCCCTAGACTGTGAACATCACCTGTGATCTTCTCAGTATCCCCCCATCTCTCTTAAGTAGGGATAGCTGGAGAGACTGGATTGTGTATTTCCCTTCCCCTATGTGAAAGGCTTGAGAGCTTAGAGTTGGGTAGTTCTCTTCCATCAGGTGAAAAATCAGAGCTGACTACAGTTGGATATCTGCCCCCTACCTTAGTCTGATAAAAACCCCAGCAGGCTAGGTTACAGTAAAATAGTTTCTCCTGAGAGTAAGTCTTGGTAAGGAGAAAAGAAATGCTCTGAGGTATTTCAAAGTGGTTCCTTTCTTTCCTCCTCCCCCTGCTGGAAGTGAGAGGAGATTTTTATCTGATACTCACTGTGAGCACCTTTTAGAACTCTTAGAGAAAAACTCACAAAAGTGTAAAGCCCCCTTTACTAGTAGATTCTCTTGGAGCTTTTACCTCTGACTTGTCCCTGCTGAGCCTCCATCAATTTGTTTTACTCAACATTCAGTTTCCTCACCCTGCCTCTAATTCCTGCGGAAGTTTCTGCTCCTGAGTTTCTGCCAGGAAAGTCACTACCGGTGAGTTATGATTCTCTCTATTTGCTGTGTCACTCAAATATGGAAGCAGCAGTTTTTCTCTGAGACCCCTTCTCTGCCAGATCTAAGAAAACTTGTTGATTTTGTTGAGCTTTATACCCGTTTTTAGCAGAAAGTGGCAATTTTCAAGTTTGCTAGAGTCTATACAAAAAACCAGAAGCTCATGTACCGTAGTTCTTTCATTTTTATAAAATGTTGAAGATTTTTTCCAAAGATTTTCCAATTGGAATGATCTATAGCAATTTCATTTCTAGTTAAAAAATTACTTCTAACTCCTAACTTTTTAATTCAAAAAATGTAACCATTTTTTAATGACTTGGAAATATCCTTTGTGGAGAAAGCAAACAGGTTTTTTTTTTTTAATGCTAATAAAAGTCTTATTAGGAAATTAAATTCTCACTTGCTCATGATGAATGTAATAAATTTTGCTCCAATGAAAAGAAGCTTAAATCAATTTTGGTATTCTCATTGAGCTGCAAACATTGTTATTTTTCCTTCAGCGTAATATGGATACCATATGCCATGCCTAAATGTGCAAAAGGCATTTACTTCTATTATTAGGTTTTTCTGAACCAGATGAGACTTTTAAGTGATTATGTTATACCTTATAAATACATTTTAATTTAAATGTATTTTAAAATATAGCTTTAATCTCCTTACTAGCTGACCAAAGTGGTTTAATTTCTAAAGTAATAAAATATTTTAAGAATATTTTTAGATGGTCTTAGAGTCTTTAAATAGTCTACTTGTATTATGTTTAAGCTTATTTAATTATACTGTAAGCTTATGAAGTTTCAGAGTAGCTGTGAATAGCATATGGTTATAAATTTTCCAGGCCTCATTTCTAGTCTCATTATCAATTGATTTCATAAACAGGTTGGTTTCCAGAGAAAAAACCTTTAAGAGACCAAACAGGGAAAAGCTAATATATACAAACATCTGAAAGTTAAGGGACAGAAAGGTAAATTTAATCATATGTAACTACCCTGGAGGTGTGTGGAGTGCAGCAACAGAGTAAAATAAATCTGCTGAGGTTTTATATAAGCTTTTTAATTTTCATTTTCAAGGTAAACTGTCATTTCCAATGACTTCATTTGAAGGACTGGGTAGTTTACTATTGAAAAAGAAGACAATTATTTTCTGGGTACATGCTATATAAATAAAGCATCAGATTTATTGCTCTATCTTATCCTAAAGAAAAGTAAACTGATTAATTCCCTCAAAGTCTGTGCTGAGCAAGGATGTGAGCAGTTCCATTTGGGGAAACAAATCTCTCGTCTGAGCATCTTTCAGATGAGAAAGCAACTGACTTCTGTGAAATGAAAACATATTCCAAATATAAATATTCCATTAGAAAAGATAGCAGGGGCATTATCAATAAGGAGAGGATGATGAATGATGAGTATTAACACAGATACTGGCTTAGACTTAGAATGAGTAAAATGAGTAAAAGTCAGGTGAATAATAACATTATTGTTCAGTCACTAAGTTGTGTCAGACTCTTTGCAACCCTATGGACTGCATCACACCAGGCTCCCCTGTCCTTCACTATCTCCCAGAGTTTGCTCAAATTCATGACCTTCGAGTTGGTGATACTATCTAACTGTCTCTTCATCTGCTGCCACCTTCTCCTTTTGCTCTCAATCTTTCCCAGCATCAGGGTCTTTTCCAATGAGTCAGCTCTTTGTATCAGGTGGACAAATATTGGAGCTTCAGTTTCAACAACAGTCCTTCCACTGTATATTCAGAGTTGATTTCCTTTAGGATTGACTGATTTGACCTCCTTACAGCCAAAGGGACTCTCAAGAGTCTTTTGCAGCATCACAGTTCAAAAGTATTAGTTCTTCAGTGGTCAGCATTCTTTATGGTTCAACTCACATCCATATATGCTGGAAAAACCATAGCTTTGACTCTATTGACTTTTGTCATCAAAGTAATGTCTCTGCTTTTTAATAAACTAAGTTTGTTACAGCTTTCCTTCCAAGGAGCAAGCATCTTTTAACTTCGTGGTTGCAGTCACTGTCTGCATTGATTTTGGAGTCTAAGAAAATAAAATCTGCCACCGTTTTCACGTTTTGCCTTTATTTGCCGTGAAGTGATGGGACTGGATGCCATGGTCTTAGTTTTTGGAATGTTGGGTTCTAAACCAGTTTTTTCACTCTCCTCTTTCACTCTCATCAAGAGGCTGTTTATTTCCTCTTCATTTTCTGCCACTAGAGTGATATCATCTGCATATCTGAAGTTGTTGATATTTCTCCTGGCAATCTTGATTCCAGCTTGTGATTCATTGAGTCTGGCATTTCACATTGATGTGCTCTATATATAAATTAAATAAACAGGGTGTCAATATACAGCCTTGATGTACTTCTTTCCTAATTTTGAGCTAGTCCATTGTTCCATGTCTGGTTCCATTGCTTCTTGGTCCACATATAGGTTTCTCAGGAGACAGGTAAGGTGGTCTGGTATTCTTATTACTTTAAGAATTTTCCAGTTTGTTACACTCCACACAATCAAAGTCTTGAGGATAGTCAATGAAGCAGAAGTAGTTGTGTTTCTTGAACTCCCTGCTATCTCCATGACCCAACAGATGTTGGCAATTTGATCTCTGGTTCCTCTGCCTCTTTGAAATTCAGCTTGTACATCTAGATATTCTTCTTGTACTGCTGAAACCTAATTTGAAGGATTTTGAGCACAACCTTGCTAGCATGTAAAATGAGTGCAATTGTATGGTGGTTTGAACATTCTCTGGCATTGCCCTTCTTTGGGACTGGAATGAAAACTGATCTTTTGTAGTCCTGTGACCATTGTTCAGTTTTCCAACTGATGTACTGAGTACAATGCTTAAACAGCATCATCTTTTAGAATTTTGAATAGCTCAGTTGGAATTCCATCAGCTCCACTAGCTTTGTTTATAGTAATTCTTCTTAAGTTTCACTTGACTTCATACTCCAGGATGCCCAATTCTAGGTAAGTGACCACACCATTGTGGTTATCTGGTCATTAAGGCCTTTGTTGTGTAGTTCTTCTGTGTATTCTTGCCACCTCCTCTTAATCTCTTCTGCTAAGTCCATACTATTTCTGTCCTTTACCATGCTCATCCTAGCATGAACTGTCCCCTTGGTATCTCCAATTTTCTTGAGAAGATCTCTAGTCTTTCCTACTCTATTGTTTTCCTCTATTCCTTTTCATTGTTCTTTTAAGAAGGCCTTCATAGCCCTCCTTGCTATTCTCTGGAACTCTGTATTCAGTTGGGCGTTTATTTTCCTTTCTCCCTTGCCTGTCACTTCTCTTCTTTCCTATTTGTAAAGCCTCCTCAGACCACCACTTTGCCATCTTGGGTTTCTTTTTTTTTGAGATTTTTTTTTTTTTTTTTTTTGGTCACTGCTTCCTATACTGTGTTATGAACCCTAAGTGGCACTTGAAATATGATAGTGGCTATTCTATGTGTTTTATACAAACTAATTTATTTAGTCCTTATAATAGTTCAAAGATGTAGAGTCTCTTATGTTTCAAAAGCAAATGAACAAAAATAGAAGAAGCAGGGAAACTGAATTTAAGTGACCTGCTCAGATAGTGCTCAGCCCTGGGGCAAAGAAACAAAGTGTATAATCAGGCATGTGAACCATTAATCATCATAGGATACTTTTAACTGTGTTATGGAGTAGGTGTCAAGTAGTTTGATAAAATTATAATTTGTGTTTAAAGTTTCATTTTCTACTTTGTTCATAACCAAGTCACAATTGATAGATTTTCTCAGTGATTTTGTTCTTGTTATAGCATAGTAGTTACCTGTGCATAGTATTTATTGCCAGTCACATATATAGAGAGAAGAGTAAATATCCTATTTCAATATAATTTTAAAAATTGCCCTGAAAAGTGAGAAGAGTATTTCCACAAGTTATTCTTGTGTAATTATCTGTGTTAGTCTCTCAGTTGTGTCATGGCCCCATGGGCTCTAGCCCGACAGACTCCTCTGTCCATGGAATACTCCAGGCAAGAATAGTGGAGTGGGTTACCATTCTTTTCTCCAAGGGATCTTCCAGACTCAGGGATCAAACCCAGGTCTCCTGCATTGCAGATAGATTCTTTACCATCTGAGCCATCAGAGAGGATTATCTGGGCATCTCTAATCTTGGCATCTCGAGATACTATTTATGAGATAGAATTGCTGAGTTGGACAGAGTAGTTGCTCAGTCACTCAGTGATGTCTGATTCTTTGTGACCCTGTGGACTGCAGCCTGCCAGCCTTCCCTGTCCTTCACTATCTCCTGAAGTTTGCTCAAACTCATGTCCATAGAGTCAATGATGCCATCCAAATATCTTATCCTCTGTCACCCCTTCTCTTCCTGTCCTCAATCTTTCCCAGCATCAGGATCTTTCCAAATGAGTTGGCTCTTTGCATCGGGTGGCTGAAGTACTGGGAAGGGTAATCCTTAGTTACAAATAGGCTGTATGTAAGACCTCAGGAAAACTAGGAAGACCCTTCTTAGCTGTCACCGAAGTATTCTTAGGTGCTCTTCTTGGAATGGACCTTAATAATAATTTTAATAATGATTCATTCTTAAACTTCATTTTAGCCATTGATCTTAAATAATCAGTCTCAAAGTTTATATATCAAAAAGGTAATTGCTTTGTTTATTCTTCTGTTTATTGGTTTGCTTTTACTTTTAATAATTTTGAAATATTAAATTAGTAATATTGAAACTCACCTTGTTTTACCTTATATATTTGTTGTGAAGTTCAGAAATATAGTATGTGTGAAAGAATTGTGTACATTTTAAAATATCATATGCACATGGTAATACATGCCAAAGTGACAGATACTAGATATTCTGAAATTGTGGAAGGAAATATTTCAGGTATGAAAATACGTTATTTTCTTTTGAAACTCACTTTTAATCCTCCCTTCATACTTGGCATTATATTGGGGCTCAGAATGTGCGACAAAATTGTATATGGTTATAGATCAGAGATTACACATAGAATTCTATTTGAAACATTGAGAATGTTTGCTTAGAGGTTTATGTTGCTAAAGGTTTTGAGATTTTCTTGGTACTTTACATGAAAGAGTTCTTTAGTACATTAATAATACTTTAGGATAGAAGATAGGAGTGCTATGCATTTTCCATTCACACTATAGGTTATATTTATTATTTGATTGTTTCTCTTTGATTATTTCTCTTCTTTCCTCATTATTAAATTCTTAATACTTTGATTATTTCTCTTCTTTGATTATATCTCTTCTTTCCTCATTATTAAATTCTTAATTCTACATTCTTGGTGTTCTGCCCCATATTATTTCATGAGATGGCTAGAATCCATCGTTTCCAAAATTGTTGATGAGACTAAATTATCAGGCTTTCTCTTGGCACAGAATGTTCTGAGCCTCTCTTAAATTATGGTCAGTGACCAGTCTCCCATTTCATCAGTGACTTTTTCTTCATAGTACATGCTTTGCTTCCTATTACAAAAATTTTAGAAACTCACCAAAATTTTAAAATTTACTGAGGTCTGTATCATTTAAGGACTGAATAATTTTTATTACAGTGTTATAAATAGCTCTTTCCTCTTTCCAATACATTTTGAATACAAAGAAAAGATGCTCTGTATAGGGGACAGGATCTTTTGAAGTGATACTCAATAGATGAAAAGAGTAAGGTAATCATCGAGCTTCCTCTGGGAACAATGACTCAAACGTCCTCAACTCTGTTTTAACCTGTGACTTTCATACCTAGCCCATATGCTCTTCTCATGAAAGGTTTTGCCATTGAGAAAAGAGGTAAGGGATGATGGGAGCACCCCTGTATGTCTCCAGTGTATTCTGTAATAAAACAAGCTCCTTTCTCCCAGGAGTCAATATTGCAATGCGAGATGTGTAACAGTGGAAACCAGCAATGTGCTTCTGATTTTTTCCAAAACCTAATGAATCCCTAATCATGGCTATAAAGAAAAAGTGGTGGCAATAGAAGCCCTGTCTCTGTATCTTCCCACTCTGATTGTGATGGATCATGAAGATACTAGACTTAAGCCTACCTTTGGAATGAACAGAAAACAGTGCTTACTGCTGTGGAGCAGAAACTGTGAATGATTGGAATAGATATAAAATGTACTCTCTGCTTTATGATGTGTGAATTAAACAAAGTATTAAGCTATTCTAATGAAAGATAAGGAAATTACATCTGCTGTTGCTGAAAGAACTAAGACTGTTTCATCATAAATTAAAGTGATCTAAAATATTGCAAGCTCATCTATAGGGCACAGGCAACAAAAAAGTACAATTTTATAACTCGTTATGAGGCACCTTAATTTCTTAATATTTGCCACTTTTTTCTGCTTCATGTCTCTTGGTTTTATTCTCTAAAACTTATGGAAAACACCAACTTTTGTAGAAGGTAGGAATAAATATGGGTCAGGCTTTTATCATTTTGAAGAAGAATGCTGGGATTTCCCCATTTTATTAGTGCATTGCATTGTTAATTTTTATTTCCTTGCCTCTTCTCTAGAGAGCAGCTGTACTCTAAGCTTGAAAGATACGATACTGCTTAAAGATTAAATACATATTTGTAATATATACTTAGATATATTTTTAAAGTATCACAGCAGGAGTGCTACTCCTTTGTCTTGGTAAACCCCTGTGTAATTTACTGACTCACCAACACAGGGTATTATAGATTATATTTTCATCAATTGTGTATACTGGGATATTGATTTAACTTCTCTTGTCTATGATGTTATATCATCTCCATACCTGTGATGACGACTATGGTAACAAGCTTTCTGATGGTGCATCCTCATAGTATTGGGTTGGCCAAAGAGTTTGTTTGGATTTTTCCATCATATGTTACAGAAAGATCTAAATGAACATATTGGCCAACCCAATACGTTGTTCCAGACCTTGCGCCATATATTTCTCACTTCTTGCCTTGGGGCTTCTCCAGTGCCAAGATGTAAGATGCTTACAGGACATCACGTGTGTTGAATGTATAAATGCTACTTGGAATTATAGGAGAATTAGCACACTGCAACTACTATTCAGTGGCTGCGCAGCACTGGGGTGGTGGCCGTGTGGTGCTGGAGTGACTCTGAGGAGATGCTCCACGTCCAAGGGCGAAGGAAAAGCCTCAGCAAGATGGTAGGAGGGACGAAATCACATTTAGAATCAAACCCCAAGCCTGCCAGAGACGTTCAGAGGGCGCAAACAAACCTTGTGTGCACCAGGATCCAGAGACCCCACAGAGACTGAGAGAACCGTGTTTGAGTGTCTCCTGTGGAGGTACGGGCCAGCAGGGGCCTGCTGCAGGGAGAGGGGCTCTGGGTGCAGCAGACCTGGGTATGGCGTAAACCCTCTTGGAGGAGGTCGCCATTAACCCCACCATTGAGCTGCCAAACTTACACAGGACTGGGAAACGAGTCTTGGAGGGCACACACACACACACACACACACACACACAAAAACTTGTACACACCAGGACCAGGAAAAAGGAGCAGTGACCCCAACAGAGACTGACCCACACTTGTAAATGAGTGTCCAGGTGTCTCTGGTGGAGGCATGGGTTGGCGATGGCCTGCTGCAGGGTTGGTGCTCTGCCTGCAGCAGTGCATACATGGGACCTTTTGAAGGAGGTCGCCATTATCTTCATTATCTCCACCATAGTTTGACCCCAGGTAAATAACAGGGAGGGAACATAGCTTCACCCTTCAACAGAAAATTGGATGAAAGATTTACTGAGCTTGGCCCCGCCCATCGAACAAGACCAGTTTCCCCCTCAGTCAGTCTCTCCCACCAAGAAGCTTCCATGAGCCTCTTATCCTTTTCCATCAGAGGGCAGACAGAATGAAAACCACAATCACAGAAAACTAACCAATCTGATCACATGGACCATAGCCTTGTCTAACTCAATGAAACTATGAGCCATGCTATGTAGGGACACCAAAGATGGGTGGGTCATGGTGGAGAGTTCTGACAAAACGTGGTTCACAGGGGCAAAACACTTCAGCATTCTTGCCTTGGGAACCCCATGAACAGTATGAAAAGGCAAAAAGATAGGACACTGAAAGATGAAATCCCAAGATGGTACGTGCCCAATATGCTACTGGAGATCAGCAGAGAAATAATTCCAGAAAGAATGAAGATATGGAGCCAAAGCAAAAGCAACACCCAGTTGTGTATGTGACTGATGATGGAAGCAAGGTCCAATGCTGTAAAGAGCGATATTGTATAAGAACCTGGAATGTTAGGTTCATGAATCAAGGCAAATTAGAAGTCATCAAACAGGAGATGGCAAGGGTGAACATCAACATTTTAGGAATTAACAAACTCAAATGGACTGCAATGGTGAATTTAACTCAGTTGACCATTATATCTACTACTGTGGGCACGAACCCCTTAGAAGAAATGGAGTAGCCATCATAGTCAACAAAAGAGTCCAAAATGCAGTACTTGGAAACAATTTCATAAACAGCAGAATGATCTCTGTTCGTTTCCAAGGCAAACCATTCGATATCACAAAAACCCAAGTCTATGGCCTAAACTGTAATGCTGAAGAAGCTGAAGTTGAATGCTTCTATGAAGACCAAGACCTTCTAGAACTAACATCCAAAAAAGATGTCCTTTTCATTATAGGGGACTGGAATGCAAAAGTAGGAAGTCAGGAAACACCTGGAGGAGCAGGCAAAATTGGCCTTGGAATGTGGAATGAAGCAGGGCAAATGCTAATAGAGTTTTGCCAAGAGAATGCACTGGCCATAGCAAATAGAGCCCCTGAAGAACTATGGACAGAGGTTCATGACATTGTATAGAAGGCAGGGGTCAAGACCATTCCCAAATGAAAAAAAAAAAAAAATTGAAAAAAGGCAAAATGATTGTCTGAGGAGACCTTACAAGTGGCTCAGAAAGAAGAGAAGCAAAAGGCAAAGGAGAAAAGGAAAGATACACCCATTTGAATGCAGAGTTCCAAAGAATAACAAGAAGAGATAAGAAAGCCTTCCTCAGCAATCAATGCAAAGAAATAGAGGAAAACAATAGAATAAGAAAGACTAGAGATCTCTTCAAGAAAACTAGAGATACCAAAGGAATATTTCATGAAAAGATGGGCACAATGAAGAACAGAAATGGCATGGACCTAGCAAAAGCAGAAGATATTAAGAAGAGGTGGCACGAATACACAGAAGAACTATACAAAAAAGATCTTCATTGACCCAGATAATCACGAGGGTGTGACCACTCACTTAGAGCCAGACATCCTGGAATGCAAAGTCAAGGGGGCCTTAGGAAGCATCACTATGAACAAAGCTATTGGAGGTGATGGAATTCCAGTTGAGCTATTTCAAATCCTAAAAGATGATGCTGTGAAAGTGCTGCACTCAATATGCCTGCAAATTTGGAAAGCTCAGCAGTGGCCACAGGACTGGAAATGGTCAGTTTTCATTCCAGTCCCAGAGAAAGGCAATGTCAAAGAAGGCTCAAACTACCACACAATTGTACTCATCTCACATGCTAGCAAGTCTCCCTTGTGGTTCAGTTGGTAAAGAATCTGTCTGCAATGTGGGAAACCTGGGTTTGATTCCTGGGTTAGAAAGATCCCCTGGAGTAGGGATAGGCTACCCACTCCAGTATTCAGGTCTGGAGAATTCCATGGACTGTGTAGTCCATGGGTTTGCAAAGAGTCGGACACAACTGAATGACTTTCACTTTCACATACTAGCAAAGTAGTGCTCAAAATTCTCCAAGCCAGGCTTCTACAGTACGTGAACTTTGAACTTCCAAATGTTCAAGCTGGATTTAGAAAAGGCAGAGGAACCAGAGATCAAATTGCCAACATCCATTGGATCATTGAAAAAGTGGGAGTTCCAGAAAAACATCTGTTTCTGCTTTATTGACTATGCCAAAACCTTTGATTCTGTGGATCACAACAAACTGGAAAATTCCTCAAGTGATGGAAACACCATACCACCTGACCTGCCTCCTGAGAAATTTGTATGCATGTGAAGAAGCAACAGTTAGAACTGGACATGGAAAAACAGTCTGGTTCCTAATAGGGAAAGGAGTACATCACGACTATATATTGTCACCATGCTTATTTAACTTGTATGCAGAGTACATCGTGAGAAATGCTGGACTGGATGAAGCATGAGCTGGAATCAAGATTGCAGGGGAAAATATCAATAACCTGAGATATGCAGATGACACCACCCTTATGGCAGAAAACGAGAAGAACTAAAGAGCCTCTTGATGAAAGTGAAAGGGGAGAGTGAAAAAGTTGGCTTAAAGCTCAACATCCAGACAAGGAAGATCATGGCATCTGGTCCTATCAGTTCATGGAAAATAGATGGGGAAACAATGGAAACAGTGACAGACTTTATTTTTGGGGCTCCAAAATCACTGCAGAGGGTGACTGCAGCCATGAATTTAAAAGACACTTGTTCTTTAGAAGAAAAGTTATGACCAAACTAAACAGCATATTAAAAAGCAGAGACTTTACTTTGCCAACAGAGGTTCATCTAGTCAGGGCTATCTATGGTTTCTTCAGTTGTCATGTATGGATTTGAAAGTTGGACTATAAGGAAAGCTTAGCACTGAAGAATTGATGATTTTGGACTGTGACGTTGGAGAAAACTCTTGAGAGTCACTTGAACAGCAAAGAAATACAACCAATCAATCCTAAAGGAAATCAGTCCTGAATATTCATTGGAAGGATTGATGCTGAACCTGAAGTGCCAATTCTTTGACCACCTGACTCATTTGTAAAGACCCTGATGCTTGGAATGATTGAAGGCAGGAGGATAAGGGGACAATAGAGGATGAGATGGTTAGATGGCATCACCAATGCAATGGACATGAGTTTGAGTAAGCTCCGGGAATTGATGATGGACAATGTCCATGGAATCACTAAGAGTCAGATACGACTGAGCAATTCAGTTCACATATGAACTGAACTACATATGACAAATTCATAATGAAAGCTTTTACAAAAATTCTCCCCTCTCTCATCCCTGAGATAATATCCCTCTCAGCCCTTTTTCAGGAAGGCAAGTAAAAAATATGTCTGCTAATCCTTAGCATTCTCTCATCCTCTGATGAAAGATGGAGTTATTCTTCACAGTATGACCTCAGAAACTCATGTAAAACTATGTTCTAAGCAGGTATTCTCAACTTATCAGAGTTAGTATCATTGTCCCAGCTCTTTTTCCATGTTACCAAAGAAAATTTGTTTCATGGGTTTTCTTTTATTCATTAATTATGGATTCCTGTTATACTTGAATAACTAAGACTGCCCAGTTGAAATAGACAATAAATTCACTGCTGCAGCATAGAAGATGGAGAGTTGGCATGGCTTGCCCATTTACTTACTGATTCCTCTTATACTAATCTCAAATTTGTGTCTCATTGTAATTATAATCACTCATCATGAGGATAAGTTGAAAACCCAGTGTTGATTGTACAAATTACATAAATCTACCATGTAAAAGATACTCAAGGGTGATCATGGCTAAAGTAAGGCCTAGGTCTATGGATTTTTTTCCCTTGAGTGACCAGATCTATTAAATTCAAAATTGCTTTGAACCATTGACTGCTCTCTTTCTCCTGTTTTCACAGTTTTGAAAAAGAAACTCAATAGTGATTGTCCTATGTTTACCTTATCATTGTATATTAAATGTATGGTCAGTAGCTACTGTCTTATTCCACTTTTTGGATGAGCAGTACTGGAAATGTTCTTAGCAGCATTGATGACCAGTGGTCCATGGAAATGTTAAATTTGGTAACACATCTTTAGGTTAACTTTCCCTAATACTCAATTACTACCTTGTTGACACACCTATTCATTTTAATTATTTCCTTAGATAAATTAACTGTATACAAGGCTATACAAGGGCTTTTTTGTTAGATTCTGTATTTTAAGAGAAATAAGCAACTCATATGCTTAAAAATTTGTGTATATAATGACTATTTTGAGGAATGTTGGTGATAGAAATGAAACCCAATTTTGTTGTTTAGTTGCTAAGTCTTTGTGACCCCATGGACTGCAGTGCTCCAGTCTTCCCTGTCCTTCACTATCTCCCAGAGTTTGCTCAGACTCATGTCAATTGAGTCAGTGATGCCATGAACACAAACTAATTCAAAGCAAAAGTGACTATTTGCTACTATATATTAATAATGTAGGGGAAATGAATAGGGGGTTGGCAGCTTTATTAGTAATTGCCTTCTCTTCATCTTTTGGATATGCACATGTGTGCATGTGCACTGATGTGTATATGTATATCTTTGCTTCATTCTTAAACATGGTCTCCTCTTAGAGCCACAGGTTTGAACCTTGTTCATTTCTTTGCCCAGGAGAAAAAATATTTCCCTTTTCAACATAAGGCATAGAATTAAGTATCATTTTCTATGGTTGTATATTACTCTACTTACATACTAGGGCCAATATGATATGATATTCTGGTTAGACGTATCTGAGCTACACGTAATCTCCATAGCTAATGCCTACCCACCTAACAACACAGTTTGTTCAACAAATAAACTCAGTAGATAATCTCTTAAGAACCAAAGATGCATTTGGGGCAGACACAAATAACAAATGACACTACATACTTCAATCATTTCATTCTGATGTCACAGCCTTTTTGAGTCAGGACCTTATGAGTTTCTGCTTTCCCAACCATACCTCTGTACTGTAAAACCACTCTATAAATCCCCTGTGTATTCTCCTGCCTCATTTACTTGTTTTCCCTAGCTATTCTTTCACAGGCATTTTATTAGCTTTGTTATTTGGCTCAGGGCTTCAGTATATTGAAGAGTTTATTTATGATCAGATGATATCTTCCAAATGTTCACTGTGACTGTTACTCTCAAAAATGCACTTGCATTATCAATATTATATCTCATGACTGGTTTTATTGTGACATTTAGGCACTGAAGAAGGGAGCCTACTGAGGTTATCAGACTCTCCTTGATAGTTTCATGTACTAGAGTGTCTTCATAATAAACACAAGGGTAGAATATGGCATTCTGAATGCTCAGGTCACCAAGGAACTAACAAGATATATATGATGGGATACTGGTAGAGGCACTGTGGTGAGATAGAAGAAAAAATGTGTTCAATATCCCAAGACAGTTCTCTTACTCATTATCTTTATGAAAGAGTATCAGCACCTCGTTGGGAACTTACATGATCATTTTAGATTGAATTACAAGTTAATAGTAAATAAATAAAGCATTCAGGGTCCATTGGGTCACTGTACATTGATGTAATGGTTGTACTTTCATAGATTCTAGATTGTCTCAGATAATTCTTTGGTGACTCAGATCAAGGGAATTGCAAAATTATGTGCCAAAAATGCTATTAAAACTTATGTTGACCATTGCATATTATGAGATCCATAGGGATGTATTAAATTCCTGGGTGGCCTAATTAACTTTAGCTTTTTCCTTCAAAACAGGATTTAGCTCACATCCTTACCATTTATATTTAAATCTGGTATGATATTATCAGCACAGAAATGGAAAAATAGAATACACTGAGCTCAGGGCAATAGGATCTCTTAAGGTAGGATAGCTATTCAGTAAGTATGCTTTATAGCAGATGAGTTGGAAGAAATATTTTCAAATCTACAGAAATATAAATAGTAGATCACGATTCAGTCTGGGTAGATGGTTAGCTTTGGCCAAGCACTAGCTATTGGTCAGAATATCACATCCTTTTATGTTGTCACAGCAAGAAGATGGATTTCTAAGTAACTTTGATAGGTTATATTTTATGTCTAGTTTCCAAAAAGGCCTCTGTCAATTACCACCAGCAAATATACCACACCTTTTTGGAAATCATCCATGCCTATCACCCTCCTCTTTTACTCTTTCCAGACAAGCTCTCACTACTTCTAAATAATGAGATGTATACATTGCCAGCCCAGATGTGTCTAGTCATGTCCAGACCTATACAAAGACTTTCTCAGTCAAAGCTTCATAGAAATTTTTGAATCATTATATGAATGATTGACTCAACTTGAACTTAGTGCTTCCTTGTGGTCCAATCATCTGTGGCAGGTTCAGCATCAAAACAGTAGCTTTTTCTATGTCTTCAATCCTGTGGCTTAGGGGGCCGTTCTGAGATGGGCAGATATTTTAAGTTATTAATAATGAAAAGTTAACTATATAGATATAAGTGACAACAAGCTTACCCTTTTTAACTATTGAAAGAACTATTGGTGAGTATGTGGCAAATTATCCCTCTTGTTGACTTGGTACAAATCAAGTGGGTTAAGTTGGAAGCACTGGAAATAGTGAATGTAAACTAGAGTCTTATTATCAAAAGTCACCCAGTACTTTTTTTCCACATTTAATAATGACACAGGATTATAGACCTTTCCATCACTTATACTGTAATTTCACACCTAAATAGTCAATTTTTAATTTAAGGGCAAGGTATTTTCTCTTCTCCTTCTTTTCAAATCAAAGGCCTTACCGAAAGGCTATTCCCCCAATCAAGTTACCTAAAATATATTGTGATCATTTTTGTTCTATAATTATTACACTGTTTATTAATCACCCCATAAATTGTTGAAGAAATGGGGCAACATTTCTCCATATTTTAAAGAAAGATGACATCTCTCACTCTTTGCATTCTTTCTTCCACCACCCAGTTGAAAGATAAATCCTTCTGTCAGTTTTACTTCAGCACCTGTATGAATCTAAGTATTTTATTATCCAAACCTTTACATTGACAAATTTTGAAAATGAGTTAACTTTATGTTCTTACAAATCATCTTGCTGGGATAATAAAGATGTGTGTTCACAACAGGAGCAGCCACAGCAGGTGCTATAGGGGACATCAGTCATTCTTTGTTCTCTTTCTACCCAAATTTGTCATCTTGACTTCATCAAGTCCATAATTTCTGAGTCTCATATGCTGGTTCTTATCAATTAATTATGGTTGTGGTAGGCTTAATAATAGCCCCAAAGATATTCATATTCTATTTTCTGGAACATCTTCCAGTGTTAAATGACAAAACACACTTTGCAGGTGGGAATAAATGATGGGTTTTGAGATAGAGAGATTATCATGAATTATCTGGATGAGAACTAAAGATAATCACAAGTATCCTTAAAACAGGGATACAGAGAGATTTGACTAGAGAATAGGAAGTAAAAGACAGGTCAATGGAAACAAGAGTGATGGGGACACAACCAAGGAATGTCATCAGCCAGTAGAAGTTGGAAGAGGTAAGGAACATATTCTCCAGTGGACTCTCCAGAGGTATTAGCTCTGCTGACACCTTGATTTTAACCCCCCCCAAATCTGAACTTCTTGTCTACAGAACAATAAGAGGAAAAAATTCTTCCTTTAAGCCAACAATTTTGTGGTAATTTTTTAGAGCAGCAACAGTAAACTAATACAGTCCTCATTGTGTTGAGAAGTACTCTAAGCACATTCCAGAACTCAGAAATAGTTTGGGGATTTATTGATCTTAGTTTGGCATGAGTTAGCAAGTAGTGTAGCAGCATCTTTAATGTTTAATTTCTACCTATTTTTAAAGACACTGCAGGATGGACAATAGTTTAGTATAAAACCAATTATAGAAATTATATCATGAAACATAGAGCCTGTTGTCACCATGCTGGCATTTACTATGTGAATAGTTGACCCTTGGCTTCCTGGAGAGATATATTCAGACATTTCTGCAAGTCACTAGCTTGGTAACACTACTCAAAACTTCCTAAGCCCATTTTATGTAGCATTCAGTATTCTGAATACTTTAAACATGATCTCTTTCTTTTTTTAAGTATTCACAGCATGAACTAGGTGTAATTACTATAACCCACTTAACCTATAAGAAAACTGAGGCTTAGAAGGGTTAAAGTCTTGATGATTACGCAGGTAGTAACTAGTGAAGCTGGGATTCAAGTCCAGGCAGTCTGACATGACAAGTCTGCACCCCTCTGCTCTAGGGTCTCCAACGTTTACGGGGGCTAAAAGTCATTGAGATGGGAAGGTAGAACCACTGTGCATTACTCATTAGCTACTTAATTTGCTCCCTCACAAGCAGGCTTATGATTGTTTTTATTCATCCTTAGTTGGTCTCTCTATTTTTGTACAATATCTTATCTAATTTCCACATCAATCTTACAGCTGTGATTTTTTTTCCCCCTAAATGTTTACTTTCAGAGTATGTAGAAAATTTTAAAAATTCTTAAAGAGTAAACACGAGAAGATTATTGTAGCACCAAGTGCCTTCCACCACATCATTCAAATATTAAAAAATTAGCATTTGACAACAGAGCAGTAAAACTGATAGGTAAAGTCATGATTATTTCTAATGACAGAAAATTTCAGTAAAAATGAAAAAAGCAGAAGTCAAGGTACAGAGAATGTGGATGTATTTTGTAGAGTCACATTCATCTTTCCTTATGCTCACATAGCAACCTGTTCCACTTCACTATACATAACTTGTTTGTATTTACACTACATTATATGTATCTAATTTATTTTATGCAGAGTATTTATTGCTTAAAGGATCAAATGATTGAGCAAATTAAAAATGATGAAAATACAGAAAAAACTGCACAAGGGCTCCAGAGTTGCACTCATGTGGTAACACATGGGCCTGAGTCACATCATCCTCTCTGTAGAAATATATTGCTCTATTTATTGAATATGTAAATACTCCTCCAAGATGCAATATAGATAATATAGAGGAATAATATAATATAGAGATAATATAGAGGAAATATAAAATACATACATATATTCTATAGAATATATAGAATAATATAGAGGAAATATAATATAGAGGGAAAAAGTGAAGAGGATTACCTAAGGGGCAGTAACATTTGTTTAAGGTTTAAATTGTCTCTTCATTAACAGAGTTGTCTGATTCATAACTCAAATATTGAACTCAGTTTCAAATTTGTAATTGGATGTAGGCCAGCATAATTTGTTCATTGCTATATTCTGAGATCTAAGCATTAGCATTTGTCTGTTTATTGTGTTGTGTTTTCCTTATATTTTTACACCTCCTCTTTTTTTTCAGAGGAAATTTGGAATAGCGAGTTAATGATCAGGTGATGAGATTTTAATCTTGATTCAGTGTTTAGTTTTATAGTTTTATGATCTGGGATGATTTATTTAGTTTTTCTGCTTCAACAACAACAAAGAAAGACTGGAGATAAAACACCGGCCTTGTCTAATATATATGTGTCTCTGTGTGTGTGTGTGTGTGTGTGTGTATGTGTGTGTGTGTATGTGTGTATGTGTATATAGACAGAGAGAGGGAGAGAGACAGAGAGAGCGTGAGACACAGGCCCAGACAGATTGTAAGCATTTCATGAGATGATGAGGTGTTTGTTCCCTATTCTAAACTTATACAAACTACACCTTTCTTTTTTTCTGTGCCACAAACAGTCTATCATTTTGCCTTTTTTTTCCTCTATAAGAGTACATGTTCCTTTGTGCTCCTTTGAGGGTAGGGGAGAATATTCTTTGTTATATTTTCAGCAGGGCATATCACATAGTAGGTCATTGATAATTGTGGTTGAAAAAGAGACTTTGAAGTTGTAATGAAGTTGAGGATTATCCTGAAATATGCAGATAGGTACAATGTAATCACAAGTGTGTTTAAAAGGAGGCAAGAGGATAGGAGTCAGAGGTACGATAATGGAATCAGAGGTCTGAGTGATGGTGCCAAGAGCCAAGGAATGTGGGCTGCTCCTAAATGTTGGAAAATGCAAGGCTCCCTAGAGCCCCCAGATAGAACACATATCTGCTGACACCTTGATTTTAACCTGGAAGACCCATATGGCTCCCTGACCTCTAGAACCATAAGATCACACATTTATGTTGTTTTAAAGCACAACTTGGTGGCAATTTGGTACAGTAACAATAAGAAAATAATACAGGGAGGAATCTATACATTAGAGAAAAACAGGTATGTGGAGAAAATAAACACACAAAAAAGGTGTCATTCTGCTGAAACTGTTTCTTCATGCCCCAATGACCAACTGATAACATTTTTGCTTTGTAGTTTATACACTGCTGACCTGAGTTTGGTCCTTAAAACTGAATTTTCTGGAGCACGGAATACCACTCAAAAGATTTTCTTAAGCTTGCCATTTCCAATCTTGATTTTGTGGAGCCACAAAATGATTCCAGATAACCTTGGAATTCTTGGTAGTAAGCTAAACTTCTCTAAAACTGAAAAAAAAAGTCTTATATTGCTTCTATTATTTATACTGATTTTCTACTACAAATATAGCATCAGTTCTCTTCAGTCCTAAGTCATGTCCTATTCTTTGTGACGCCCAAGGACTGCAGCACACCAGGCTTCCCTGTCCATCACCAACTCTCAGAGATTGTTCAAACTCATGTCCATCGAGTCGGTGATGCTGTTCAACCATCTCATTCTCTGCCATTCCCTGTTCCTCCTGCCTTCAATCTTTCCCAGCATCAGGATCTTTTCCAATGAGTCAGTTCTTCCCATCAGGTGGCCAAAGTATTGGAGTTTCAGCTTCAACATCAGTCCTTCCAATGACTATTCAGGACTGATTTCCTTGAGGAATGATTGATTTGATTTCCTTGCAGTCCAAGGGACTCTCAAGAGTCTTCTCCAACACCACAGTTCAAAAGCATCAATTATTGAGTGCTCAGCTTTCTTTATAGTCCAACTCTCACATCCATATGTGACTATTGGAAAACCATAGCTTTGAGTAGATGGACCTTTGTCGACAAAGTAGTGTCTCTGCTTTTTAACATGCTGTCCAGGTTGGCCATAGCTTTTCTTCCAAGGAGCAAGTGTCTTTTAATTTCATGGCTGCAGCTACCATCTGCAGTGATTTTGGAGCCCCCCCCCCCAAAAAAAAAATAAAAATAAAGTCTGCCCCTGTTTTGTTTCCCTATCTATTTGCCATGAAGTGATGGGACCAGATGCCATGATCTTAGTTTTTTAAATGTTGAGTTTTAAGCCAACTTTTTCAGTCTCCTTTTTCACTTTTATCAAGAGGCTCTTTAGTTCCTCTTGGCTTCCTGCCATAAGGATGGTATCATCTGTGTATCTGAGGTTACTGATATTTCTCCCAGCAATCTTGATTCCAGCTTGTGCTTCATCCAGCCTGGCATTTCTCATGATGTACTCTGCATATAAGTTAAATAAGCAGGGTGACAATATACAGCCTTGATGTACTCCTTTCCCATTTTGGAACCAGTCTGTTGTTCCAAGTCCAGTTCTAACTGTTTCTTCTTGACCTGCATACAGATTTCTCAGGAGTCAGGTAAAGTGTTCTGGTATTCCCATTTCTTTAAGAATTTTCCATAGTTTGTTATAAACCACAGAGTTAAAGGCTTTGGCATAATCAATAAAGCAGAAATAGATGTTTTTTTTCCCTGCAATTGTCTTGCTTTTTCAATGATCCAACGGATGTTGGCAATTTGATCTCTGGTTCCTCTGACTTTTCTAAATACAGCTTGAATATCTGGAAGTTCACAATTCATGAACTATTGAAGCCTGTCTTGGGGAACGTTGAGCGTTACTTTGCTAGCGTGTGAGATGATTGCAATTGTGTGGTACTTTGTATATTCATTGGCATTGAGCTTCTTTGTGATTTGAATGAAAACTGACCTTTTCTAGTCCTTGACCACTGCCGAGTTTTCCAAATTTGCTGGCATATTGAGTGCAGCAGTTTCACAGCATCATCCTTTAGGATTTGAAAAAGTTCAAATGGAATTCCATCACCTCCACTAGCGTTGTTCGTAGTGATGCTTCCTAAGGCCCACTTAATTTCACATTCCAAGTATATATATATATATATATATATATATATATATATACACCCATATATAAACAAGTAAATATCTAAATAGATTACACTTATTGTTGCCTTTGTGCTCTGCAGTACTCTGCATTGGGATACCTTAAGACACTGCATAAATATGATCTATCTTGATGGATACATATGATTTAATAATGTTCTGGGACTGTGTTATATTAAGGCGAACATGAATATATCAGATGGTTATATATTAATTTACTATATGACAAAACACAATATAACCCCACCCCCTTGTTTTTGAAGAAAAAGTCATAATCTTCAGAGAAATATTATGCTTTCCATATCAATTCAAGTGAAGCCTCTACTTCCACCAACAAATTCTCAAGACTGTTATGGAGGGAGGGATTTCATTTCGAGTAATATATTTTGTTCAAAAAATATTTATCTCCTTATTTATGCAAATATAGGCAAATGTCTGATACTCCACCATCAGATTTGTGTCCCTTTAAGGACTCATTGGAAAAGACCCTGATGCTGGGAAATATAGGAGGCAGGAGAAGAAGGGGACAACAGAGGATGAGATGGTTGGATGGCATTGCCTACTCTATGGACATGAATTTGAGTAGGCTCCAGGAGTTGGTGATAGACAGGGAAGCCTGCCATGCTGCAGTCCATGGTGTCGCAAAGAGATGGACATGACTAGTGACTGAACTGAACTGAAGGACTTTGTTTACACTACCCTTTTGTACGCATTTGATTCATTCAAATTTGAGTACACACTGTTCTTTAAACTCAATGTGCAATTTCCCATCTCAGTACCTTTTATTTATTTTGGTCCATATTCCATGAAATCACTTCTATCCTCTTAGCTCTTGATGTGTGTCTGTTCTCTGGTGGCTCATATGGTAAAATATCTGCCTGCAATATAGAAGACCCAGATTCTACCCCTGAGTCACGAAGATCCCCTGGAGAAAGGAATGATACCCACTCCAGTATTCCAGCCTGGAGAATTTCATGGACTGAGGAGCCTAACCAAAGAGTCGCACATGACTGAGTGATTAGCACTTTCACTTTTCATTCTTTAAAACCAAGCTCAAATTCTACCTTTTTCATAAGGCTTTTCTAAATATTCCTTTCTCCTGTTACTATAAGCAGGGACATTCACTCAACAAGTGTCTATTAATTCCCAGCTTTATGCCAGGTTCCATGTCAGGTATTGGCTACACAAATTTGAACACAGACAATGTTTGGATGATTTCCTTTAAGACATTTTCCCATCTCATATGAATAACTAATTATTTCCCTTGTATTATACTTATTTGTAAATATATGATATAATTTAAAAATAATTTGGAGTAAGGCATATCTGTTAGCTATATGAGGAACAAGCCTGTAATATTTAAAAGTCATTCAAGTTTTCTCAGCCTCACTCTCATCCTTACAGTAGCATCACTGTGGCTTTTTAAATAATGTATATCAGTAATCTTTCATGCCAAGTAGTCATGATCAAAAATATTATCTCCCTTGCTTCCGACCATCTTGAATATTTCTTAAGTTGTTCAGTTACTAGATCATGTCTGACTCTTTGTGACCCCATGAACTCAGCATGCCAGGCATCCTTGTCATTTACTATGTCCCAGAGTAAACTCATGTCCATTGAGTCAGTGATGCCATCCAACCATCTCATGCTCTGTCCCCCAGTTCTCTTCCTGCCTTCAATCTTTCCCAGCATCAGGGTCTTTCCAATGAGTCGACTTTTTACATGGTGGCCAAAGTATTGAAACTTCAGCTTCAGCATCAGTCCTTCCAATAAAAATTCCTGGTTGGTTTCCTTTAGGATTGACTGGTTTGATCGTCTTGCTCACCAAGGGACTCCCAAGAGTCTTCTCCAGCAACACAATTCAAAAGCATCAATTCTTCAGTCCTCAGCTCACATCCATACCTGTGTATTGGGAAAATCTTAGCTTTGACTATAGGGACCCTTGTCACCAAAATTATGTCTCTACTTTTTAATGTGCTCTCTAAGTTTGTCATAGCTTTTCTTCCAAGGAGCAAGCATCTTTTTATTTCATGGCTGCAGTCGCCATCCTCAGTGATTTTGGAGTCCAAGAAAATAAAATATGTCATTGTTTCCATTTTTCCCCATCTGCTGTGAAGTGATTGGACTGGATGCCTTTATCTTCATTTTTTGAATGTTAAGCATTAAGCTAGCTTTTTCACTCTCCTTTTTCACCCTCATCCAAAGGTTCTTTAGCTCCTATTTGCTTCCTGACATCTAGGGTGGTATCATCTGCATGTCTGAGGTTATTGATATTTCTCCCAGCAATCTTGATTTCAGCTTCTGATTCATCCAGCCTGGCATTTCACGTGGTGTACTCTGCATACAAGTTAAATAAGCAAAGTGACAATATAGAGCATTTACATGCTTCTTTCCCAATTTTGAACCAGTCTGTTGTACCATGTCTTGTTCTGTTGCCTCTTGACCTGTATTCATGTTTCTCAGGAGGCAGGTTGTTGAGGAAGCATTCTTAGATGGTTAGTCACCTTGCATATATACAGCTAAGGATCCAAGCAATTTCTTTAGGAGATGAATGTACATGTGTAGATTCTACCTATACATCAGTGCCTCAAGCACCACTGATCGCATTTCCAGAACTCTGTGAATAGTGTGTGTGTGTGTGTGAAGTCACTTCAGTCATGTCCGACTCTGCCCAATTCTCCAGGCAAGAATATTTGAGCAGATTGCCATGGCCTCCTCCAAGGGATCTTCCCGACCCAGGGATCAAACCTACATCTCTTTCATCTCCTGCATTGACAGCTGGGTTCTTAATCACTACTGCCACTTGGGAAGTCTCTGTTAATAACGGTACTGCCTTCATTAGGAGATGAAAAAAGAAATAGCAAAGACTATTTTTTCCTGATTTTATGAAATAGAAAAAAAGAAGAAAATGTATTAATCTTCTGTACCGTTTCCAAGCTATTTAGAGTTTAGCACCAAAATCCTGAGAAATTATATAATTATGCATTTTAGAGCTTATTAAAATGGATGACTTTTCCAATTCCTGTTTTAGCAGCATTTTATTGTGTTAAGTTTTGCGTGTTAATCTTCTTTTACATATATACTTCCATAAAAATGGCCCTCTAAGTCCCAGCTAGAGATGAGCAGAGGTAGGTGAATCTCTGCTTCATCTCTGTTCTGCTTTATCACTTTGTCCAGTGCCTAGTGGGGTTTTGATTCTGTCTCAAGGGTTTCATTCTGTTCTGTCTTTTTCCCCACTGCCTTAAGTCCAAACTAGAAATGATCCACTATGATGGAGGAGACTTTTGGGTCAAATGTCTTTGTTGTACACTGGGTACTCTGCAAGCTGTATCCAGAGATTTGCATTGCTACAGGCAACTATGGTGCAGTATGAAAGTATTCTTGACATGAGTATTTTTGGAAACAGTACACATATTCTTGTCTATTTATTCCCATTTATTCACTTCTTTGCTTATCACCCCAAAATAACACATAGGAGCATCTCTCTATTCTTCCATATTGTCCATCTCTACATGGAAAATCCTGCCTTATTTTGCTTTTTCTTAATATCTTGACCAGATTTTTAAATGTATCACAAATCATAGCACCTTCCTTTATAGAGTATTCTGGTTTATTTTTAGATCTTCATAACTGAATTCAATATGACACATACTGTCTGCATTACCCAGTTTATGACTTAATCATTAGCATCTGCTTTTATTACACATAAAGAGGTTAAGTAAAGAATACCCTCCTAATAGGTGGATTCAGTAACTTTGAAGTCCCACTGATGCATGGTAAGATGTATTACTGGAGCAATACCAATAGTGTGTTTCCTCTGCGTATTTTCTTAAATCTCAAACAGTTCTTAAGTTCTCATAATTAATTGAATTATTGAATTACTGATTAAATAGCTAAGAAATTCTTATAGTTTTATGTGTATCAGTTTCATCAGAGATGTATGTTAAAAAGGCAGATTCCTGGGTTCTTCTTTCCAAACTATGATTTTTTTTTCATTGCAAATCTAAAATATTTCTCTTTCCTTCCCTTTTCTCCCTCTGTTTCTCCTCACCTCCTCTTTTATTTATTTTTTAATATATGGTATTATATTTGTTGCTGTATTTAAAATTACATCAGGTAATTATGAGGCAGATGAGCCAAGGAACAAGCTCTAAAAAGCTAATGCTTCTATGCACACTTAAGACACTTTCATCCATGAAACTCCAGAGGCTTTAAAAAATACTGTCTCAAAAACAAAACAAGAGAAGGTAAACCTCTCCTCATTGATTCTGAATTTTCATATACAATATTTAGTCATACCACTGTTAATGGTATATTAAAAATTTAGGGTCAAGTGTGTTGACTGAAAGCTGAGTATTATGGGTGAGAATTTTTAGAACTTCAAGCCCAGGAGGAAGTATATCAAGTAACCCTGAAAAAACTGCTCTAAGGAGGCAAGGGGGGAGCTCATAAGACTATGTTAATTAAAAAAAAACCAGATATGTCAATTTAAGTAATTTAATGCTTTTCTGTGTATGGGAAGATGCAAGTGTCTGGAGTCACTGAAACCTTTCCTTTGTTATGTACCTCAGCTCTCTGGGGTTGGTATCCTGTGTTTCCATAACCTGAGTTTCCTCAAGGCTCACTGCAGGGAGTGGCTGCAATCTGATGGCTGCTAGATGGCAAGTATTCTTTTCTTCCTGAAAAACTCACCAGCTCACCATAGGCTGTGGCTGCAGTTGCTGATGACTGTGACATCCTTTGCCTACTGATATGACAGGAAATATTCCATTTCTCAAGTGCCTAAAACTAGAGAAAGAAGATGGAATACTGAGAATGTGATGTCTGGCAACAAAATCTGTCTATTCCCATCCCAGCACCAACAACCCCTCCCCCGTCATAGGGCTGAGTATTCTGAATTTGGTGTAAATTTCATACATTGCTGATTTTACAGAGGTAAACTGCCCACTTAGATGTCCAATGACTTGTGGAAGACTGTTAGTAACATTTGAAAATGGATTAAGCTGCACTTCCACAGCCATTGATTTACTTAGTGAAGCATGAAATTTGATTATCCTCTTTTTATTCTGTAACAATCATGGATAATTGGACATAAAATCATCTAGTCCTATTCAGGATGAAATTAAATATATGACTCAATGAGCCCCACCCACACAGGGCAATCAAGAGTTTCTATATAAAAATCTTTGCGGGTGGATGTGGTTAACACAGAATGTTGCAAACCTTCAGTTGCTCATTAAGTGCTTGGATAGGAGACCTTTCAGAATCTCACCATTCCACAAAACTTTTACTTTGAAAAGTGACAGAAATTAGGAACTAGGGAGGCACCTAAGAAATGGTAGATGGGAAAAGGTCTCAGAGTAGAAAAAATTATGCTCTAGAAGTTAGGAGATCTTGGTTCCATTTCCTAGCCTACAATAATGTTCAATATAAATATTTATTAAGCATCTTTTCTAAAAGCTGCTGTCATATTCACTATACAAATGAGTAAACAATATCTCAGTTTTTAAGTGACTCTATCAATGTTACATAAGCTGCTAAACTACTAGCAGTTTTAGATTCCCATAATAAAAGTAATGGTCTTAGGTCTGATTACAATGAGGAGATAAAAACTCATTGATAAAAATTACATGAGAGACATCTAATGGCATCTCATAAGACAGTGTTCTGTACTTAGAACTCAAAGGAAGGAGTGATTATAATAAAACATTGCAAAATTCAAAGCTGGCCCATATACCAAGGAACAGAAGGGTAAACAACAGATTTCCCCACAGTGGGGTTATATTTGGCAGGCATTTAAAAATCAAGAGGGTGATACTTCAGTGTGGAATAAATCATCCTATAGAGAGAAGACTAAAGGGGTAGTGGTAAGTATTTTCAAATACCTGTAAGGTTTGCAAAGGGAGGAGAAGATAAATTTGATTAAGCTCATATCTGAATGGTCTAGTGGATTCCCATACACTCTTCAATTTAAGTCTGAATTTTGCAATAAGAAGTTTAGAATCTGAGCCACACTCAGCTCCAGGTCTTGTTTTTGCTGACTGTATAGAGCTTCTCCATCTTCAGCTGCAAAGAATATAATCGATCTGATTTCAGTATTAACCACTGGGTGATGTCCATGTGTAGAGTCATCTCTGGTTGTTGTTGCTATGACCAGTGCATTCTCTTGGCAAAACTCTGTTAGCCTTTGCCCTGCTTCATTTTATATGCCAGGGCCAAATTTGCCTGTTACTTCCTTACAATTATATAGTTGAAGTGACAAATACATTCAAGGGATTAGATTAGATATATAGAGTGCCTGAAGAACTATGAATGGAAGTTTGTGACATTATACAGGAGGCAGTGATCAAGACCATCCCCAAGAAAAAGAAATAAAAAAGGCAAAATGGTTGTTTGAGGAGGTCTTACAAATAATAATAAAGAAGAGAAGATAAAGGCAAAAGAAAAAAAAAAGGAAAGATATACCCATCTGAATGCAGAGTTCCAAAGAATAGCAAGCAGAGATAAGAAAACCTTCCTCAGTGATCAATGCAAAGAAACAGAGGGAAAAAGTAGAATGCGAAAGACTAGAGATCTCTTCAAGAAAATTAGAGATACCAAGGGAACATTTCATGCAAAGATGAGCACATTAAAGGACAGAAAGTATATGGACCTAACAGAAGCAGAAGATATTAAAAAGAGGTAGCAAGAATACACAGAACTGTACAAAACAGATCTTCATGATTCAGATAGCCACAATGGTGTGAACACTCACCTAGAGCCAGACATCCTGGAGCATGACGTTTAGTGAACCTTAGAAACCATCACTGTAAACAAAGCTAGTGGAGGTGATGGAATTCTAATTGAGCTATTTCAAATCCTAAAAGATGATGCTGTGAAAGTGATGCCCTCAATATGCCAGCAAATTTGGAAAACTGAGCGGTGGCCACAGGACTGGAAAAGGTCAGTCTTCATTCAAATCCTGAAGAAAGGCAATGCCAAAGAATATTCAAACTACTGCATAATTGCACTCATCTCACACGCTAGCAAAGTAATGGTCAAAATTCTCCAAGCCTTGCTTCAACAGTACATGAACTGAAACTTCCAGATGGTCAAGCTGAATTTAGAAAAGGCAGAGGAACCAGAGATCAAATTGCCAACATCTGTTGGATCATAGAAAAAGCAAGAGTTCCAGAAAAACATCAACTTCTGCTTTATTGACTACACCAAAGCCTTTGACTGTGTAGATCACAACAAACTGTTGAAATTCTTAAAGAGATGCAAATACCACCACCTTACCTGCCTCCTGAGAAATCTATATGCAGATCAAGGAGCAACAGTTAGAAGTGGACATGGAACAATGGACTGGTTCCAAACTGAGAAAGGAGTACATCAAGGCTGTATATTGTCACCCTGCTTATTTAACTTATATGCAGAGTACATCATGAGAAATGCCAGGCTGGATGAAGCACAAGCTGGAATCAAGATTGCCGAGAGAAATATCAGTAACCTCGGATACACAGATGACACCACCCTTATGGCAGGAAGCCAAGAGGAGTTAAAGAGCCTATTGGTGAAACTGAAATAGGAGAGTGAAAAAGTTGGCTTAAAACTCAGCATTCATAAAACTAAGATCATGGCAACTCGTTCCATCACTTCATGGCAAATAGATGGGGAAACAATGGAAACAGAGACTATTTTGGGGGGCTCCAAAATCACTGCAGGGATGACAGCAGCCATGCAATTAAAAGACACTTGCTCCTTGAAGGGAAAGCTATGACCAACCTAGACAGCATATTAAAAAGCAGAGACATTACTTTGCCAACAAAGGTCCATATAGTCAGTGCTGTGGTTTTTCCAGTAGTCATGTATGAATGTGAGAGTTGGACCACGAAGAAAGCTAAGTGCTGAAGAACTGATGCTTTTGAACTGTGGTGGTGGAGGAGACTCTTGAGAGTCCCTTGGACAGCAAGGAGATCAACCCAGTCAATCCTAAAGGAAACCAACCTTTAATATTCATTGGAAGGACTGGTGCTGAGGCTCAGCTCCAGTCCTTTGGCCATCTGATGCAAAGAACTAGCTCATTAGAAAAAACCCTGATGCTGGGAAGGATTGAAGGCAGGAGGAGAAGGGGACAACAGAGGATGCCATGCTTGGATGGCATCACCAGTTTGATGAACATGAGCTTGAGCAAGCTCAGGGAGTTGGTGACAGATAGGGAAGCCTGGCATGTTGCAGTCCATGTGGTCGCAAAGATTTGGACAGGACTGAGCAACTGAACTGAACTGATTGATTTTTTTCATTTCATTGTTGAATTTTCAATTCTAGAATTTCTGTGTGGTTCACTTTCTAAAGGTCTGTGTATTAAGTAGTGGCCAAGACATCATTCTCATACTAAACTCAACTCAAATTAAACAAAAATAATTTTTATTTTTTTGATGTGGTTTTCTTTAGTTATCTGAATTTATTTAAATCCGTTATCTTGTCTAATAAATCCAATGTCTATGTTTCCTCTGCGGTGGTTTCTGTTGACTGCTTTTATTTTTTGAGCATTAGCCACATTTCTACTTTCTTTGTATATCTCATATTGATTGCTGTTGAAAACTGGACATTTTACCTAATACAATATGGCAACTCTGGAAACCCTCTTGGTCAGCAAATAACTTAACAAATATTCCCTTCAATGTCTAAAACCCGTAGTCTTCTAAATGAAAAAAGATCTGGTGTTGGACATTTCAATTTCTCAGAGGTAGGAGTATCAGGCAGCTCTGCTCTCTTCACCTATTTAATTTACTTATTTCTCCAATATTAGAAAATAGTAATGTGAAATCCATTTTTAATGTTAAGGACACCAAATTTTGCTACATGAAAAAGGATTTTGAGTACATAAATGTCACCCTGGCACTTTTTCTTCACTATCAGCAAATCAACACAAAACTTTTATTTCTTTCAGCTCTTTTATCAAACAGAGAAGCTTGGAAATGCCATCAGAAGTGATCAATGATGCATATATTATATTATAGAATTGCATATATTTCTGAGGCAAAGTGAATTATGTAGAACTTATATAGATATGTAGAGAAATAAGTATATAGATATATTTGGCATGATGCTGTAAATATTATACCATTAAATCTAGAGATAGAATACTTCTAGAAAGAAGATGAACTGTTGTGTTACATAATTCTGCATATTCAAATATTCTACATCTATCAACTACTGCTATATTAAAAACAAAGTAAGTCAGATGGCATGTAAGATAGGGCATATGTTACTTCTTCATGTACCACAACCTTGGTCTAAGTTGATGTCTTTTTATGTTATAAATTTTATATAGGCTTTCTAGAGATGACAGAATACTTCCAATAAACACAATCTTTATGAACAAAATAGAAATGAGGCACAAAGCCTGGTAAGGGAATTGTTAAGGTGGAGTAGAAGGAGTGGATAGGGTTACATAGGCTTGATGTTTGCCTCAGGTTTGCGCCTTGCACCATACTTGACACCCAGTTGTACTAAAATCTTTGCTGAGCTGAAATGAATTTGGCAATTAATTTGATAAATGAGAAGTTAAACCTGGTAGAACAAGAAAAGGTGCAGGTTTAGGGTAGGTGGAAACTGTTAAGTTTTGTTTGAAGTTGTTGGCCTGGTCAATAGCAACTATCACTGCAAATTGAAGGGAGAAAGAAAGAAAAAATGTGAAAGAAGTCAGAAATCTGTGTACTGTGAGCTGTATTTATATCATAACATGACCTCTGCATTGAAAAATATGGGCATTTTAAAAAATATTTTCATCTATTATGTTGTTTAGAAAAACACAGAGTTAAAACTTAGTGATAATGGATAATGATTATTATCAAAGTTCACTATATTTTAAGGAAAGTAAAATTGTGTAGGAGAATATTATAATAGTCACAGTCCACTCAGAAAAACAGAAATCATCTCAGTATTTAGCAAAATGAATTTAACATAAGGGATTAATGAAGTTATTGCAAAGGGTCAATCAATACATTGTTAGTTTCCTCAGAGATAGGAGGGCAGGCAGTTTTCATTTTCAAGAGAGATACTGAGAGTTTCTAAGGTTTCAAGATATTCAGCTTCTAAACTCTTCCAGATGTCTCGATTCCAAGTTTCAGACTCTGCTTTCCAATACCTTAACATTCACATAACAGGGTTTGTATCTGTAAATCTCATTGCCTAGTGACTATGCAACCTATACAATAAAATTTATTTTTCAGAGATGTTTTCCTATGGCTAGAAGAAAGATTAATTTCCAGAGCTAGAAGCTGTTACTTTTACATTGAGTTGATCTCAGAGATTAAAGTCTCAAGTCTATTACTTCTTTTAGAAAGTGTTCTGGTGCAAAATGGCCCTGGGTATCTTACAGCCCTTATGATGCTTCTTGCCACCATGACTGTCAAATGCAGTCACTATCTAGTGCTCATAGCATTTGGGCATTTGCTCTAGTAGAATATTTGCCTCCAGGTGATAATTCACTTACTTGTGATAAAACTGTATGCTGCAGATTTCCAGCTTCCCTTGTTCCTTTATTAAAGTATTCAACATCACATTCAGTACCAAGTAACCGCCAAACCATTTCCAGAGATCTTAGTTGGGTGGTTCTGCTGCCTTTGAAGAAGCACAGGCAGGATGTTGAAGGGAATAATAAGAGAAACTGGATCCTTTAGCACTGCCTGTCATAGGGTGAAATCTTATTGTGGATAAAGGCAATAAACACCAGAGGAAGGAGCAATTGCTTCTCCCTCTTGATTTCTTTGTGCCTTTTCTTATGGGACTTTAACAGGAAGTTATCTGATGAAGCAGAAAGGGAGTTTGCAGTCCCAGGTCCAGCATTTTAAAGCAGAGCAGAGAGGATATATTTTGCAGGAAATGGAATAACTCAGTGATTGGCAGAGCTTTGTTGGCAGCCATGCAGAGCACTGAAGGAACGGCTTTCCATTAGGAACAGGCTCTTCATTAGTTTGCTTTGTGTACTTTTTGCCTTTTACCAAGTGAGATACTTGGTTTGTTTGTTTGTTTGTTTGTTTTCGTATCTTACTATGATAAGCATAATAACAGAAAAAATAATGTTGATACTCCATGAAAACAAACACAAAAAGGATTCTGTTTTCTCTTCACTCCTGCCCCATCACCTTCTCTCCCTACTCCTCCAAATAAGGTTTCTAATCAGAGAGGCTGCACTGATTGCCCAGGAATTTATTGGCCCAAGAATTAGAAAATGGGGCCTTAGATTGGCGTTCCTACCATGGCCTTGGTTCAGAAGTGTATTTTCTAAATCTTACTTACAAAAAAAATGGGAAGTTGTTTGCCTTAATGAACATTTTGCAGTCAAAGTTTTCAAACTCAGAGATGTCAACAAAATAATCAGTTTGGAGCTCATCCCAGTTCCTGTGTGTTTATATGGGGAGGGGTGGGACAGAATTTGAAGAAATTTTCAGACAGTTGCAAGAGGACCCATCAGGCAATGTTTAGAGCATTTGAGCTGGACTAGACCTTGAATTTTGCTGCCATTCTGACACTATTGTTAGACCCCAGGCATCCTCTGACCCAGACAACTAATCATTATTTCCTGAAATAGCATAATTGTCTTCCTTCTGGAGGCTGGCACTAACAGAACCCTGCTTGTAATTTCATATTTCCAGATAGATACTCAGGGTTCATCTTGTTTTACTCTGACCCTCTGTCATTGGTTGGGCTCCCAGAGCTGTCTCCCTTTGGAGTTAATTGC